>NC_041393.1:746807531-746827972 GCF_002162155.2 Triticum dicoccoides | reverse complement strand
GGTAGTGTGTGTGTGTATGTTTGAAAGAGAAGCCAGTCGATAGATTAGTATCAAGATCAAGGTGTCACCCTACTCCTTCAGTGTTGGGAAGTGTGGGTGTGTGTGTGGGGGGGGGGGGTCAGTGACACTCACATATCTCTACTCTTATAAAAAACAGAGTTGGTGATGATGGTGTTCCTGCCATCCTGCAATATAGGCCATCCGATTTATATCTGACGGACAGGAAGGAAAATATGACAATTTTGCAAAAAGATACCCACACCCCTCTCCGCATTTGCAAATAAGGCATTCCCTCGTTCATCCTTTTCTCCCACAAGATAAATTTCTCATACAAATGCATCTTGATGTTCCGTGCAACGCATGGGCATCTTGCTAGTAGGGAGAAGGAGTTTGTGTGACACATATCTAGCTATATTAAGGGATAGGTAGATAGCATATGTGTGAGAGATATTATTATACTTTGAGACATTAGTGGCTGCGGGTGGGCGGAACTAAAGGGGTGGGCGTGTTAGACATAGAGAGCGTGTGTTTTTCTGTGTGAGAGACTTGTAGGACGGGGTAGAAAGACGAATTTAACCCTGACGGAGGGAGAGAAATACACGAAGTGCGCGTGTGTGATTCCGATGCCCACAGGGAAATGAGATATGTATGCGTGTGAGAGAGATTGCACAATTCATTCACGTATCATTATCTAGCGATCGTGGACGTGCATCGCTTGAACATAAGTCAATATCTACTTCGTATCGTGGCCAAAGGTACAATATCGATTCAACGCTGAAAAGATTGGACACTCACATATCACATTTTTTTCTATTTAAATAAACCTTTTCAGTTGTGCATGCCAAAGTTACAGTGATGTTTCTTCAAACAACCAATGTAGCTATCATGCACATGCACCATTGTTACTCTTGCATTCAAATTCATTAGTCTTGGATGATTTAAGTTTCTATTTTGAAGTAATATATGTAATATTCATATATGAATTCAACGGGTACGCAATTTATGAAATGGAGGCTATGTAATCATATGAGGTAACACTTTTAAGTAGCTAACTACAATATCCATTTCTTTTTGTGCGCCTCTACACTAACATGTCAATGCATCTATTATCTATCTATTATTTACTTAAAAACAAGAGGCAAACAAGCCATTATATTCATCCACATAGATTAAATTATCTCGACCATCAATTTTAGACATAAACGGCTGAGATGTTAAGATATAAGCGTTACATACAAATACTATGTGCATGCATTGTTTTACACAAAGTCTGTCACGTAAGAAAAATTCTGTCACGTACATGTATAAAGCGATGAAAAGTGCAAAACCAATGGCGTGCACTAGAAGAACTCCTTTAAGTTTACAAAGCCATAACACGTCTGCGTTGTATGTGGAAGCATGAAAAAGTAATCAAATCCGATTTGTATTCTAACAGGAGAGAGAGAAAACGGTACATGCCTAAACCAACCTTGCGTACATATCAAGCTAAAAAAAAAAACCTTACGTACATGTCACCAAAAAAAAATCTTACATACTACGTGTGTATATAAGTGGAAGAAAGGAGTACGGGTTGTATCGGAAGCCGATTGACCAGGTTAAAAAAAGGAAGTCGATTGCCCTAATAAAAGTGACATATTCATATAAGAATTGGTTAGTTCAAGTAACCATAATCAGGTGCTATTTTTATAATCCAGCATATTGCGAACACTAACAACAATTATGATATCAGCCAAAAAGATATATTGGGTTAGAAAACCAATTTTGCATTTCCTCTTTGGTTTTGCTCTATGATGGTTCTAGGCGGCTCGCTCTGATAAATATCAACACATGTAATCAATGAACAAAACATTTTAGCTTTAATATAAAACTATATTTAGTTGAAAATATAAAAAACATTTTTTAAATCTACCATATAAAATATTTTAAATAATACTGGAATTAACTCAAATGTAAAAAAATAGAAAATTTTCAATCGAAAGCATGCTTTATGTAGCACATGCAATACTAGAATGAAATGAAATGTAAAATAAAATTAGCAATTTTTCAACCGATAGCATGCATTATGTGCCCCAGGTATCAGATGTTGATGTAATATACATCTGATGAATCCACATGCATTGGTTGTTTGGATGTTCTAATATATATTGAATTTGCGGTAGTAAAAGTCCTTACCAAGAGTACAGTAGAGATGAGTAGGCGCCTGCATCAATCGATTCTCACTATTGGAGTTCAAGATTGCTAGAAGTGATAAGATAATTCGTCAACTGACCGCTGACAATATATGATGTGCACAAGTGAGCATTTTATGCGGAAAAGGAATCATGTTTTGTCAACAGACCGCTGCCAACATATAATCTCGAAATGGACACGCTTTTAGTTGTAATCATTCTTCTATTATTTGCTTACGAGATCTGGATAACTATAGTGCGAATGTTTATGGATTAGTCACTACATATAGCACATATAGTGTGTCAACATTGTCACATAGAGCTTTCTTCTGAATGAATATTGTTTTAGTTTACTACATTGTCGAATGAAAGCGATTTAATGACCATGCTTCTGTTATTTGGTATATAACTTTGACTTAAAAGCTTAAACATTAAACCCGTGATTTTCACTCTCCCCACAACACTAAGCTACAAGTGCATGCTTGATGTAACGTTTACATGTTGTTAAAACAGTCGACTTCTTTTAGACATAGATGATACACACAACTATAGGTACTACTGTAAAGAAAGACATAAGAAAAACTTGCCAATCAAAAAGACAGAGTGTGTACCTGCAAAAAAATTGAAGGAGAGGAGCGTGACACATAAATATAAGAAGCCGCACAGAAATAGGAAAAGGGAGTTTGACATTGTTAACTAATCATGTGACATGGCGTCCCTCAGCAGAGAAAAAAAGTGATCATGCCATGGACTGTAAGGAAGGCAGAAAAAATTACCCTCAATTGGAATCCCTTCCAGGTCCCAATACATGACAAACTAAAACTTGCTTCAAGGCAGCTGTCACACATGATCCCTTTATTGTCTATCCAGTATAACCAGTTTTGTTTTCCCACAAAAAATTGAACACTTTTAAATTAATACGGTTCATGCCAAACAGTAATATAGACTATGGCTATGTAGTGATTACTAGCGTATGAGCTAACTGCACAAATTCTAAGCGCACATGAAAAGGCACACGTTTTCTATTACACCTGGGGAGTATTTAAATAACAGTTCTTAGTTGAGCTGACATTCGCATGCCAGTGTAAAACTACAGTAGTATGTATGTATGCTCCAACTATAAAAAAGTTAAACTAGGTTAGTCGACATTCCCAGAGTTTGAAGTCACTAGGTTAGACGACATATGCTAAGATGATTTAGTTTCCGCAAAAAAAATTGATGATTTAGTATTTTCATAGAACTTCGTAATTAATATGTACAACTGGATGTTTAAATAGTGTAACATGAATAGCAAAATGCTCTATTTTATATGTGTATTTTGAAGAAAAATTAAATGAAAACCAACAAATTGGTTTCATGTAAATTATGTTTGAAGTCTAAAAAATAATTAGTGATCATATTTATGTAAGAAATTTAAACTAATCATCAAAGATATTTAATAGTAGAGCAAGTGATCAACGAGTGGAATGGAAATGAAGGTCATCATGCATAAGTCAACGATAAGACACTGAATTCATGAAGTCGAAAAGCGAGAGAGAAGTGTTGACAGGGGAGACTCAAAGTATATAAGGATTGAGCAAATGATGTAGATGATATTTTGTTAAAATAATTGTTAGACTGATGCTAATGTGCTATTTTGCAAGTGGGTCGAGCAATAATGGTTGCAAAGCATTATATCATGTCAAATGTGACAAGTCCTTCAGTTTGTGACTTAGTGTAAATGGGCATCATAAAAGAAGAAAAATCTATATCAAGGGTGAGTGAGATAGAATGTCTTAACTTTGATAAATATAAGCCAACAATTAGATTGCACAAGATGACAAACATGGAGATGCAATTTTAGAAGGCACTGCAAAAATTGGCTAACAACAACAAAAATATGTCCAATTTAAGAAGGAACAAAGAGATCACACAGGTTTTATGTTAGATCCGTCAATGTTCTAAAAAACATTGATATAAAGCTAGACAACCATAGAACTCTAAGTCTTGCATAACTGCCAGCCATGGAAAACAACACGTTTCTTCTACTCAAGTTATCTAATGAAATCAAATGAGGGTTCCTCTTTATTATTATGTTGGCACTTCCGTTAGGGATTTAGAAGTACTCACGAACAACCCACCGCACTTAGGGATTTATTGGTTGTTAAATAATTATTTGTGAGCTTCAATATTTGCTAAAAACTAAAAGTAATTAAATATTTAGCTCAATATAGAAATTTATTAATTCCAAATACCACCACTCTGAGTGGAATGATTTCTAAAAATTTATTATAAGTTTTTGAGAGATATTAGCAAAAGAGCTCTAGATTATATATCAATGTTAATGTATCATCAAAATAATTTTTTTGATATACTTTGAATATAATTGTTTTTATAATTTCATATGTTTTCCTCATGGTTTATCACCATCTCTATCCCCCGATAATATAAAAGGTGCAAGAACAAACATGTAACAAATCTAGCCACGCAAATGCGCGGGTAACACTTCTAGTTATGTTTAAAGTAAATAACCAATGGCATACACGAGAAATACATAGGCTGAGCGTTTGATCCCTTTTTTTAGAACGCGCCACTACACCCGTACGATTGGCCGCGCCCGTGGCGTCCAAGTTATCGGCGCATCATCCCGAATTATTGTCTTTTTTTCTGGGGTGGACTTCACACCAGTTATTAACTGCTGACGCGTGCCCCGTGTACACAGTCTAGCATGACCTTCCCGCTAGCACGGTCCAAAATTAGTTGAAACTGGATACGAGCGATCCCGCGGGCGGCAAAATCTCCCGCCTCCTTCTAAAATTTCCGCCACCTTAGTCTTTAGCATGCGAAATCCCCCTTTTGTCTTTGGTGCACGGAGACCAACAGTTACAATACCGCCCTCATCTACATGATAGGTCGGGGCTGCTTTGGTAACTTCCGGTTCCCCCGACTACATGGCACCCCCATTTCCTCTCCCCCTCCCGCAAAAACGACTAACTCCACAGCACCAGAGCATCTTACATCACGCCGTCCGTACTTCATCGCCCTTTCTCCCCTCCCCTCTCGAAACCCTAGACTGCTCATCCACCGGCGTACCATAGCACATTCACTGCCAGCGGCATCCACCTCGCCTGATCTGCTTCTGCGGCCGCATCTACCCCTCCCACCTCCCCTAGAAACAAGTAGACTGCTCATCCACCACTGTACCACAACCCATTCAGTGCCGGCCTTGTTCACGGTGCCAGATCTGCTTCGCCGGTACTCTCGTCAACCGCCGCGCATCTGCAGCGGCTCATTTGTACTCCCCACCGGAGACGCTTCGTCCACACACCCCGGAGCCGCCCCACCGACGCCCCCGTCGACGGCCTCTGATCCTCTTCGCCGACACCTTCCTCAACCCTATCGGAGCCGCTTCGCCGACACCTTCCTCAACCCTACCGGAGTCGCTTCGCCGACACCATCGTCAACCCTACCGGAGTAGCTTCGCCTATACCATTCTCAACCCTATCGGGGCTGCTTTGCCAACTCACAAGTCCACGGCCTCAGATCCGCTTCCTCGTACCCTCATCCAACCTACCGGAGCAGCTTCTGACACCCCATCCACGGCCGCAGATCCGCATCGTCGACACCACCCTTAACCCAACCATCGGAGCAGCTTTTGACGCCCCGTCCACGGCCGCAGATCCGCATCATCGACACCATCCTTAACCCAACCACCGGAGTAGCTTCTGACGCCCCGTCCATGGCCGCAGATCCGCGTCGTCGACACCATCCTTAACCCAACCACCAGAGCAGCTTTACCTACACCCTCATCCACGGCCACAGATCTGCTTCGCCCACACCGTAGTCCATCCTACCGGAGCCGCTCCACAAACACCCTACTCGACGGTTCTAGATCTCCTTACCGGACCTCGACAGCCAGCACAGCGTCATCACCCTCGACGTTTCTAACCTGATTCCCACCGTCTGGAGAGATGCCAAGCACCCGCCACGGCCTAGGTACTTGTCACCTTTAAACCCGTCCAACATCACCTGCTCGATGCACTTCAAATATACTAACCGGTCGCTGTTACCTGTTATGCAGCTGGCAAAAACTACAAGCACGATGTTTCTTCTGGATCTAACAGCTTGGCCAACCAAGATCCTGGACTGAGGCATTGCTATGATCTTGTAAGCGCGTCTCTCTCTCTCTTGTATTGTTCTGTGCCTGCCAGCGTGCTTCGCTATGATTTTCTATCAGTAATCCCTTTATGCAGACAATGATTTCTACTACTGGCTGCTAAATTAGATATGTAGATGTCATACATGATACTACCTCGTACCTCCGTTCCTAAATATAAGTCTTTTAGAGATTCCACTATAGGCTACATACGGAGCAAAATGAGTGAATCTACACTCGAGAATGCATCTATATACATCTATATGTGGTCCATACTAGAATCTCTACAAAGACATATATTTAGGAACAGGGGCAGTACATTACACAAAATCGTAGGTGGCATGTAGGAATTTCAGTGCACTACATTAGGCTCCCTTAGAGTGCCTGCTAGTCCAGCATACAGAGTCATGGCTAGTTTATGGTACGCACACAATCGTTAATTGGTGGTTTAAATATGCGCAAGGGATATGCAATGTAGTATCATGTAGAGATGTCTGAAATTAGCCGTGTCAATTTGCAGATAGGGTTACACAATGAAAAAGTACAAGATGTATGTGGCAATTTCATGGAACATCGCAAAAAAGGAGAGGCAGCGGTGAGCCTATACAGTGTGCTATGGTACGTCACTCCTCCATTGCAATCATCGTGACATGTTATTTGTATGCCAGTTCTATTAGCCAAGTTTCTTAGGGATAGTTATTATGAGTTCTCCTAAGAAAATAAGCACCTGTGAATATAAGCTCCATGTAATACGCCAACCAGTTCTTTTCATTGCGTTTTCACCTTATCTTTGGTATGATCAGTGGAAAGTCTAGATTGCATTATATATTTTTCATTTTGCTGCCCACATGGAAATTAATTTGACTTGCAAACATCACAAATTGAACCCAGTGCAGGAATTAATATGATAGGAAAACAGACCATCACTATTTGCTCAAAATGCAAATACAAAGATACCATCTACTTGGCACAATCTACTTTGATCAATGTTTTCCATAGAGATCTCATTGCCTAATTTAAACGAAGAATACATGACCCACATTTAAATGAAGAACAATTATTTATTGAAATTCGATGGTCCAAGTGGCTGGTTATTATCGTATAGCAGCACCACCTGAAAGCATCATATAGCAGCAGCAGCAGCTCATAGCAACTCATCATACAGCAGCAGCAGTCTGCAATTCATCATATACCAGCAGCAGCTCATAGCAATTCATCATATAGCAGCAGCAGGAGCAGCTCATAGTAATTCATCATATAGCAGCAGCAGGAGCAGCTCATAGCAATTCATCATATAGCAGCAGTAGGAGCAGCTTGTAGCAACTCATCATATAGCAGCAGCAGCAGCTCATAGCAATTCATCATATAGCAGCAGCAGCAGCTCATAGCAACTCATCATACAGCAGCAACAGCTCATAGCAATTCATCATATAGCAGCAGCATGAGCAGCTCATAGCAATGCATCATATAGTAGCAGCAGAAGCAGCTCATAGCAATTCATCGTATAGTGGATCAGAATGAAAATTTGGCAAAAAATCAGAGGAGATCCTCACCTTGTTGGATGAGCTCATCCTTTAATAGCACCTCAAGGTCATGGCCTGGGAGGAGGGAAGGGGGAACAAGGTGCCTGCTACCATAGTGTGGCATCAGCCGTAGTTGTGCAGCGCTCGCCGGAGTAGTGCGTTGGACGAACCACATTGGAGCAACTGTTGGAGACCATGAGAATGAGGGGCGGGGCCAGAGGGAGGAGCAGCCAGGGAGATTTGCCCCTATCCGTCGGCCATGTAGCCTAGCTGGACATAGCATCGTCGAGGACCAGGCCAGGTGGGACCAGTGGCGACGGCTCGCTGGAGGAACCCTAGTGCTACAGGCAGGGGATCGAGGTAGAGGGAAAGGGGAGAGGAGATGCAAGCGGGCAGGGCAATGAATGCTTGCGTGTTTGTTTTTACTTGAGGGTCAGGTATGACACGGGCGTCATCAGTTGCATTTTGAGTGTAATATAGGCAGACAACAGAGTCATTTCACTATTCCCCTTCCCTTCAATTTTTAGTGAGGTTCTACTCGAAACACCCCCCTCCAAAGCAAAATTAGTTAAGCCCAAGCCCATAACTCAAAAACGACTTCTTTACATCTTTTATGGCTTATTTTGAAAATATGCCCTGAAAAGGCAGAATCGAACTGGCCCTTAACCTGCAATCCAATTGTGCGTGCAATGATGAATCACTCATGCCTGCTATCTGTACATTTAGGCATCATCATACATGGCATAACCTAATACATGTGCATTCCATTGTAGAATCTGGAATATGCAATGTTTATGTTAGTTCATACGTTGCACATGATGTTTAAATGCCCCTTAAATCTGGTCAGTCAAGTGATGGTCTTTAAGCCTCCTTCTTTGCTTCTTTTCTTGATATGTAAGATTTGCTCACACATCTGTTCAATTGCTTGTTTGCATCAGCCAGCCATACTAGGACTGTTTGCTTTGATTACTTGACGTTCTTGACCTAACACTCTAATAGAGCTTGTCAATGATTTAAACACTAAGGGCTGCTGTAGTGGGGCCTTGTCTAACTTATAGGTGACATAAAGGTTTGGCTGTACACTACAGTAGGCTCTCCAAGAGTACCTGGAGATCCAGTTCGAAGGTATGCCTAGTTTTTACATAGTGCAGACATAGTAAATGCTCATTTCATTGTGTGCAAGTGCAAGAGATGAGGCATGTTTCATTATGTGGTTTTGTTTTATTATAATCTCATCCTTTTGTGTTCACAGACTAGAAAGTATGCATATTTATCTTCCAAGGAGACGGGTAAGTAGTTTGTGTCACCTTGCAGAGGGGGTGCAATGAAGATAAGATTGAGGATTTCCAAGTACAAGATGTTAGGAACGAGCCTTGCAAGAGAAGTAGGAGCTGCGCTGAGCCTCTTCAACCTGCTAAGGTAAGTCACTGTATGCAACTCAACAGTTCAATTCCTTGTTTGTTTCAGGCATAGTTAATTTTCTATTTTCAATTGCTTTATTTTTCCTCACTTAATGAGATGCCCAAATAATTATGCCTGATGTTCGGTACTTGTATCACTATTAGTTGACATAATTAAAGGCGTTACCATTTAATTACTCTGCCAAAGTGTGCCTGAAGCTTTGAAGTCTATTAACCAACTATTATTGCATGAGGCTCACAATCTAGTTTATACTACGCTAATGATTGCATAGTTTTGCCTGTTGTAGTATGTTTGTATGAAACCCTCTATTGTTCATTATGCTCCCTAAGACTTTAATTGAGGTACAGAATGGCCAACTGCTTGATTACTTATACACAACGTGCTGTCTAAATTTATAACTTGTCTGTGTTTTCGATTGGGCCCCAACATCATGCTCCTCTGGTGAGCTAAGAGGGATTTCTGTATGCAGGCTGCACAGACTATCTTTTTATAATTTTTAAAATATCACCTGCTTATTCTTCATGACGTGTAACATTTTTTTTGTGAAAGTGACGTGTAACATTATTGTTAGTCCTGTTTTGCCATGTAGTACAAAATAGTGTCTTGTTCACTTCACTGTTGTAACTATATTTTTGCCCTAGTCATGTGTACTTACAGAAACATTTCAGGATGAAGTGACATCAACACAAAAATCTGCGAGCAGTACGGCATGGCCGTTACCGAATGATTATGGATTGGAATTGGAATGTGCTGATGTTCTCGAGCATCAACTAGAGGTGGCAAGACAACGTGTACATGATTGTCAACGTATAATCAACAAGTTGAGACTGGACATGCAAGTATTAGATGCAGGAGTCAAAAAAATGAAACGAGACACCGAGGTAACCATGAAGGAATTGGAGATTTTGTATACTGAAATTTGTGCTATCTGAATCCGGCCAATCCTATTTTCTGAAGAGACTATAGTTCAAATGGAGTTAAGTTGATGCATGTCCATGATGTATGAGCTATATTTGGCCAGTGTATGTAATTTGCTGTTTGTGTATGCTTTATTATCACCTGTGCCGAACCATAATGCCCAGTGGGTATAATCGGTGTAATTTCTTTATTGTATAGTGTAGGATTATTCTACCTTTCTATGCCTTGATCTCTTTGTTGTATAGTGTATGCTTTTTAGAGGTGATAGTATTGAGTAGGATAATTCTTTGAATATGCTATATCGTTCAAACGGGGGCCAACTCGCCCGACCATGGCCCTTCACGGGCCATCGGATCCATGGGCCTTCTACGTCTCGCAGGATCCATGGGCCTTCTACGTCTCGCAGGATCCATGGGCCTTCTACGTCTCACAGGATCCATGGGCCTTCTACGTCACGTAGGATCCATGGGCCGCCGACTCATTTATGGGTCTTGTACGGGCCTTTAATGGGCCGTAGATGGGCCTATAATGGAAATCGTATGTTTTATGGGCTGACCATAACGGGCCGTTAATAGGCCGTATTTGGTGATGCTATGAAAATGGCCCAACAGACTAACGGACCACAAACGGGCCGACTGTAACGATGGGCTGAATTTGGCCCACAAGCGGAAAATGACAGTAATGGGCCGTAAGTAACCGAATGCTGCAAATGAGCCCAAGAATAAATGGTCCCTCAGAAGGTCAAAAGTTAACTTGGGCTGGGAACGACCCAACGGAATAACCACCCGTTAATGGGTATAAAGTGTTACACTATTCATTACGGGCCAGTTTCACTGCGGGCCGTTAATGGGTGTAAAGTAATACACTATTCATTACGGGCCAGTTTCAGCACGGGCCGCTAATGGGCCAAGAGTTACAAAGGGCCTCATATGGGCCGAAAGACGTCATGGGCCATACATGGGCCAGAAGTGAAAACGGGCTGGAATCATATTGGATGGCCCAGATGACGCTACTGGGCCTAATTCGCATAGGGCGTAACGGGCCTTGGGTTGCGGGCTGTAAATGGGCTATATGCTAACAGGTCGTTAACAGGCTTTCTGGGTCGGCCCGCCAGCTTTTGACCAAGTCAAACGGGCCGGCCTTTTCACAGGAATGGGCCACTGTTGGGCCATATGCCACGTGTCGACGTATCATAGGCCCCTTCTGTCAGTGAGTGGATGACATCTGTCCCAATGATGAGCCGACACGTGTTTCCTCCAGCCAATGATGATTTTACACGTGGAAAATCCCCATTGGTCGGGGCTGTTAACGGGTTATCGGATCCAAAACCCGACCCGATAGCTTAACGACGTTCCGTTACGGTGGATGCCACGTGTCGGTCACCCTTGACGAAAGCACTTCTGTGACGCGCGATTTATCGTCATGGAAGTGGACACTTCCATGATGATAATTTTGGTAATGTCATGGAACACTTCTACGACAGCACAGGTATGACTATCTTGATTCTGTCATAAAATCGTCATGGATGTACATGCATGACAAAAAAACGCGACCTCCTGTGACAAACACGTATCATCACGGAAGTGTATTTTTTTGTAGTGCTTCCCTTTCTCCCTTGAGGAGGGGAAGGAAGGAGGGACTTGCCCTCCCCCCTTTCCTTTCCCTAGAGCTGGCCGGCCTGGTGGAGGGGCGCACCAGCCCCTTGTGGGCTGGTCTGTCCCTCCCTTGGCCCATTAAGCCCATATCTTTGTCGGGGTTTCCCGGAACCCCTTCTGATGACCCTATATGTACCCGGTACCCTCTAGAACACTTCCGGTGCCCGAATACCATTGTCCTATATATCAATCTTTACCTCTCGACCATTTCGTGACTCCTTGTCATGTCCATGATCTCATCCGGGACTCTGGATAAAATTCGGTCACCAAATCACATAAGTCATATAATACTATATCGTCATCGACGTTAAGCGTGCGGACCCTACGGACATGACCGAGACACCTCTACGGTCAATAACCAATAGCGGAACCTGGATGCCCATATTGGCTCCTACATATTCTACAAAGATCTTTATCGGTTGAACCGTTATGACAACATATGTAATTGGTTTTGTTTTTTTGCCCGAACGCACTTCCTTGCGTGCGAAGATGTAGCTGGTGGGTCCCAGCAGTCAGGGGGAAACATTTTTTTGCGAAATACAGTGGCCCGTCCGGTGGGTCCCAGCTGTCAGGTGGAGGAATCATTATTTTCCGCGTAATAAGGAGGCACTTCCTTGCTACGGCCGTGGACCCAGCTGTCAGCCTCTCCACGTACAGTCCACGTCTGATGGAAGTTGTTCCTTGACCACGCCGTGCTGTCAGAATGGTAGGATTGTTCGTGCCCGTCATCCCTCTCGGCCCCATCGCTCCTCTGCCTTTGTGTGCATGACATGCAGGCCAGATGAACTGCAGCGACCATCAACTTTCTACCACAGACACACCCGATTGGACGCGGTTTGCCTGCTCCGCTGCTGTGCTCCGATCCGTACTCCCGCACCATCAAATTTTCATCCAGCGGCTGTGACACATTTCGTCCCGGGCATCAATCCTGAGCTGGAGTACTTATGTACTACAGGTAGTACCCGCCGGTGTGGCCATCTACGCCTCGTAATGCCCCGATGCCCAGTTGTGGTACCCTCACCACGGCCACGCCACCACCGGCCGGTTCATCTCGAACGAGTGAGTCGCGAACCACGCCACCACCATGAGAATGACATGTGGGCCAGCTGCATTTAAGGTTCGCATGTCATTGACTCATAGGCCGGGCACTAAGCCACTGAAGTTCAGTCCCGTGGGCCCTGAGAGGGAAATGTAACTCCTGCGGCAGGCCTTGTGGTGCTCCCGCAGTACGAGCTCATGCCAAAACTAGAATTTGTTTCTTACTACTACCAACTAGTACTAGTAAGGTACATGTGCATTGCATGCATGAGATTCTGGTGGTTTGTGCATTATGCTTCTACATGTGCAGTTTTCTGGATTCTAACATGTGGCAAAATCTGGTGAAATGTAAGGTTAGGCAAGTTTGATTAACTAAGGTGAGTGTTTGGTTCAAACCACACCTTAGGCAAGCCACACTAAGGCCCCACATGACATACACACAAAAAATGTGGCAAGATTCCCTTAGGCTTGCCAACTTGTGGCTCTCATTTTGAAGAACTAATAACTTTTCCTAAGCTTAGTTGTGGCAAAGTTAGTCATGAATTAAGTTCAACCATGGAGTCTTCTAGATTATACATGTGGCAGAATCTGGTGGATGATATCCAATTTCTAGTAGTGCCCGGATTTGCCATCTTTGTACTATCGGATTGGCTTCATCCAACGACTAACTTTCAAAGTTTTTCACACACTATATAGGGGGTATAGATATAGATGTGCCGGTCCGTTGTAATGGATCCAAAGTATATTTATTTAGTGGAGTGCACTCTAAACACATTATCTATTTATTTTTCTCTAATCTTCCGTAGCCATGCAACCAAGCCACATAAGCTTCATGGGTGCCCCCCACATCATATTATTCATACTACGTTGATTGAAAAAAAGATAAATCACCCAAAACAAGATCTTCCCGTTTTTTGTTCCTACGATGTTGTGTCGTGCACATATCTACTAGTAGTTGTATAGTGGTAGTACTAGTAATATAGTATTAGGAGTACAAACTTGGTAGTACTAGTAGGAGTAGTACTAGTACGGAATGCTCCTACTCTATCAACGAGCCCCATCTGACACAAAATTTCTTGGCTTCCGTGCTACAACTAGATCTTCCCCTTGTTTCTGTTTTGCAACCCGACGGCGGACGGGGTGTCGGTTTGCTCAACGGCGGCCCCACATGAAAGTGAAAATGCTAGGCAGGCAACACGCCTTCCCTAAGCTATGTGTCGTGCCAGACGGGCCATGTTGTACTCCCGATTCCCGGGCATGTGGGGGTGCGACGCGAACGCGGCAGGCCTTTTCCTTTTACTAGCAATGTGCCCGTGCGTTGAGACGGATCCCAAGTAGTAGAATAGTAGTATTTATTCACAAACTTGGAAGAAATCACTATTGTTTTGATATACTCCTAATATATTACTCCCTCCGTACCTAAATATTTGTCTTTTTTGAGATTTCAAATGGACTATCACACACAGATTATATAGACATATTCTAGTGTTTCTAGCAAGATGCCCGCGCGTTGCACGAAGTTGATGGAAAAGGTAAGCACAACTTATAAATTGACGGATGGTGTACTAGTTAAAGTGATGCATATAATTAAGCAAAGGGATTGCACATGTCGGTATTGACTGGAACGAGAATGCAAGAGCACAATAAGAATTAAGGCCACAATGATGCAATCGCAGTGGTGGTTACAGAAGGCAACAAGAAAGATGGATCCACGAACGTACGACCTCCTCCTCCCCAACTTAGTGCGCCGGGACACCGACCGACGGCTAAGGAGCGGCGGCTTTTGTGGCGAGGTCGAGGTGCTTCTCAACAAAGGCATCCAAGGCTTCCAGCCGGTTGAGGAAGGCCAACGTCGTAGCGTCCTCACTGGCCTTGTAGATACCTATGTACACGATTTGCTCATACGCGTGGATGTGTAGGTCGACGAATTCTTGCAGGGCGAGGCGCCTCGCGGCGAGCGCGACCTCCAAGTGGACATTCTTCGTGGCGTCGGCTGGCAGTCGCAGGGCCACCAGTGCTTGAAAGAGGTTCTGACCATGGAGGCCGATTAGGGTGGCAGGCAATAAGGAGCCCGGGCGCGCGGGCTGGAGGAGTACGGCGATGTCGTCCGCGAGCTTCTTGAGGACGGTGAACTTGTTGCTGGTGGCAACGATCATCTGGTCCAACTGAGAGTCGTAGTTGGCATCGACGGCGGCCATCCACCAGCCGGTCTCCAACACCGTCTAGAGACGATCCTCGGCGCCATGCCGCAGGCCGGCATCGTGGACCATCTGGCGCCACCGCTAGCCGCTCATGTGCATCGCCGCCATGGGTCTGGAGCGAGCTCTTTTGCGCTTAGTGTAGGTGCTTAGGCAAATGCTTATGTGTGTACGATGTGGTAGATGCATTGGAATGGAGGGCACCTTCATATGAGGGCAATGAGGGCAAACTGCGTTGCATTCACATCGTGCAGCCTCTTTTCCCGGACCTCCTCCCATTAATTCCCTCATGCATTAATTGAAGGAGGATGCATTGGTCGTTCAACATATCGGGAACCGCTACTCCCTCCCTCGTCTGCATTAAAGCCGTATCGGGAACTGCGCCGCCCGCTGTCAAATCGAATACTCCCTCCGTCTAGGTGAGTATTAAGTCATCTTACGAAAACCAAATACTAGTAAACGCATAGGAGTGGTGCATTAACTCTCACGTTGTTACTTATTTTTTGACATAAATAGAGGAATCAACCAAGAAGAGATGTGGGGCTTGTATGCTTTTAATGACTTGAGACTATCAAACATGACATGCAGTGGTCAGTTTGTTGCACAAGAACAAATACAACCCACGTCAGCACACATGCATCTTATAGCATCACATCCAATGGCTTTAAAAGATGAATAAGACCAAATTATATCTCATCTAGATGAGTTCTAGCAAAACTGTATTAATAATACTTAGTACTCCTGCGCCATGTATCATATATTAGGCTGGTTGTAATGGAGAGTATCATATACTAGTATCATGCATATGATACTAGTGTATGATACTACATCCGTAATGCATGGTATCATATGTTGGTATCATATAGGACTACATTTATTGCCATGCATGACACAAAGTAGTATATGATACTCAAGCTCCTCTTTCCTCATTTAATTCAATGACACCTCATCAAAATTGCTTAGTTGGCATGCATGATACTACCTATGATACTCCCATTACGACTAGCCTTAGTATCATGTATAACTTTATTTATTGCCATGTACTCCCTCCGTTTCTTTTTAGTCTTCATATAATATTTGATCAAAGTCAAACTTTGTTAACTTTGACTAAGTTTATAGAAAAGAATATCAAGGTTCATAATATGAAATCAATAATGTTAGATGCATCATGAAATTAATTTTCATACCATATAGCTTCAGTATTGTAGATGTTGATATTTTTTCTATAAAGTTGGTCAAACTTTAGTAAGTTTGACTTTGACTAAATCTTATATGCAGACTAAAAAGAAACGTAGGGAGTATGACACATAGTTCACGAGCGCTCTCTATATGTACCACCTTTTTTTAATTTCAAGTTTTGCTCCATGGCGCAATCCATCGATACTACTACTGTACAAAAGTGGAGTATATACATTTTTTAAAAGGCTATGGGGAGGGGTAGTCTAGCTCGGTCGGTTTCACGAGAGGCGAGGGCCTTTGTGATTTGACGCCTCATTAATGCTATCAAATCAAATAGTATTGTGCCGCCCGCTGAACGCCCGGCGCCTCCATTAAATCCCTCCGTTAAACCCGCATGCAAACTGAGAATCCTACTCCGGCCACACGTCCGTTCATGAGCGGACCAGAATTAAACGCAACACCGGCCGAGCTCCTCCCGTCCGCCCTCAGTTTAAACGAGGCCAGACGCCGGCCAAGCTCCTACCGTCCGCCCTCTATTTACAAGAGGCCAGACAGACAGCGGGCAAGAATCGCACCCCTCCGCCGTTCCTCCATCTCCTCCTTCACCATTTTCTCCACCCTTCCGATGGCTTCCGATGAGTCGTTCTCCGGCATATTACCCGGCTGGGTGGCCCGCCGAGCCCTCCGGATACGGGCGAGGCCGCTCGGTTCTTCACCAACCTCGCTTGGCCCGACGGAGCCAGTTGCCGCCCCAAGCAGGCGCATCGTTCAGCAACTTGCCGGTCCAGTTCAGCTCGATGAGGAGTGGCGAGTTGCTCCACGCCGGCACGGCGGCGAGCACGCCGGTATGGGCGTCGTCGCTGCCGCGTCGTACCGCGCCACCAGTGTCTGCGGTGGCCGCGCCTCCCGTGTCTGTGGGCGCGCCTCCCGTGCCTGCGGCAGCGCCATGCAGGCAGAGACAGAAGCCGGGGGCGTGGAGAGTGACGAGTCGGTGTCCAGCTTCTCCGTGTCCGCCGCCATCATCGAGGAGAAGTAGAACACGGGAGGCCGCCGCCACTTGGGACCCATGAAGGCCACCACCGAGGCGACGACCGCGGATTCAGGTGGTTTCTTTGCTGCTTCGTCTCTTCCGAGGACCTTCGTCGACCCCGCAAGTGTCTGGCGGACATGAGGAAGACAAAGGGATCCGCGGGCGGCCATTTAGAACTAAAATAAGTCTAGATATATCCATTTCTAGGACAAGTATTTCCGGACGGAGGGAGTATTAGTTATACAAGAGAGCCGGATTGGCACCTCTTAGTTCATGTAAATGTAGTGAAATCCATCATGTTTATATGAAGATCTGGCTTTTTTATACGAAATCCTTCATGCTTATATGAAATCAGTCCGTGTTTGCACGAATTTCATCTGGTTGGTTAGAGTTGTAAAAATGTATGCCGCTGGCGATTGATGTCGTCCTCCGCGGAAGGAAGCGGGAGGAAATTTGCCGGCTGCCCGTTGGAGATGCTCTTTATGCTGGAAATAATAGAGTGATATCCAATACATTTGAGTTAATTGCCTATATAATTGTCCCTCTATAAAAAGTTAATTGCATGTACAGTGTACACATGACTTGCAGGGTGGCTACAGCTTCGTACAGAAAGTTAAAAAGAAACAAGTCCATCCTTAATATTCTAAGTACTATGTGGGTTCCACTGTCAGTAAAGTAGCGAAAGAAGTATATATTAAATAAGTAGAGTAATATATAATATAAAAATCTAAAGTTAAAAGACAGAATTCGAACTCATGTCATCGCGTTGCGAGCATCCGGCGCTAACCAGCCCAGCACATTTTTGTTGTAGACCATGCTGGAGATATATCTCCATGTCTACTCTTATATATACTCCATTCGTTCCTAAATATTTGTCTTTTTCAGATTTCAAATGGACTACCACATACGGATGTGTATGTAGACATATTTTAGAGTGTAGATTCACTCATTTTGCTACATATGTCTTTTCAGAAAGGGGTCAGATTTGTCCTTGATTTTTTATGAGGTATCCAGATGGCACTGCACTGCCAAGAAAAGAGGGTAACATCAAAATTATGGACTACTTTTTTGAGTATGTTGGTAAGGTCCGGTCATAGTCACTTGTTGAAATCTCTAAAAAGACAAATACTCCCTCCGTCCGGAAATACTTGTCATCAAAATGGATAAAAGGAAATGTATCTAGACGCATTTTAGTTTTAGATACATCTATTTTTATTCATTTTGATGACAAGTATTTTCAGACGGAGGGAGTAGAAAACAGAGTTGGTGATGATGGTGTGCGTGCCATCCTGCAATATAGGCCGTCGGATTTATATCTAACGGATAGGAAAAAACTATGGCAATTTTGTAAAAATATACCCACACGTCTCTCCACGTTCGCAAATAAGGCTTTCCCTTGTTCAGCCTTTTCTCTCACAAGATAAACTACTCATACAAATGCATCTTGATGTTCCGTGCAACGCACGGGCAGCTAGCTAATTTCTTTTAAAATAGTTGCTGCGATAATTGGGTTGAAGTGATATATTTTATGTCTGCCCCGAATGATTTCAGATTCACTAGTAGTAACAAAGAAAAGGTTGCCTTGTTAATTAACAGAAAATAGGGTGAAAACTATCACATGAGGACGGTAAAAACAAGGCACACTGGGTTCAGCGTCATCGTCACTACATCTGTGCGCGCGCGAGAAGTCTACATATCGAGGGGCTACCGAGCGAGGCACCGAGACACAATGTTTGAGAGAGAAACCAATTGACAGATTATGATCAGACTGAGTTGTCACCCTTCTGCTGTCATTGTTGGGGCGGGGGAGGGAGAGAAAGACGTATCGAGAGTGTGCGCGGTAGGCACAGATGCACAACTAGCGAGTGTGTGTGTGTGTGTGTTTGAAAGAGGAGTAGATAGATTATTATCAAGATCGATGTGCCACCCTACTCCTTCGGTGCTAGGTAGTGTGTGTGTATGTTTGAGAGAGAATCCAGTCAATAGATTTGTTGGAAATATGCCCTAGAGGCAATAATAAAAGGATTATTATTATTATACTTCCTTGTTCATGATAATTGTCTTTTATTCATGCTATATTTGTATTATCCGGAAATCGTAATACACGTGTGAATACTTAGACCACAACATGTCCCTAGTGAGCCTCTAGTTGACTAGCTCGTTGATCAACAGATAGTCATGGTTTCCTGACTATGGACATTGGATGTCATTGATAACGGGATCACATCATTAGGAGAATGATGTGATGGACAAGACCCTATCCTAAGCATAGCACAAGATCATGTAGTTCGTTTGCTAGAGCTTTTCCAATGTTAAGTATCTTTTCCTTAGACCATGAGATCGTGTAACTCCCGGATACCGTAGGAGTGCTTTGGGTGTACCAAACGTCACAATGTAACTGGGTGACGATAAAGGTGCACTACAGGTATCTCCGAAAGTGTCTGTTGGGTTGACACGGATCGAGACTGGGATTTGTCACTCCGTATGACGGAGAGGTATCTCTGGGCCCACTCAGTAATACATCATCATAATGAGCTCAAAGTGATCAAGTGTCTGGTCACGGGATCATGCATTACGGTACGAGTAAAGTGACTTGCCGGTAACGAGATTGAACGAGGTATTGGGATACCGACGATCGAATATCGGGCAAGTAACATACCGATTGACAAAGGGAATTGTATACGGGGTTGCTTAAATCCTTGACATCGTGGTTCATCTGATGAGATCATCGAGGAGCATGTGGGAGCCAACATGGGTATCCAGATCCCGCTGTTGGTTATTGACTGGAGAGCCGTCTCGGTCATGTCTGCATGTCTCCCGAACCCGTAGGGTCTACACACTTAAGGTTCGGTGACGCTAGGGTTGTATGAATATAAGTATGCAGCAAACCTAAAGTTGTTCGGAGTCCCGGATGAGATCCCGGACATCATGAGGAGTTCCAGAATGGTCTGGAGGTAAAGAATTATATATGGGAAGTCGAGTGTCGGCCATCGGGAAAGTTTCGGGGGTCACCGGTATTGTACCGGGACCACCGGAAGGGTCCCGGGGGTCCACCGGGTGGGGCCACCCATCTCGGAGGGCCCCATGGGCTGAAGTGGGAGGGGAACCAACCCCTAGTGGGCTGGTGCACCTCCCCTGGGCCCCCCTCTGCGCCTAGGGTTGGGAACCCTAGGGG
>NC_041393.1:746784644-746807326 GCF_002162155.2 Triticum dicoccoides | reverse complement strand
GCCGCCCCCCTTGGGAGATCCCATCTCCAGGGCCGGCGCCCCCCCTGGGGTCCCTATATAAAGAGGGGGGTGGGAGGGCAGCTGCACCCTGACATCTGGCGCCTCCCTACCCCCCTTGCTACACCTCCTCCTCCCGTAGTCGCTTGGCGAAGCCCTGCCGGAACCCTGCTGCATCCACCACCACGCCGTCGTGCTGCTGGATCTTCATCAACCTCTCCTTCCCCCTTGCTGGATCAAGAAGGAGGAGACGTCACATTGACCGTACGTGTGTTGAACGCGGAGGTGTTGTCCATTCGACGCTAGGATCTCCGGTGATTTGGATCACGACGAGTACGACTCCCTCAACCCCGTTCTCTTGAACGCTTCCGCTCACGATCTACAAGGGTATGTAGATGCACTCCTCTCTCTCGTTTCTAGATGAACTCATAGATTGATCTTGGTGAACGTAGGAATTTTTTTATTTTATGCAACGTTCCCCAACAGTGGCATCATGAGCTAGGTCTATGCGTAGTTCTCTATTGCACGAGTAGAACACAAATCTGTTGTGGGCGTAGATGTTGTCAACTTTCTTGCCACTACTAGTCTTATTTTGCTTCAGCGGTATTGTGGGATGAAGCGGCCCGGACCGACCTTACACGTACGCTTACGTGAGACAGGTTCCACCGACTGACATGCACTAGTTGCATAAGGTGGCTAGCGGGTGTCTGTCTCTGCCACTTTAGTTGGAGCGGATTCGATGAAAAGGGTCCTTATGAAGGGTAAATAGAAGTTGACAAATCACGTTGTGGTTATTCATAGGTAAGAAAACGTTCTTGCTAGAACCCTATTGCAGCCACGTAAAAGATGCAACAACAATTAGAGGACGTCTAACTTGTTTTTGCAGCAATTGCTTTGTGATGTGATATGGCCAAAAGTTGTGATGAATGATGAATGATATATTGTGATGTCTGAGATCATGTTCTTGTAATAGGAATCACGACTTGCATGTCGATGAGTATGACAACCGGCAGGAGCCATAGGAGTTGTCTTAATTATTGTATGACCTGCGTGTCAATGATTTAACGCCATGTGATTACTTTACTTTATTGCTAAACCGTTAGCCATTGTAGTAGAAGTAATAGTTGGCAAGCAACTTCATGGAGACACGATGATGGAGATCATGATGATGGAGATCATGATGATGGAGATCATGGTGTCATGCTGGTGACGAAGATGATCATGGAGCCCCGAAGATGGAGATCAAAGGAGCTATATGATATTGGCCATATCATGTCACTACTATATAATTGCATGTGATGTTTATTATGTTTATGCATCTTGTTTACTTAGAACGACGGTAGTAAATAAGATGATCCCTTATAATAATTTCAAGAAAGTGTTCCCCCTTACTGTGCGCCGTTGCTAAAGTTCGTCGTTTCGAAGCACCACGTGATGATCGGGTGTGATAGATTCTTACGTTCACATACAACGGGTGTAAGACAGTTTTACACATGCAAAAACACTTAGGTTAACTTGACGAGCCTAGCATGTATAGACATGGCCTCGGAACACAGAGACCGAAAGGTAGAACATGAGTCATATGGAAGATACAATCAACATGGAGATGTTCACCGATGATGACTGGTCCGTCTCACGTGATGATCGGACACGGCCTAGTCGACTCGGATCATGTAACAGTTAGATGACTAGAGGGATGTCAAATCTGAGTGGGAGTTCATTAAATAATTTGATTAGGTGAACTTAATTATCATGAACTTAGTCTACAATCTTTGCAAAATATGTCTTGTAGATCAAATGGCCAACGCTCATGTCAACATGAACTTCAACGCGTTCCTAGAGAAAACCAAGCTGAAAGATGATCGCAGCAACTATACGGACTGGGTCCGGAACCTGAGGATCATCCTCATATCTGCCAAGAAAGCGTATGTCCTAGAAGGACCGCTAGGTGAAGCACCCATCCCAGAGAACCAAGACGTTATGAACGGTTGGCAGTCACGTGCTGATGATTACTCCCTCGTTCACTGCGGCATGCTTTACAGCTTAGAACCGGGGCTCCAAAAGCGTTTTGAGCAACATGGAGCATATGAGATGTTCGAGGAGCTGAAAATGGTTTTCCAAGCTCATGCCCGGGTCGAGAGATATGAAGTTTCCGACAAGTTCTATAGTTGTAAGATGGAGGAAAATAGTTCTGTCAGTGAGCACATACTCAAAATGTCTGGGTTGCACAACCGCCTTTCCCAGCTGGACATTAACCTCCCGGACGAGGCGGTCATTGACAGAATCCTTCAGTCGCTCCCACCGAGCTACAAGAGCTTTGTGATGAACTACAATATGCAGGGGATGGAGAAAACCATCCCTGAAGTATTTTCAATGCTGAAGTCGGCAGAGGTAGAAATCAAGAAAGAACATCAAGTGTTGATGGTCAATAAAACCACCAAGTTCAAGAAAGGCAAGGGTAAGAAGAACTTCAAGAAGGACGGCAAAGATGTTGCTGCGCCCGGTAAGCCAGTTGCCGGGAAGAAGTCAAAGAATGGACCCAAGCCTGAGACTGAGAGCTTTTATTGCAAAGGGAAGGGTCACTGGAAGCGGAACTGCCCCAAATACTTAACGGACAAGAAGGCCGGCAACACTAATGGTATATTTGATATACATGTAATTGATGTGTACCTTACCAGTAATCGTAGTAACTCCTGGGTATTTCATACCGGTGCCGTTACTCATATTTGTAACTCACAGCAGGAGCTGCGGAATAAGCGGAGACTGGCGAAGGACGAGGTGACGATGCGCGTCGGGAATGGTTCCAAGGTCGATGTGATCGCCGTCGGCACGCTACCTCTACATTTACCTACGGGATTAGTTTTAAACCTCAATAATTGTTATTTAGTGCCAAGTCTGAGCATGAACATTGTATCTGGATCTCGTTTAATGCGAGATGGCTACTCATTTAAATCTGAGAATAATGGTTGTTCTATTTATATGAGAGATATGTTTTATGGTCATGCCCCGATGGTCAATGGTTTATTCTTAATGAATCTCGAACGTAATGTTACACATATTCATAGTGTGAATACCAAAAGATGTAAAGTTGATAACGATAGTCCCACATACTTGTGGCACTGCGCCTTGGTCACATTGGTGTCAAGCGCATGAAGAAGCTCCATGCTGATGGACTTTTAGAGTCTCTCGATTATGAATCATTTGACACATGCGAACCATGCCTCATGGGCAAAATGACCAAGACTCCGTTCTCTGGAACAATGGAGCGAGCAACCAACTTATTGGAAATCATACATACTGATGTGTGTGGTCCAATGAGCGTTGAGGCTCGCGGAGGATATCGTTATGTTCTCACTCTCACTGATGACTTAAGTAGATATGGGTATGTCTACTTGATGAAACACAAGTCTGAGACCTTTGAAAAGTTCAAGGAATTTCATAATGAAGTAGAGAATCAAGGTGACCGAAAAATAAAGTTCTTACGATCAGATTGTGGAGGAGAATATTTAAGTCACGAATTTGGTACGCACTTAAGGAAATGTGGAATCGTTTCACAACTCACGCCGCCTGGAACACCTCAGCGTAATGGTGTGTCACGTCGTAATTGCACTCTATTGGATATGGTGCGATCTATGATGTCTCTTACCGATTTACCGCTATCATTTTGGGGATACGCTCTAGAGACAGCTACATTCACTTTAAATAGGGCTCCGTCTAAATCCGTTGAGACGACACCGTATGAATTATGGTTTGGGAAGAAACCTAAGCTGTCGTTTCTAAAAGTTTGGGGATGCGATGCTTATGTCAAGAAATTACAACCTGAAAAGCTCGAACCCAAGTCGAAAAAATGCGTATTCATATGATACCCTAAGGAAACCATTGTGTATACCTTCTACCTTAGATCCGAAGGCAAGATCTTTGTTGCCAAGAACGGATCCTTTCTGGAAAAAGAGTTTCTCTCGAAAGGAGTAAGTGGGAGGAAAGTAGAACTCGATGAAGAACTACCTCTTGAACCGGAAAGTAGTGCAGCTCAGGAAAATGTTCCTGTGGTGCCTACACCGACTAGAGAGGAAATTCATGATGATGATCAAGGTACTTCGGATCAAGTTGCTACTGAACTTCGTAGGTCCACAAGGACACGTTCCACACCAGAGTGGTATGGCAACCCTGTCCTAGAAATCATGTTGTTAGACAACGGTGAACCTTCGAACTATGAAGAAGTGATGGCGGGCCCAGATTCCAACAAATGGCTTGAAGCCATGCAATCCGAGATAGAATCCATGTATGAAAACAAAGTATGGACTTTGACAGACTTGCCCGATGATCGGCCAGCGATAGAAAACAAATGTATCTTTAAGAAGAAGACGGACGCGGATGGTAATGTTACCATCTATAAAGCTCAACTTGTCGCTAAGGGTTATCGGCAAGTTCAAGGGGTTGACTACGATGAGACTTTCTCTCCTGTAGCGAAGCTGAAGTCTGTTCGAATCATGTTAGCAATTGCCGCATACTATGATTATGAGATATGGCAGATGGACATCAAAACGGCATTCCTTAACGGCTATCTTAAGGAAGAACGGTATATGATGCAGCCGGAGGGTTTTGTCGATCCTAAGAATGCTAACAAGGTATGCAAGCTCCAGCGATCCATTTATGGGCTGGTGCAAGCATCTCGGAGTTGGAACATTCGCTTTGATGAGATGATCAAAGCGTTTGGGTTTATGCAGACTTATGGAGAAGCCTGCGTTTACAAGAAAGTGAGTGGGAGCTCTGTAGCATTTCTCATATTATATGTAGATGACATACTTTTGATGGTAAATGATATAGAACTTTTGTACAGCATTAAGGCCTACTTGAATAAGTGTTTTTCAATGAAGGACCTTGGAGAAGCTGCTTACATATTAGGCATCAAGATCTATAGGGATAGATCGAGACGCCTCATAGGTCTTTCACAAAGCACATACCTTGATAAGATTTTGAAGAAGTTCAAAATGGATCAGTCCAAGAAAGGGTTCTTGCCTGTATTGCAAGGTGTGAGATTGAGCTCGGCTCAATGCCCGACCACGGCAAAAGATAAAGAATAGATGAGTGTCATCCCCTATGCCTCAGCCATAGGATCTATTATGTATGGCATGCTGTGTACCAGACCTGATGTAAACCTTGCCGTAAGTTTGGTAGGAAGGTACCAAAGTAATCCCGGCAAGGAACACTGGACAACGGTCAAGAATATCCTGAAGTACCTAAAAAGGACAAAGGACATGTTTCTTGTTTATGGAGGTGACGAAGAGCTCGTCGTAAAGGGTTACGTTGACGCTAGCTTCAACACAGATCTGGATGACTCTAAGTCACAAACCAGATACGTGTATATGTTGAATCATGGAGCAGTAAGCTGGTGCAGTTGCAAGCAGAGCGTCATGGCGGGATCTACATGTGAAGCGGAGTACATGGCAGCCTCGGCGGCAGCGCATGAAGCAATATGGAAGAAGGAGTTCATCACCGACCTAGGAGTCATACCCAATGCGTCGGGGCCAATCACTCTCTTCTGTGAAAACACTGGAGCTATTGCCCTTGCCAAGGAGCCCAGGTTTCACAAGAAGACCAGGCACATCAAGCGTCGTTTCAACTCCATCCGTGAAAATGTTCAAGATGGAGACATAGATATTTGCAAAGTACATACGGATTTGAATGTCACAGATCCGTTGACTAAACCTCTTCCGCAAGCAAAACATGATCAACACCAGAACTCTATGGGTGTTCGATTCATCACAATGTAACTAGATTATTGACTCTAGTGCAAGTGGGAGACTGTTGGAAATATGCCCTAGAGGCAATAATAAAAGGATTATTATATTTCCTTGTTCATGATAATTGTCTTTTATTCATGCTATAATTGTATTATCCGGAAATCGTAATACATGTGTGAATACTTAGACCACAACATGTCCCTAGTGAGCCTCTAGTTGACTAGCTCGTTGATCAACAGATAGTCATGGTTTCCTGACTATGGACATTAGATGTCATTGATAACGGGATCACATCATTAGGAGAATGATGTGATGGACAAGACCCAATCCTAAGCATAGCACAAGATCGTGTAGTTCATTTGCTAGAGCTTTTCCAATGTCAAGTATCTTTTCCTTAGACCATGAGATCGTGTAACTCCCGGATACCGTAGGAGTGCTTTGGGTGTACCAAACGTCACAACGTAACTGGGTGACTATAAAGGTGCACTACAGGTATCTCCGAAAGTGTCTGTTGGGTTGACACGGATCGAGACTGGGTGTCACTCCGTATGACGGAGAGGTATCTCTGGGCCCACTCGGTAATGCATCATCATAATGAGCTCAAAGTGACCAAGTGTCTGGTCACGGGATCATGCATTACGGTACGAGTAAAGTGACTTGTCGGTAACGAGATTGAACGAGGTATTGGGATACCGACGATCGAATCTCGGGCAAGTAACGTACCGATTGACAAAGGGAATTGTATACGGGGTTTCTTAAATCCTCGACATCGTGGTTCATCCGATGAGATCATCGAGGAGCATGTGGGAGCCAACATGGGTATCCAGATCTCGTTGTTGGTTATTGACCGGAGAGCCGTCTCGGTCATGTCTGCATGTCTCCCGAACCCGTAGGGTCTACACACTTAAGGTTCGGTGACGCTAGGGTTGTATGAATATGTGTATGCAGCAAACCGAAAGTTGTTCGGAGTCCCGGATGAGATCCCGGACGTCACGAGGAGTTTCGGAATGGTCCGAAGGTAAAGAATTATATATGGGAAGTCGAGTTTCGGCCATCGAGAAAGTTTCGGGGGTCACCGGTATTGTACCGGGACCACCGGAAGGGTCCCGGGGGTCCACCGGGTGGGGCCACCCATATCGGAGGGCCCCATGGGCTGAAGTAGGAGGGGAACCAGCCCCTGGTGGGCTGGTGCACCCCCCTGGGCCCCCCTCTGCGCCTAGGGTTGGGAACCCTAGGGGAGGGGGCGCCTCCACTTGCCTTGGGGGGCACTCCACCCCCCTGGCCGCCGCCCCCCTTGGGAGATCCCATCTACAGGGCCGGCGCCCCCCTGGGGTCCCTATATAAAGAGGGGGGTGGGAGGGCAGCCGCACCCTGACATCTGGCGCCTCCCTACCCCCCTTGCTACACCTCCTCCTCCCGTAGTCGCTTGGCGAAGCCCTGCCGGAACCCTGCTGCATCCACCACCACGCCGTCGTGCTGCTGGATCTTCATCAACCTCTCCTTCCCCCTTGCTGGATCAAGAAGGAGGAGACGTCACGCTGACCGTACGTGTGTTGAACGCGGAGGTGCCGTCCGTTCGGCGCTAGGATCTCCGGTGATTTGGATCACGACGAGTACGACTCCCTCAACCCCGTTCTCTTGAACGCTTCCGCTCGCGATCTACAAGGGTATGTAGATGCACTCCTCTCTCTCGTTGCTAGATGAACTCATAGATTGATCTTGATGAACGTAGAATTTTTTTTATTTTATGCAACGTTCCCAAACAAGATTAGTATCAAGATCGAGGTGTCACCCTACTCCTTCGGTGCCGGGTAGTGTGTGTGTGTATGTTTGAAAGAGAAGATAGTCGATAGATTAGTATCAAGATCGAGGTGTCACCCTACTCCTTCGGTGTTGGGAAGTGTGGGTGTGTGTGGGGGGGGGGGGTAGTGACACTCACATATCTCTACTCTTATAAAAAACAGAGTTGGTGATGATGGTGTTCCTGCCATCCTGCAATATAGGCCATCCGATTTATATCCGACGGACATGAAGGAAAATATGGCAATTTTTCAAAAAGATACCCACACCCCTCTCCGCATTTGCAAATAAGGCATTCCCTCATTCATCCTTTTCTCCCACAAGATAAACTTCTCATACAAATGCATCTTGATGTTTCGTGCAACGCATGGGCATCTTGCTAGTAGGGAGAAGGAGTTTGTGTGACACATATCTAGCTATATTAAGGGATAGGTAGATAGCATATGTGTCAGAGACATTATTATACTTTGAGACATTAGTGGCTGCGGGTGGGCGGAACTAAAGGGGTGGGTGTGTTAGACATAGAGAGCGTGTGTGTTTCTGTGTGAGAGACTTGTAGGACGGGGTAGAAAGACGAATTTAACCCTGGCGGAGGGAGAGAAATACACGAAGTGCGCGTGTGTGATTCCGATGCCCACAGGGAAATGAGATATGTATGCGTGTGAGAGAGATTGCACAATTCATTCACGTATCACTATCTAGCGATCGTGGATGTGCATCGCTTGAACATAAGTCAATATCTACTTCGTATCGTGGCCAAAGGTACAATATCGATTCAACGCTGAAAAGATTGGACACTCATATATCACATTTTTTTCTATTTAAATAAACATTTTCAGTTGTGCATGCCAAAGTTACAGTGATGTGTAGCTATCATGCACATGCACCATTGTTACTCTTGCATTCAAATTCATTAGTCTTGGATTATTTAAGTTTCTATTTTGAAGTAATATATGTAATATTCATATATGAATTCAACGGGTACGCAATTTATGAAATGGAGGCTATGTAATCATATGAGGTAACACTTTTAAGTAGCTAACTACAATATCCATTTATTTTTGTGCGCCTCTACACTAACATGTCAATGCATTATGTTTAAAGTAAATAACCAATGGCACTAAATTATCTATTTACACGAGAAATACATAGACTGAGCGTTTGATCCCTTTTTTGAGAACGCGCCACTACACCCGTACGATTGGACGCGCCCGTGTGAACGTCCAGGTTATCGGCGCATCATCCCGAGTTATTGTATTTTTTCTGGGGTGGACTTCACACCAGTTATTAACTGCTGACGCGTGCCCCGTGTACACAGTCTAGCATGACCTTCCCGCTAGCACGGTCCAAAATTAGTTGAAACTGGATACGAACGATCCCGCGGGTGGCAAAATCTCCCGCCTCCTTCTAAAATTTCCACCACCTTAGTCTTTAGCATGCGAAATCCCCCTTTTGTCCTTGGTGCACGAAGACCAACAGTTACAATACCGCCCTCATCTACATGATAGGTCGGGGCTGTTTGGTAACTTCCGGTTCCCCCGACTACACGGCACACCCATTTCCTCTCCCCCTCCCACAAAAACGACTAACTCCACAACACCAGAGCATCTTACATCACACCGTCCGTACTTCATCGCCCTTTCTCCCCTCCCCTCTCGAAACCCTAGACTGCTCATCCACCGGCGTACCATAGCACATTCACTGCCAGCTACGTCCACCTCGCCGGATCTGCTTCTGCGGCCGCATTTACCCCTCCCACCTCCCCTAGAAACAAGTAGACTGCTCATCCACCACTGTACCACAACCCATTCAGTGTCGGCCTTGTCCACGGCTTCGGATCTGCTTCGCCGGTACTCTCGTCAACCGTCGCGCATCTGCAGCGGTTCATTCGTACTCCCCACCGGAGACGCTTCGTCCACACCCCCCGGAGCCGCCCCACCGACGCCCCCGTCGACGGCCTCTGATCCTCTTCGCCGACACCTTCCTCAACCCTACCGAAGCCGCTTTGCCGACACCTTCCTCAACCCTACCGGAGCCGCTTCGCCGACACCATCATCAACCCTACCGGAGTAGCTTCGCCTATACCATTCTCAACCCTACTAGGGCTGCTTTGCCAACTCACAAGTCCACGGCCTCAGATCCGCTTCCTCGCACCCTCATCGAACCTATCGGAGCAGCTTCCGACGCCCCGTCCATGGCCGCAGATCCGCATCGTCGACACCACCCTTAACCCAACCACCGCAGCAGCTTCTGACGCCCCGTCCACGGCCGCAGATCCGCATCATCGACACCATCCTTAACCCAACCACCAGAGCAGCTTCTGACGCCCCGTCCACGGCCGCAGATCCGCGTCGTCGACACCATCCTTAACGCAACCACCGGAGGAGCTTCACCTACGCCCTCATCCACGGCCACAGATCCGCTTCGCCCACACCGTAGTCCACCCTACTGGAGCCGCTCCACAAACACCCTACTCGACGGTTCTAGATCTCCTTACCGGACCCCGACAGCCAGCGCAGCGTCATCACCCTTGATGTTTCTAACCTGATTCCCACCGTCTGGAGAGATTCCAAGCACCCGCCACGACCTAGGTACTTGTCACCTTTAAACCCGTCCAACATCACCTGCCTGATGCACTTCAAATATACTAACCGGTCGCTGTTACCTGTTATGCAGCTGGCAAAATCTACAAGGACGATGTTTCTTCTGGATCTAACAGCTTGGCCAACCAAGATCCTGGACTGAGGCATTGCTATGATCTTGAAAGCGCGTCTCTCTCTCTTGTATTGTTCTGTGCCAACCAGCGTGCTTTGCTAGGATTTTTGACCAGTAATCCCTTTATGCAGACAATGATTTCTACTACTGGCTGCTAAATTAGATATGTAGATGTCATACATGATACTACCTCGTACCTCTGTTCCTAAATATAAGTCTTTTAGAGATTCCACTATAGGCTACATACGGAGCAAAATGAGTGAATCTACACTCGAAAATGCATCTATATACATCTATATGTGGTCCATACTGGAATCTCTACAAAGACATATATTTAGGAACAGGGGCAGTACATTACACAAAATCATAGGTGGCATGTAGGAATTCCAGTGCACTACATTAGGCTCCCTTAGAGTGCCTGCTAGTCCAGCATACAGAGTCATGGCTAGTTTATGGTACGCACACAATCATTAATTGGTGGTTTAAATATGCGCAAGGGATATGCAATGTAGTATCATGTAGAGATGTCTGAAATTAGCCGTGTCAACTTGCAGATAGGGTTACACAATGAAAAAGTACAAGATGTATGTGGCAATTTCATGGAACATCGCAAAAAAAGGAGAGGCAGCAGTGAGCCTATACAGTGTGCTATGGTACGTCACTCCTCCATTGCAATCATCGTGACATGTTATTTGTATGCCAGTTCTATTAGCCAAGTTTCTTAGGGACAGTTATTATGAGTTATCCTAAGAAAATAAGCACCTGTGAATATAAGCTCCATGTAATACGCCAACCAGTTCTTTTCATTGCGTTTTCACCTTATCTTTGGTATGATCAGTGGAAAGTCTAGATTGCATTATATATTTTTCATTTTGCTGCCCATATGGAAATTAATTTGACTTGCAAACATCACAAATTGAACCCAGTGCAATAAGTAATATGATGGGAAGATAGACCATCACTATTTGCTCAAAATGCAAATACAAAGATACCATCTACTTGGCACAATCTACTTTGGTCAATGTTTTCCATAGAGATCTCATTGCCTAATTTAAACGAAGAACGCATGACCCACATTTAAATGAAGAACAATTATTTATTGAAATTCGATGGTCCAAGTGGCTGGTTATTATCATATAGCAGCACCACCTGAAAGCATCATATAGCAGCAGCAGCAGCAGCTCATAGCAACTCATCATACAACAGCAGCAGTCTGCAATTCATCATATACCAACAGCAGCTCATAGCAATTCATCATATAACAACAGCAGGAGTAGCTCATAGTAATTCATCATATAGCAGCAGCAGGAGTAGCTCGTAGCAATTCATCATATAGCAGCAGCAGGAGCAGCTTGTAGCAACTCATCATATAGCAGCAGCAGCAGCTCGTAGCAATTCATCCTATAGCAGCAGCAGCAGCTCATAGCAACTCATCATACAGCAGCAGCAGCTCATAGCAATTCATCATATAGCAGCAACATGAGCAGCTCATAGCAATGCATCATATAGCAGCAGTAGAAGCGGCTCATAGCAATTCATCGTATAGTGGATCAGAATGAAAATTTGGCAAAAAATCAGAGGAGATCCTCACCTTGTTGGATGAGCTCATCCTTCAACAGCACCTCAAGGCCATGGCCTGGGAGGAGGGCAGGGGGAACAAGGTGCCTTCTGTCGTAGTGTGGCATCGGTCGTAGTTGTGCAGCGTCCGTCGGAGTAGTGCGTTGGACGAACCACAGTGGAGCAACTGTTGGAGACCATGAGAATGAGGGGCGGCGCCAGAGGGAGGAGCAGCCAGGGAGATTTGCCCCTATCCGTCAGCCATGTAGCCTAGCTGGACATAGCATCGTCGAGGACCAGGCCAGATGGGACCAGTGGCGACGGCTCGCTGGAGGAACCCTAGTGCTACAGGCAGGGGATCGAGGTATAGGGAAAGGGGAGAGGAGATGCAAGCGGGCAGGGCAATGAATGCTTGCGTGTTCGTTTTTACTTGAGGGTCAGGTGTGGCACGGGTGTCAGCAGTTGCATTTTGAGTGTAATATAGGCAGACAACAGAGTCATTTCACTATTCCCCTTTCCTTCAATTTTTAGTGAGGTTCTACCCGAAACACCCCCTCCAAATCAAAATTAGTTAAGCCCAAGCCCATAACTCAAAAATGACTTCTTTACATCTTTTATGGCTTATTTTGACAATATGCCCTGAAAAGGCGGAATCGAACTGGCCCTTAACCTGCAATTCAATTGTGCGTGCAATGATGAATCACTCCTGCCTGCTATCTGTACATTTAGGCATCATCATACATGGCATAACCTAATACATGTGCATTCCATTGTAGAATCTGGAATATGCAATGTTTATGTTAGTTCATACGTTGCACATGATGTTTAAATGCCCCTTAAATCTGGTCAGTCAAGTGATGGTCTTTAAGCCTCCTTCTTTGCTTCTTTTCTTGATATGTAAGATTTGCTCACACATCTATTCAATTGCTTGTTTGCATCAGCCAGCCATACTAGGACTGTTTGCTTTGATTACTTGCTGTTCTTGACCTAACACTCTAACAGAGCTTGCCAATGATTTAAACACTAAGGTCTGCTGTAGTGGGGCCTTGTCTAACTCATAGGTGACATAAAGGTTTGGCTGTACACTACAGTAGGCTCTCCAAGAGTACCTGGAGATCCAGTTCGAAGGTATGCCTAGTTTTTACATAGTGCAGACATAGTAAATGCTCATTTCATTGTGTGCAAGTGCAAGAGATGAGGCATGTTTCATTATGTGGTGTTGTTTTGTTATAATCTCATCCTTTTGTGTTCACAGACTGGAAAGTATACATATTTATCTTCCAAGAAGACGAGTAACTAGTTTGTGTCACCTTGCAGAGGGGGTGCAATGAAGATAAGACTGTGGATTTCGAAGTACGAGATGTTAGGAAGGAGCCTTACAAGAGAAGTAGGAGCTGCGCTGAGCCTCTTCAACCTGCTAAGGTAAGTCACTGTATGCAACTCAACAGTTCAATTCCTTGTTTGTTTCAGGCATAGTTAATTTTCTCTTTTCAATTGCTTTATTTGTCCTCACTTAATGAGATGCCCAAATAATTATGCCTGATGTTCGGTACTTGTATCACTATTAGTTGACATAATTAAAGGCGTTACCATTTAATTACTCTGTCGAAGTGTGCCTGAAGCTTTGAAGTCTATTAACCAACTATTATTGCATGAGGCTCACAATCTAGTTTATACTACGCTAATGATTGCATAGTTTTGCCTGCTGTAGTATGTTTGTATGAAACCCTCTGTTGTTCATTATGCTCCCTAAGACTTTAATTGAGGTACGGAATGGCCAACTGCTTGCTTACTTATACGCAACGTGCTGTCTAAATTTATAACTTGTCTATGTTTTCGATTGGGCCCCAACATCACGCTCCTCTGGTGAGCTAAGAGGGATGTCTGTATGCAGGCTGCACAGACTATCTTTTTTATAATTTTTAAAATATCACCTGCTTATGCTTCATGACGTGTAACATTTTTTTTTGTGAAAGTGACGTGTAACATTATTGTTAGTCCTGTTTTGCCATGTAGTACGAATAGTGTCTTGTTCGCTTCACTGTTGTAACTATATTTTTGCCCTAGTCATGTGTACTTACAGAAACATTTCAGGATGAAGTGACATCAACACAAAACTCTGCAAGCAGTGCGGCATGGCCGTTACCGAATGATTATGGATTGGAATTGGAATGTGCTTATGTTCTCGAGCATCAACTAGAGGTGGCAAGACAACGTGTACATGATTGTCAACGTATAATCAACAAGTTGAGACTGGACAGGCAGGTATTAGATGCAGGAGTCAAAAAAATGAAACAAGACACCGAGATAACCATGAAGGAATTAGAGATTTTGCAGACTGAAATTTGTGCTATTTGAATTCGGCCAATCCTATTTTCTGAAGAGATTATAGTTCAAATGGAGTTAAGTTGATGCGCGTCCATGATGTATGAGCTGTATTTGCCCAGTGTATGTAATTTGCTGTTTGTGTATGCTTTATTATCACCTGTGCCGAACCATAATGCCCAGTGGGTATAATCGGCTATAATTTCTTTATTGTATAATGTAGGATTATTCTACCTTTCTATGCCTTGATCTCTTTGTTGTATAGTGTATGCTTTTTAGAGGTGATAGTATTGAGTAGGATAATTCTTTGAATATGCTATATCGTTCAAACGGGGGCCAACTCGCCCGACCATGGCCCTTCACGGGCCATCGGATCCATGGGCCTTCTACGTCTCGCAGGATTCATGGGCCTTCTACATCTCGCAGGATACATGGGCCTTCTACGTCTCGCAGGATCCATGGGCCTTCTACGTCACGTAGGATCCATGGGCCGCCGACTTATTTATGGGTCTTGTACGGGCCTTTAATGGGCCGTAGATGGGCCTATAATGGAAATCGTACGTTTTATGGGCTGACCATAATGGGCCGTTAATAGGCCGTATTTGGTGATGCTATGAAAATGGCCCAACAGACTAACGGATCACAAACGGGCCGACTGTAACGACGGGCTGAATTTGGCCCACAAGCAGAAAATGACAGTAATGGGTCGTAAGTAACCGAATGCTGCAAATGAGCCCAAGAATAAATGGTCCCTCAGAAGGCCGAAAGTTAACTTGGGCTGGAAACGACCCAACGGAATAACCACCCGTTAATGGGTATAAAGTGTTACACTGTTCATTACGGGCCAGTTTCACCGCGGGCCGTTAATGGGTGTAAAGTAATACATTGTTCATTACGGGCCAGTTTCAGCACGGGCCGCTAATGGGCCAAGAGTTACAAAGGGCCTCATATGGGCCATACATGGGCCAGAAGTGAAAACGGACTGGAATCATATTGGATGGCCCAGATGACGCTACTGGGCCTAATTCGCATAAGGCGTAACGGGCCTTGGGTTGCGGGCTGTAAATGGGCTATATGCTAACAGGCTTTCTGGGTCGGCCCGCCAGCTTTTGACCAAGTCAAACGGGCCGGCCTTTTCACAGGAATGGGCCACTATTGGGCCGTGCCACGTGTCGACGTATCATAGGCGCCTTCTGTCAGTGAGTGGATGACATCTGTCCCAATGATGAGCCGACACGTGTTTCCTCCAGCCAATGATGATTTTACACGTGGAAAATCCCCATTGGTCGGGGCTGTTAATGGGTTATCGGATCCAAAACCCGACTCAATAGCTTAAGGACGTTCCGTTACGGTGGATGCCACGTGTCAGTCAGCCTTGAAGAAAGCACTTCTGTGACACGCGATTTATCGTCATGGAAGTGGACACTTCCGTGATGATAATTTTGGTAATGTCATGGAACACTTCTACGACAGCACAGGTATGACTATCTTGATTCTGTCATAAAATCTTCATGGATGTACATGCATGACAAAAAATGTGACCTACTGTGACAAACACGTATCATCACGGAAGTGTATTTTTTTAGTGCTTCCCTTTCTCCCTTGAGGAGGGAAAGGAAGGAGGGACTTGCCCTCCCCCCTTTCCTTTCCCTAGAGCTGGTCGGCCTGGTGGAGGGGCGCACCAGCCCCTTGTGGGCTGGTGTGTCCCTCCCTTGGCCCATTAAGCCCATATCTTTGCCGGGGTTTCTCGGAACCCCTTCCGATGACCCTATATGTACCCGGTACCCTCCAGAACACTTCCGGTGCCCGAATACCATTGTCCTATATATCAATCTTTACCTCTCGACCATTTCGTGACTCCTTGTCATGTCCGTGATCTCATCCGGGACTCCGAATAAAATTCGGTCACCAAATCACATAAGTCATATAATACTATATCGTCATCGACGTTAAGCGTGCGGACCCTACGGACATGACCGAGACACCTCTACGGTCAATAACCAATAGCGAAACCTGGATGCCCATATTGACTCCTACATATTCTACAAAGATCTTTATCGGTCGAACCGTTATGACAACATACGTAATTCCCTTTTTCCATCGATATGTTACTTGCCTGAGATTCGATCGTCGGTATCTTCATACCTAGTTTAATCTCGTTACTGGCAAGTCTCTTTACTCGTTCCATAATACATTATCTCGTGACTAACTCCTTAGTCGTTTTCTTGCAAGCTTATGATGTGTATTACCGAGAGGGCCCAGAGACACCTCTCCGATACTCGGAGTGACAAATCCTAATCTCGATCTATGCCAACTCAACAAATACCTTTGGAGATAGCTGTAGAGTATCTTTATAATCGCCTAGTTACGTTGTGACGTTTGATAGCACATAAGGCATTCCTCCGGTACCCGGGAGTTGCATAATCTCATAGTTGAAGGAATATGTATTTGACATGAAGAAAGCAATAGCAATAGAACTGAATGATTTATGCTAAGCTAACGAATGGGTCTTGTCCATCACATCATTCTCCTAATGATGTGATCCCATTATCAAATGACAACTCGTGTCCATGGTTAGGAAATTTTAACCATCTTTGATCAACGAGCTAGTCTAGTGGAGGCTCACTAGGGACACGGTGTTTGTTTATGTATTCACACATGTATCAAGGTTTCCGATCAATACAATTCTATCATGAATAATAAACTTTTATCATGAATAAGGAAATATAAAATAACAACTTTATTATTGCCTCTAGGACATATTTCTTTCAGAGGCACCATGGTCCAGTTCTATTGTAAAAAAAGGAGTATCCACACTTTGTCCCATTGGTGAATCACACACTGTATCAAAAAAGTGCAGAATGTAAGTACTAAATGTTCAGACATACATAACTGAATTTTTAACACTGAACAAAATACAATTAACTGCAGAAATTCAATTAGCTTTTAGCACTGATCTAGTAGCAGTACTGAACTACTTCTTCAACCCTAAGCATTGGCCAATATCAAAACCATAGGCCTAATGGCATTGGGACACCTTCTTCTTCAAAAGCATAATTGAAAGTTCAGAATTCTAGCACTAGAATAAACTGAAGTACAAAGTTCATAATTCTAGTACTATAATGTCTATCAGCAAAGCTAGGACAAAACCATAGGCCTAATTTTACAGGCATTGGGACACCTTCTTCTTCAAAAGCATAACTGAAAGTTCATAATTCTAGCACTTGCATAAATGAACTACAAAGTTCAGAATTCCAGAACTAGAATGTCTGCAGCGAAAGCTAGGATTAAACCGGAAGCCAAATTTCACAGGCATTGGCAAAGAATTTGCAGCATGGGTGCATTCACACAAGAACCCTAGTTTCTTCGCTGAAACCCCTACTTTACGGCCCAAAACCCTAGACTAAATTCATTGCTCAAAAGTCTAGCTTTACTGCTAGGGGGCACCATATCCACAGCCTAGCACTACACAATCATGAATCTACCTCCAAACACACGGATCAGCCGACAGGAAGCCGGCTGCATAACAAAAGAGGAACGGGGCAAAGTAGTAACAAACAGAGGAGCGACTCATCATGGTCTGGAGGGAAGACAGTTGGCGGGCGGACTAGGCGAGCGGATGAACTCTGTCGACGCCGCCATGTTTGCTGACGTCAGCAGGAGCCGGCCGCCCTGATGGGAAGAAGGGTGACGGAGGGGGCGAACGGATGTGCTGCAGCCGATCGCCTCCGGCAGAATTGATTCAGGTGCTCGTCACGCTGTAGGCGTCCCGCGGGTTGAAATCGATAGACGGGAGGGGGGGCTGAGTGCAAAAAGTGCGGCGCTGACCGGCTCGGCCCCGCTGGCTCCGCTTGGCTGCCCATGATAGGCACATGACCAAATGTGCACGTCGCGGCAAGTTTATGGATTTCAACCCACGGGAGGCCTCAAGGGCGTGTTTGGTTTCTTGTGTGGCACCTGCCTCGCACCCGCCATGCAAAATCTAGTGCGTTTGGTGGCCTGTGCGGCCTCCTCAGCCTGGCCCAACCGATGCAAAAAGAGGCCCCTCAGCCAGGCTGAGGGGCACGCAGGAATCGACCGTATCTCCAAGCCAGGCTCGCACCTGCAGCCGCAACTCTCGTCCCATTTCTCCCTTTCCTCCTCCTCTCTCACACATCAAATTGGATTGAGTAACCCATTGCCGCCGCCGCGTGAGCTCCCTCGTCCACAGAGTCCGGACTCTCTAGCAGGCACTCCTCCACGTCCATGCCGAGGGACACGCCGCCCGACGCCGGCCGAGCTCTGTCGCTGGTGCTCCTCCATGCGCACGCCGTCCGCCACCGGTCCGGGCTCCCTAGCCAGCGCTCCTCCACGCCCACGCCGGGGGACACGCCGCCCACCGCCGGGCGAGCTTAGTTGCCGGTGCTCCTCTATGCCCACGCCGGGGACACGTCGTCCGCCACCAGTCCGGGCTCCCTAGCCAGCGCTCCTCCACGCCCACGCCGGGGGACACGCCGTCCACCACAGATCCAGAGGAAGAAGGGGAGAGGGGAGCACCGACGCAACCGGCGCCGCGTTTCTCCCCCTCTCTCCCCCTGAGTTTAGTTCAGATTTCAGTTCAGCCTTCTTTTACATGCTCCATGGAATGATCCAGATCCAATTGACATTGTTGAAATTGGGAGAGAAAGGTTCACAAAACTAAGCTCAAATGCAGCCTGCCAAACAACACCTATTGTATATAGCTTCTCTCATGCAACAATACCATACAGTGCACCAAACACGCATCTCAACCAATCTCTGCATCAGCTCAGCCAGGCCACGCCCACCCAGGATCCCTCATGCGATGTAGGCTAAAGCCACCCGGACAACCAAGTGAATGGCGCTGGTCAGGGCCGATGCCGATGCCGACCGTTGTAGGGGGGCGTGACGTGACGGGCCCAGAGGCGTGGATAACGTGGAAAGGAAAGCCACCCCACTCTTGATTGGAGAACGGTGGAAGGAACGGGGAAAACCATGTGATGTGATGCGATGTGATTGATGCTTGTCAGGTCAGGTCGCCGCGCCCGCGCCTACCTCTCTGCTCCTGTCCCTAACCTGCGCGTCTCTGTCTCTGTCTGTCTCTCTCATGAGAGAAAATACGGGAGGGAGGATTGGAGCACCTAACCTTCGCCTCTCCTCGCCTCTTGTCTCATCTATCCTAACCAGCCTGGCCTAACCCTCCCCCGATCTCCCCCCATCCTCATCCTCCTCCCCGTCGCCGTCGCCGCGGCTGCTCGTCGTCGACCCCTCCGGCGAGCCGCAGATCCCCCTCCCCAATCCTTCCGTCAGAGGTACGCGCCCCTTCCCCCTTCCCCCTTCCGCCTCACCCACCCAATCCCCCGCTCCGCTCCGTCCATGGAGCCCGATTCGGCCCTCGCCGCCGCCGTTCGCCCCAGATTCGCGGGGGCATTGCCCGATCCACCACCCGCGTTTCTCCCGACCCGACGCGACCACCCAGGGCTCCGCTTCGTGTTTCAGATCATTATTATTATTACCACGAGCTCATAGCATCTTCATTCGTTTATTTTCCCCAAGTTGAATCGCGCCATTGCTGGCCCTTCCCTTCCGATCTGACGTTGCACTTGCCGCCCCGTGTAGACGCCATTTAAAATTGTGCTTGCTTCCTGCCTGCCTGCAGGGGCTGAAACCCGCCGAATTTTATTAGGCGGAGGAGGAGGAAGGGACAGAAACAGGGCACACGCCACTCTGCAATTTTTGGTCTCACAAAAGGGACTTCGGCATCACTCTGCATCACTGGGAATTTTCCATTTGGAAGGCCCAGTTACTGAATCATGGTGCTCTGTGAACCGCAACCCGGAACAGTGAATCCCGGTCGCGAATGTGTGGGCGAAAGCGCAGGAGAGGGCGCATCAGCTTGAGTGCAGACAGGGGGTGATGGCAACGGCAATGGCAATGGAATTGGCCGACAAATTGCTCCTGCTGCTCCGGAGCTACTCACTGCCTGTTTGGGCCACCATCATCTCGGGGCTCTTCGTCGTCGTCTCGGTCTCGCTGTCCATCTACTTGCTCCTCAACCACCTCTCGGCCTACAAGAACCCAGAGGTCTGTTCTGTTGGTTGCTATCATCCGTCGGTGTTGTTGAATTTCTTATTTTCTATACAGCGGCGTAATTTGTTGCTGGAGCTGTGTTCAGCTCGGTGTCTTTGTTGTTTTGGACTCACCGTTGCTGTGTTTCTGCCTTTCCCAGGAGCAGAAGTTCCTCGTCGGTGTCGTTCTTATGGTGCCGATATACGCAATCGAGTCGGTAAGGTGCTATGGCATGTCTTGTTCAAGTGCGCGGTCACAATGTTGTTGGCCGGGAGAGGTCGATCCAGCCGTTAACTCTTGTTTCTTATACTACTGTTGCAGTATATATCATTGGTGAATCCAACAATTGGTGTAGATATTGAGATTCTGCGAGACGGATACGAGGCATTTGCCATGTACTGTTTCGGGCGGTATCTAGTTGCGTGCTTAGGTACCCCTCTGCCTATCATTCCAACTTTATCATCCATGTCTTTGCCCTTGCTTATATAATCTTCTTTCATTCCAGGTGGAGAAGATAGGACGATTGAGTTTCTGAAGAAGGAGGGCAGTTCAGGTTCTGATGCACCACTTTTAGGCAATGCATCCGAAGAACGGCACGTGAACCACCCTTTTCCTATGAATTACATGTTGAACCCATGGCCCATTGGCGAATGGTTCTACTTGGTAGTTAAGTTTGGGCTTGTCCAATATGTATGTCACTCTTTAGCTCCCATTCCATTTGATTTTGCAGCATCCGACTTCTGACGGAAAATCAAACTGACCTGTTCCCCTTTTCCTTTGGTAGATGATAATAAAGACAATATGTGCTCTTCTTGCGGTGATTCTTGAATCCTTTGGGGTGTACTGTGAAGGAGAGTTTAAATGGAACTGTGGGTAGGATACATACTCATGAGGCAACCTCTTTTTTTTTTTTCACTCAACAATCCTTGCATGAACTCGTCTCATTCAGCTATACTGCTATTGTACTACTACCTCTGCTCTATTCAAATGATTTTTTAGATTGCGACGCTCAGTTAATGACTTAATGTACACACAAGTGTTTGGATATGCCACGTGTAAAACAACTTGATTTTCATTAGAACGAACTTTACTCTCATTGTATTATAAATAATAAAAGTGACTCAAAGCCGTTTACTGGAGAAATTTTCAGTGTCCAAAATGACAGGTAAAAGAAAACAGAGGTAGTACCATTTTGTTGACAAGTCTTTATTCTAGTAACATTAATTGTCTGTATTGATATTCATGATTAGATTGTATGGTATATCAAACTCGTTATCCTAGATTTAGTTGTTCTGCAGCTGTCATTCAGTTACAACTTGGAACATTCATGTTACCATATATATTTGTCAAATTTAATACAAATTGCTATGAATGGCTTGAACTTTTGGCATCAACTTTTCCTCGTTAGCACTTATAAATGAATCCAACAAGCTGCATGGGAAATTTGGAATACATTTATGCTATCTTTGATTTACCAACATACTGTAACTAACAGGAAGTTTTACCTGTTCTTTCCTCACCTCTGCTTTCATATGTACTGCTAGCATCATGGAACCTGCTCATGCATCTAATGATGTTTAGTTAAAAAAACATTTTCTCGCTACTGATGAACTAGTTCTGTGGGCATGTGGTAGGATCGGTGAACCTGTTCGTGCATCTGATGATCCAGTAGTTTTAAACTTTAAATGCATTCTCTTCCTACTTACGAATTGCTATCTTATTTACCAGGTACTCTTACACTGCCATGGCTCTCAATTTCAGTCAGTCATGGGCCTTATACTGTCTCGTTCAATTTTACGCCGTCATAAAGGACGAGCTAGCCCATATAAAGCCCCTAGCGAAGTTTCTGACATTCAAGTCTATTGTGTTCTTAACATGGTGGCAAGGTGTGGCAATAGCGTTGCTCTCCAGCTGGGGCTTGTTGAGAGGCCCTATAGCTCAAGAGTTGCAGTTCAAGTCCAGCATTCAGGACTTCATCATCTGCATAGAGGTGGTGACTTGTTCCTGATTATACCATTTCAATTCCTTACATGATGCTGACAAATCCTTGTTTAGCATGCTTGCATTCTCAATTTTGCAGTAATCCTAACGAAGTAATATATTTTTTTAGATCAATAGGCCTCAGCCATGTCCCATTTTCCATTGAAAATGAAACAAAGTAACCAAAGTTATTTTTCTATCATTGAATACAGATGGGTTTTGCTGCTGTTATTCACCTGTACGTCTTCCCTGCCAAGCCATACGAGCTAATGGGCGATCGTTACGTTGGAGATGTTTCAGTTCTGGGAGACTACGCTTCAGTTGACTGCCCTCTAGATCCAGACGAAGTTAAAGATAGCGAGCGCCCAACCAAGATTAGGCTTCCCCAGCCAGATGATCACGTCAGATGCTCCACCGCCATAAAAGAAAGCGTCCGCGATGTTGTACTCGGAGGAGGCGAATATGTAAGCAAAAGATGTTATTTGTTCTCTGTTACCC
>NC_041393.1:746758488-746784402 GCF_002162155.2 Triticum dicoccoides | reverse complement strand
CCTTCAGCCAAAGTTTCATTTTGACCAACCGTAGCTAAACCTGGAACACCTTATGTGACTGAACCTCGCAGATTGTGAACGACCTGAAGTTCACCGTCAACCACGCGGTGGAGCCGATCAACGAGAAGATCCACCAGATATCGCAGAACATGAAGAAGCATGATAAAGACAAAACAAACGACGACAGCTGCATCGACTCGCCGCGATCCCTGCACAGGGTGATCAGTGGGATCGACGACCCGCTCCTGAACGGGAGCCTCAGCGACAACAGCGGCCCCAAGAGAGCGCGGAGGCAGCAGCGCAGGAGGTTGGGTGCGGTGATCAGTGGCGAGAGCAGCGACCATGGGCTGGGCGGGTACGAGATCCGGGGACACAGGTGGATCACAAAGGAGTGAGGAGGATGAGGATCGACGCCCGGTCTGCACTGCAGCATCGAATTCCTTTCGTACTGAAGCGCTGGCTGCTATGGATCTTCGGGACTGCTAAAGCCTGAAAGGCAGTGATCAGACCACCTAAGTTCTTGATGAATCTGGGAGTCGGTGCTTGCAGAAGCAAGATATGTGTCATCACCCCCACGACATGGCGAATCGAGCTAGCGATTTTTTTTGGCTGACTATTTCAGCTGCTGATGACATCGGATCTCACATATTGAACAGTATAGCAGGATTACTACAGCAAAGAGAAGGATGGTCATGACAGGTTTAATACATCATCGTTCGTAAACCTTTTGGATGAACATCTTCTGTAATGTACACAGACTTGAGATATAAAAGTATTAATAGATGTTTCGACGATGAGGCGTCGGGTCTTGCTCAGTTGTCACCTTTGTCACACTGTTATTATGGCATGACCCGTTGGAGCAGATAGCGAGGTGTTTATCACATTGCCTGAAGAATATTTCGGAGTCGGTTTTCTGAGTCGTCCAATCTGAATCGAACGGCGATGTGCCTTCTCCTACCTCCAGCTTTCTCTGTCCTCTGATCCCCCTGCTGGCCCAATTGCCTGCTGTCGTCACCTGCTCCCGGCGGTGCGCCTCCTCTTCTCTCTCTTGAATCGACTGAACCGAATTTGAAATTTCAGGCAACTTGCATACAACAAATGTTTGTTTTTGTGCCATCTGGAGGGAGTAAATTGCACAAAACCACCATTTTGGAGACTAGATTTGCATAAAGCACTACCCTACACTTTTGTTGCAAAAAACACATCATTTTGCAAAAACCACCGATCGGCGATTTTGTCTCGGTTAAGCGTGTTTATGACAGATGGGGCATGCTAGTCAGGCTGACGTGGCACCAGTTAACACCTCGCAGGTAACGGCGCCGGTTGGTAACGTTGTGATCATCTGTGGAGCCATGTGGGGTCTACCTGTCATTGAAATAAAAGATGCCTGCCTTTAATTTTTCCTTGCCTTATCTTCACCGTACTGAAACAGAGCTGAGGTGCACGTGCTTCGGCACCGGCGAGCTCCGCATGCCGCCGGTGATGTCGCTCGAGAGCATCAGGAGGCAAAGCGTGACGTCCTCCTGCTCCTCCTCGAACGCGCTCAGCATCGGCTGCGGCGGCATGGGGGCCAACGCTGCCACGCGCATCGGACTGTGCCTCCACCTGGGCAACACGACCATCACAGCAACCGGCGGCCGCCTCCATCTCGTTGTGGGCCTCCGGCAGCGCCTTGCTGAGTGAGCGTCCGCATAAGAAGCCATGGGGCTGCCTGGGGGAGGATCTGAGGCGGCGGGCGCGACCATTGGGGATTTGGGGGAGAGCCGAAGGAGTAGAGGAGAGGCGGGCTCGACCTCCGGGCGGCCACGGCGATGGCGGCCCCTGCACCGGCCAGAGGCAGGACGGGCTCCGCGCGGCAACGGCTACGGCGGCCTCTTCCCCAGCCAAGGGCAGGACGGGCGGCGGCCTCTGCCCCAGGGGGGTTCGGTGGTGAGGATAAGGCAAGGAAAAAAAAGCGAGTTTTTTTTTCTTTTTTTCTTTCAATGACAGGTGGACCCCACATGGTTCCACACAAGATCACAACGTTACGAACTGTCACCGTTACCTGTGAGATGTTACGCGGTCCCACGTCAGCCTGACTGGCAGGCCCATCTGTCATAAACATGCTTAACCGGGACAAAACCGCCGATCAGTGGTTTTTGCAAAACGATTATAGAAGACATGGTGTTTTTTGCAACAAAAGTGTAGCGTAGTGTTTTCTGCAAACCTAGGCTTTAAAGCAGTGATTTTGTGCAATTTACTCCATCCGAAGGCGTGGGTGTATGAACTATGATGCTATGAGGCGGAGACAAGATGGACATGGCTTGCTGTCTCTTCATCTGCGTTGTTTGTACGCTTTAGACGGACGATGGCACGAGCAGCCATCATCCAAAAGTGCCCAACAGAAACTACATCACCATCGGATGGACAAAGGAAAAAAACAAACAGTTGGTGCAAAAAGCCACTTTTTTCATTGGATTTTTGCTAAGTTGAGTGTTTACTAAAAGCAAACGTTTGTTTGGCTTTTTTTTTTGAGAAGACAAACGTTGTTTGGCTAGTAAGGACATCAGCCACCTAAAACTCTGACACCTTCGGCCCACCCAAAACCCCACCATAGGTAAATATCTTCTGAGTAATAATCTGTCACATGACGCACCCAACCCTCCTGAGTGAAAAGATCATCTCACAAGTAACCAAACGAGAACATTGAATGTTTTAGCTGTGGTGCAGCCTAGCCTTGCAGCAATGTCAAAGTAGACCTGTGCATGGACAGCCTGGCTCGGAGGCCCGAGCCTGGAAGCCCGGCATCTGGGCCGAGCTCGGGCTTCACTTTCTTGACAGAGCCCAGCCCAAAAGCACGAAATGACCGGCTAGACAACCTTGATAATCAAACTACCCCGAAATATGACATGAAATGTGCTGCTACAAAACAATGTCATATGTACAAATAAAAAAAAACCACTGTATAACAGAATGATTGGCTTTTAACTTGCATTTAAATAGGTTTGAAGTTTGAATGGCAAATCATCACTGGTTCTATTATGTAACTATGTTGTTGTACTAATAAAAGGTCAGAATACATACATAGAGAATCAAACCCAGCCCCTACTCGTCCCCTCTACCGCTAGGTCGAGGTAGACTGGCTGGTCGTGGTTGGAAGGTGCATGATTTCAAACGATTGCCCGTGCCTGAGCGCGACCGACGCATCACAAATCACACAACCAAAAGTTAAAATCTGATGTATAACGAATTAATGACACAAGATGAGAATTGAGAGAGATTAGTAAACGGTGTGCTGGATTAAACTTGGCTAGATCATTGGCTGCAGGAAAAATAATTGGCTAGTGAATCAGCTTGCGTTTACGAATCAGATCATCAGAAAGGAGAGCAGAGACGGGCGGCGGCGAGGGCGCAGGACGGCAACAGCGCGCGGCGCTAATCATAGGGAATAATGCCCAGCGCCCAGGAGACTTTTTATGGAGACCAATCAAAAAATATGGCCTTGTCATAGGCTTGTAAACGATCGCTAGTGGGCTTATACATTGGCCCTTTTTCCTTTCTTCATAAATCACGTTGAGTTGGGGGGGCCAATTACTTCTGTACCTGAATCATATCGCTAATTATCTACGGCCTACTCGATGGCTAATTTTTTTTAAATAATACATTTTTTTAATAAAATTTGAAAAATAATACATAGTTTTGAGAAATTACAGAAATAATACAACATCGGCTTCCCGTGGGCCGACTAGGTTTGTTATAAGTTAAGAAATCCAAGAAATCTAAATTGTATACAATTACTTCTGCGTGTGATGGATGGATGGCTGCGCGGGTTCGCATCCCTCCCTGCCTGCGATCTGCTTATTACTCCTACTAGCAAAAGAGCCCGTGCGTTGCAACGGAAGAGAAAACATAACACACGCTCTTAACCCAACAACCATCACTCAAGACCACAATAGGTCCATCTTCTTTATTTTTGCGAGGCATCATATTTGTGTTGCCGCTTATCCTCCTTCTCACCCTCGCCGGCGATGACCTCGGTGTTCACACAAGACAAAACAAAACATGTTTGAATATGGTTAATCCTAAGGCGTCTCTCTCTCCCTCTCTCTCCTCTCTCTCCCTCTCTCTCTCGCTTTCTCTCACTCCCGCGATGAGAAATCTGTTGTTTTCCCCTGCGACATTTTTCATAGGTATACATGTGTAGTTATCGATGTTTTTTTCCCTATATGTTTATTGTGGGATGTTTATTTGCAATCCGGATCGCCGCCTGTATGAAAGAAAAACGGATCTCGCACTATAAATTATAAGTTTTCTTCCAAAACAATATTTTAAAAATATTTAACAGGTAAAATTAACAACATATTTAGATTCCACACATTTTTCTAATAAAATTTCATATATAATATGTTAAAATCGAAGTTATGGTTTAAAAGATACGGATAATTTAGAAAATCATTTGTTTGACTTAAATATATTTCAAAATAATATTTAAAATACTTAACAAGTAAAAATAAACTCATATTCATATTCTACATATTTTTCTAAAAAAAATTCCATATATAACATGTTCAAATCGGAGTTATGGTTTAAAAGATATGGATGATTTAAGAAAGCATTTGTTTGACTTAGATATGATCCGCAGATGAATTACCTAAAACATTAGGGGGGATTTCGAAAAATCTAAAATAACGGTTCGGGTGTGACTTAAATCCGGATTGCGGGTTGATTTCATCAAAACACAGGGACTTTTGTGTAAAATACAAAAAATGATTCGTTTTAACTTTAAAATAGGACCGCGGGTTAAAGTCTTTGAAATAGAGGGACTTTTCTGAAAAATGCCATGACGGACGACGGAAACCCAATTTGCTTTATTATTAGGTAAAGATATGTGTGCTTAACTACTCCCTCCGTTCCTAAATATAAGTCTTTGGAGACATTTCACTATGGACCACATACGGAGTAAAATGAATGAACTTTACTCTAAAATGCATCTATTTACATTCGTATGTGGCTTATAGTAAAATCTCTACAAAGACTTATATTTAGGAACGGAGGGAGTAGTATACATGGGCTGATTGATTTCAGTATTGCATGGCACATGCATGCACGTGCAGATGCATGACAAAACCACCTACCTAGCACAGGATCATGACTTGGTACAGCCAGTGAGTACGCGCATGACCTGGCCGGGTTGTACGTGATCCCAGGACAGGATCATGACTTGGTACAACACTCTATTTAAAATAATAATCGAAAGTAGATTTGTTATAAGTTAAGAAATCCAAGAAATCTAAATTGTATACATCGGAATGCAGTATGACGCCGCTACATTTTATGAAAAGAAAATATTATTCCAAACTACAAATGCACAAAAATAAATAAAACGGAACTATAATATACTAGCAAACAGTGGTAATATTCTTTTTGAAAAATCGGCGGAACCAGTGCATTTGTATTAGGAGGAAGTTAGGGATATGTGTGACTCGACCGTATCCCATGAACAACGTACATTCGCAGCAGCTACGGAGCGCAATCCAAGCGAACAAGGTGGCTGAGCTATAGCATGCACAGTGTTGCATTGTATCGGCACCTGGTGGCTGTGCTGTAAACGTTTTGTTTTTCCTTTTTTTTTCATATTTATTATTATTTTAGCTCCGTGTACTTTCAAATATAAAAAAATGGAAAACATTTTTGTTTTTGTCCTTCTCATACTGAATTTTCAACTTCTATAGCGTTTTGTTTTTCCTTTTTTTATATTTATTATTATCTTACCTCTGTGTACTTTCAAATATAAAAAACAAGTTCGCGCGAGAAGTTGAAGCTTTTTCGTTTTTCCTTCTCATATTGAATTTTTAACTTCTATATTCTTTCAAATATAAAAAGCAAGTTCGCGCTAGAAATTGTTCAAGGACAATCATCATAAACAGAGACGATGTATTTGTTCTGTTACCCCACCGCAGATTTTTAACGACCTGAAGTTCACCGTGAACGACGCGGGTGGAGCACCAGATACCCCAGAACATGAAGAAGACGATAAGGAGAAGAGAAGGAACGACGACAGTTGCATCGACTCGCCACGGTCCTGCGCAGGGTGATCAGCGGAATTGACGATCCACTCCTGAATCGTCAACTGTGACTCCCCTCCACTGACGATGCCTCTGGCGTAGTCCCCGGCTTTGGGTTCCCCCGGGTCCGCCCTCCAAGGTGCGCCTCCTCTTCTCTTCCTCGAATTGACTCAACCAAATTCAAATTTCAGGCAACTTATGTATAGCAAACGCAGGTTTTTCTTGTGCAATTTATATATAGCAAATTTCTTGTCTGTTTTTATCTCCGTAGTTGATGACACGAGCAACTGTTTGTTTCTGGTGAGTCACCATCCAAAAGTGCCAAACTGAAACAGCATCACCATCACATGGACAAAGGAAAAACAAACAGTTGGTGGAAAGACTACTTTCCCATTGAATTGGTGGAAAGCCTTGGTTGGCTAGTGACAACACAACAAACGTCTTCTGAGTAATAATCTGTCACATGACACACCCGGCCCTCCGGTCGGGACGGTTGGTACATGTGCCTCTCTCCCATCTTTAATTTGCTGGAAAACTATACATTAGGCCGGAAAACACGAGTGTGACGTTTTGGCCCCCGAGCTCCAGTAAGCTCTCTACATCAAATAATAATAAAGTGGAATGTAAGTCGAGAAATCCAAAAGTTCTACATGTATAAATTAGAATGCACTATAATTGTGCTGCATTTTATGAAAAATAAACACATTTTCAAACTACACATGCACAAAAACAACAGTGGTAATATAAAATGCCAAACATGTGGCAACATTTAGAAAAAAAACTGACAAAAACACTACCTTTGTATTAGGAAGGAATTGTAGATATGTACAACTAAACATGTGGACATGCTTGTGACAGAACATGCTAAAGGAACTAGAGGCCTCACAATGCCCATTTCTGGTTGACCGCAACACCGGGCAATGGAGTCATACCTCCACATACCCTAGACAATGGTGTCTGTCATTGACAATGGGCCGATTTCACTCTTTCCAGGCATTCCACATAATATAGCTGATATGGTCATTCTAGTTATGCTTATGGCCCTTGCCCATGTGGTACACGACTTAGGCCAACCATGCAACTATGGTGGTATGGATGTGCAAAGACGTGCTTGTCATATTCAGAGGGAGTGGGGGTGGATGCAAAGTTGAAAGGATGGGTTATTGAACCAACCACGCAAAGTTAGGTGATCTATAATGAGAATATTGTTGTGGAGTACAAGCCAAGAGAAAATCTAAATTTTGGATTTCAATGGCCTTTCCAACTCTTCGTCGCCAAGAATTTGGGAGCAATTCATGGAGCCTTGTAGGTACAGCTGGAGGAGTACTCTCTAGAGGCATTCCAGAACTAAGCTATGGTGTTAGGCATTTGTGGATCAAGGACAGTTTCACTAAATATAGTTTACAGATGGCTAAACTAGAGGAGTTGTGTCAGGGCGTTGAGGCGTGCAATCAACTTGACCCAGTCTCCATCAGAGACATCTTTGTAGACTGTCCTACCTTTCCACAATATCATGGTAATAGGCTCAAGGTAGCGAACTAAAATAGGGCCTCTTGTCCGGTCATCATGCCAAAGAAAAGTCTTGGTTCCATCTCCCATCATGGTCTTCGTCTAAGCAGTAAAGAGGTCCATATCAATATTTGAGCATGGGAGCTGGGATCCTACCCATGACCTCTTAGGGTTCGACCATTGATGCTAATGATGCCACAACTGGAGGGCATCATGTCCAAATAGAACCTATGTCAGTAGCATCCAAACCAAGGGAACAATCTTCCAATTCAGAGGGGTTGACCTCTAGTCATTAGAAACTATATGAGATTCTATCAACCATTGAGCATGCCCACCTTGGGAGAGGGTTCACATACATAATATAAGTTGCCGAGGAGGTGAAAACTAACTAGGAGGAGTGTTCCTCTTAGTCCTTGTAGGTTCTTTAGTTTCCACCCTTGTAGTCTTCTAGGATCTTGTCATGGGCGGTTCTAAATAAAATTTTCATAGCATTTTAAGTGCAGTGGTAGACCAAGATAACCAATCTTCATTGGGAAGGTCATGAGCATGATAATACCTTTATATCAAATGGGGAAAACTTTATTTTCGGATAGACTTGTCACAAGGCTGGTGGTTTCTCCAAATCATTTTAAAATGACATTAACCGCAACTAGCTCTTAATTATCCTTGGTAACAAATATTCCCTCATCATGGGCGTAAAGTGATTTTTTATCAAACCATCAAAGCCTAAATCGACTATAGGACCCCCCCCCCCCACACACACATATCTGAGGTCATATGTATCCCACCATGTGTAGTTTTGGTAATTAATTACCATACATATGGACTAATGATTTTAGCAATATACATTTGTAGGAACATTCCATATGTGTTACTTCAAGATTGTTCGATTCGAGGGTGAATTTCATCAAGATAATGATATGCTTTGGGTTTTGGTTACGAATTGAAACCCTTATGAGCTAACAATTTCATTAAGTTACATATAAAAAGTGTTCCATTAGAGTGCATTTGATGGATTTGTAATGAATGCCAACAATTGTAATGAATGCCAACAAGATATGGATTAAGATACTTATAGAATGTATTGAAGAGAAGAATTCAAGATAATTCCATGGTCGGCTTATATGTAGAACTGTAATTGAACAAGTCTTGGTGCAAATGATTCAAACGTATTATTCATTGTGTCCCTCAAGTGAGTATGTAGAGCATGAAGAAGATTGAATGGTGACCAACATGATGTCAAGGGTAAACTCAATATGGTCATGGGAGAATTGTGTCAATTATGATAAATTATTGAAGCACTGAAGTGAAGTTCATTTTTCTCTCTATAGTAGATTATGTGATCGAATTGAAGTGTTACAATCCCAGTATCATTTAACAAAAGAAAACATGTTAAGCTTTTGATCCAATCCATCTAGTTATGTACTCATATCTTCTTTGATTTATGAACCATTGGTTGCCCGTACTAGCGTGCACCGATTGGGCAATGCACTGGTGTTGCGCGACAAAATCATCTGCCTTCTAAATCCAAGAATAGATTTAAATAACCAGATGAAATGGTTTGGTTCTTATTCTAGGCTTGATTGGTTAAGGTTTTTTCGCGCTGAGCCTTTTTTAATTCATCTTGGTTTGGGTATGTGGAGGAAAACAGTTTAGGTATGGTTGGTTATGGGCTTAAACAGTTTGGTGTATTATGGGCTACAAACTATGGGTCCAAAACAATTTCTGGTATTTGTTTGTTGCCTCCAACTCCTAGTGAGCAAGCGACCGAGAAAAAAAAGAGAAAGCCATCTCCTTCCTGACTCCAGAAACCGAGGTACTTAGACTAACACAAGTAGCATGGCAGGCGGGTGGGTGGGGGGTGGGTACTAAGAACAACACAAGCAGCATGTAGTTGTAACTTGCATGATCCTCTAGCCTCTATGCATGTAGCCTATTATGAACTTGTTCATCTTGATGCCATGTTATTTCACACATTAATTTACATGGAAATGTGGGTGTACACCAGCCAGTGCAAATCCGATTTGATATTGTTTTTTCCTGTGTGATTCTTGATGCTTGACCACTTCTATACATGTCATACCTAGTACTAGTAGCCTGACACGTGGGCCATGTTGGCACATCCACATGCAACTACAATGCCCACACATGAATGACTATTGATAGCTCGTATCCACGTTAGTTTTTCCCCGAAGAGGGAGGGATGAAGCAGCACAGCTTCGGTAGGTATTTCCCTTAGTTATGAAACCAAGATTATCGAACCAGTAGGAGAACCAAGCAACATTATGTAAACAGTACTGATGTCTACTATGCATCCTTCTCCTTGTAGACGTTGTTGGGCCTCGAAGTGCAGAGGTTTGTAGGACAGTAGCAAATTTCCCTCAAGTGGATGACCTAAGGTTTATCAATCCGTGGGAGGCGTAGGATGAAGATGGTCTATCTCAAACAACCCTGCAACCAAATAACAAAGAGTCTCTTGTGTCCCCAACACACCCAATACAATGGTAAATTGTATAGGTGCACTAGTTCGGCGAAGAGATGATGATACAAGTGCAATATGGATGGTAGATATAGGTTTTTATAATCTGAAATTATAAAAACAGCAAGGTAACTAATGATAAAAGTGAGCACAAACGGTATTGCAATGCTAGGAAACAAGGCCTAGGGTTCATACTTTCACTAGTGCAAGTTCCCTCAACAATAATAACATAATTATATCATATAACAATCCCTCAACATGCAACAAAGAGTCACTCCAAAGTCACTAATAGTGGAGAACAAACGAAGAGATTATTATAGGGTACAAAATCACCTCAAAGTTATCCTTTATGATCGATCTATTCAAGAGTCCGTAGTAAAATAACACGAAGCTATTCTTTCCGTTCGATCTATCATAGAGTTCGTACTTGAATAACACCTTAAGACACAAATCAACCAAAACCCTAATGTCACCTAGATACTCCAATGTCACCTCAAGTATCCGTGGGCATGATTATATGATATGCATCACACAATCTCAGATTCATCTATTCAACCAACACAAAGAACTTCAAAGAGTGCCCCAAAGTTTCTACCGGAGAGTCAAGACGAAAACGTGTGCCAACCCTTTACATAAGTTCACAAGGTCACTGAACCCGCAAGTTGATCACCAAAACATACATCAAGTAGATCACGTGATATCCCATTGTCACCACAGATAAGCATGGCAAGACATACATCAAGTGTTCTCAAATCCTTAAAGACTCAATCCTATAAGATAACTTCAAGAGGAAAACTCAATTTATCACAAGAGAGTAGAGGGGGAGAAACATCATAAGATCCAACTATAATAGCAAAGCTCGCGATACATCAAGATCATATCACCTCAAGAACACGAGAGAGGGAGAGAGAGAGAGAGAGAGAGAGAGAGAGAGAGAGAGAGAGAGAAAGAGAGAGAGATCAAACACATAGCTACTGGTACATACCCTCAGCCCCGAGGGTGAACTACTCCCTCCTCGTCATGGAGAGCGCCGGGATGATGAATACGGCCACCGGTGAGGGATCCCCCCCTCCGGTTGGGTGTCGGAACGGGCCCCCGAGAGGTTTTTGGTGGCTATAGAGGCTTGCGACGGCGGAACTCCCGATCTATTCTGTTCCCCAACGTTTTTAGGGTATATGGAGATATATAGGCGAAAGAAGTCGGTCAGGGGAGCCACGAGGGGTCCACGAGGGGCCCACGAGGGTGGGGGGCACGCCCAGGGGAGGTGGGCGCGCCTCCCTGCCTGGTGGCCACCTCGAAGCTTCCCTTAAGTGCACTCCAAGTCCCCTGGATTCCTTCCGTTCAAAAAATAACTTTCCCCAAGGTTTCATTCCGTTTGGACTCCGTTTGATATTCCTTTTCTTCGAAACACTAAAATGGGCAAGAAAACAACAATATGGGATGGGCCTCCGGTTAATAGGTTAGTCCCAAAAATAATATAAAAGTGCTTAGTAAAGCCCATAAACATCCAAAACAGATAATATAATAGCATGAATGCTTCATAAATGATAGATATGTTGGAGACGTATCAAGTACCTGCACACAAAGAACAAATACTTGCAACTCGACGTGTAAGAAGGGTTGTCAATCCCTCCTGGGTAAAAGATGGGTAAATAGATAGATTGGTATATGCAAATAGAATAATGGCAAATAAAATTCAGCGAGGTATTTTTGGGTTTTTGATAATATAGATCTGAAAATAAAAGATGCAAATAAGAAAAATACAAATAACAATATAGACCTGCAAATATATGATGGGAAAATAGACCCGGGGCCGTAGATTTCACTAGTGGCTTATCTCAAGAAATAGCACACGGTGGGTAAACAAATTACCGTTGGGCAATTGATAGAACATCGAATAATTATGACGATACCCAGGTAATGATCATTATATAGGCATCACGTCCAAGATTAGTAGACCGACTCCTGCCTACATCTACTACTATTACTCCACACATCGACCGCTATCCAGCATGCATCTAGTTTATTAACTTCATTGAGAAACATAGTAATGCAATAAGAACGATGACATGATGTAGACGAGATCTATTAATGTAGAAATAACCCCCATCTTGTTATCCTTAATAGCAATGATACATGCGTGTCTTGCCGCCCCTTCTGTCACTGGGAAAGAACACCACACGATCGAACCCATCACAAAGCACCTCTTACCATGGCAAGAAAAATCAATCTAGTTGGCCTAACTAAACCAAAGATTCGAAGAAGAAATACGAGGCTATAAGTAATCATGCATATAAGAGATCAAAGAAACTCAAATAACTTTCATGGATATAGATCCGATCATAAACTCAAAGTTCATCGGATCCACCACAAAAGAGTTACATCAAATAGATCTCCAAGAGACCATTGTATTGAGAATCAAAAAGAGAGAAGAAGCCATATAGCTACTGCCTACGGACCCGTAGGTCTACAATGAACTACTCACGCATCATCGGAGATGCACCAATGAGGATGATGAACCCCTCCGTGATGGTGTTTAGATTGGATCTCATTGTTTTGGAACTTGCTGTGGCTGGAATTGTGTTTCGTTGACTCCCATAGGGTTTCTAGATTTTTGGAGTATTTATAGAGCAAAGAGGCGGTGCAGGAGGCCACCGAGGTGGGCACAACCCACCAGGGCGCGCTTGGGCCCCCAGGCGCACCCAGGTGGGTTGTGCTCCCTTCGGGGCACCCCTCTGGTACTTCTTTGGTCCAAGTTGTTCCTTTTGGTCCATAAAAATTCTCCAAAAAGTTTTGTTGCGTTTGGACTCCGTTTGGTACTGATATTTTGTAAAGTAAAAAACAAGCAAAAAAGGCACTATGTCAATAGGTTAGTCCAAAAAATGATATAAAGTTGCTATAAAATGATTGTAAAACATCCAAGAATGATAATATAACAGCATGGAACAATAAAAAATTATAGATACATTGGAGATGTATCAATGACCAAGCACAACACAACACTAACCCAATCACACATCAACACATTGTTTTCAGCTGGCAGCAACATAATATAAGTTGGAATTGCACGTAAAAAACAACCAGGGACCAATTATTATTTTGGATTTCAACATTATCAACTCTATCACGTACTTTAACATAAATATAATATTAAAATATGATATGATCATGATTTGTATTTTTCTGTCTAAAGATTTCTCCCTCCTTCATTTACTTTGTCTTCAGATATGCAATCTTATTTCACTTGTTTTCTTTGACTTTACCATGCTTAGCTCTAAATAATTTCTACTTTCTAATCTATCGTCTTACCAATTATCACTACTTTTGATCATGATCATGGTTGTTGCCTAATCATGACTGTTACCTAATATCATCAATGAAACTTGGGCAATTCAACAACCAGAAAGCTTATTGTGTGGTGTTTGCCGCTCATGTGGTTCATTTTGTATAGTAAAATTTATGCCCTTATGATTGGATAGCATGTTCTCTGCATAGTCTAGGAATTACTGGTCATCTTTACTTATTTGTTCATGTAGGAATAGACCCCATCTTTTTATCCTTAATGGCAACAATACATGCATGTCACATCTGCTTCTGTCACTGAGATTGAGCACTGCAAGATCAAACCCATCACAAAGCACCTCTTCCCATGGACAAAAAAATCAATCTAGTTGGCCAAACCAAACCAAAGTTTTGGAGAAGAAATACGAGGCTATAACAATCACGTATATAAGAGTTCAGTAAAGACTCGAATAATATTCATGGGTAGATCTGATCATAAACTCACAATTCATAGGGTCCCAAAAAACACACCGCAAAAAAGTCATTACATCAAATAGATCTCCAAGAACATCAAGGAGAACATTGTATTGAAGATCTAAAAGTGAGAAGAAGCCATCTAGCTATTGCCTACGAACCAGTAGGTCTGTGGTAAACTACTCACACATCATCGAAGGGGCAAGGGTGATGATGAAGAACCCCTCCGTGATTGTTGACCCCTCCGGCAAAGTGCCGGAGAAGGCCTCTAGATTGGATCTCATGCTTCTGGAACTTGTGTTTCGTTGACTCCCCTAAGCTTTTTGGGATTTAGAGTATTTATAGAGGTGGATGGCAGTGGAGAAGCTTCCTGTGGTGCCCACTACCCACCAGGGCGCGCCTGGGCCTTCTGGCACTCCCTGGTGCCTAGTGGGCCCCACATGCCTCCTCCCATGCACTTATTTGGCTCTGTGGGTGTATTTTGTCCAGAAAAAACCTCCAAAAATTTTCGTGGCATTTGGACTTCGTTTGGTATTGATATTCTGCAAAGTAAAACAGGCAGAAAACATCAACTGGCACTGGGCACTATGCCAATAGGTTAGTCCCCAAAAATGATATAAAGTTGCTAGTAAATGACTATAAAACATCAACATGGAACAATAAAAAATTATAGATACGTTGGAGACATACAACGTTCGTGTCACATTCATATGTGCCCACAAAAAAAATACCTGTGTCTGGAATTGGATTTGATTAAGCCTTCGTACCAGAGTATTTTCTATGATGATGTAGCAAAGGAATAAGTAATTAATCTAATTTATAAGTTAGAAAATAGTTCTGTGTTTTGTTTTCCTTCAATATGAAATGTAGTCATTAGTCAATATAGGATGTTTCTCGAGTCGAATTCCTGTACACTCTATTCATACTGTATTCATCGCTTTATATTATTGCATGTGATTAATTGACTGCCATCTATTCTTTAACATGGTATAGGAAGCGAATGACAATGTGCAACTAATCAGGAGGAACAAAAATGCATGTTGTCTTTGTTTGCTGGTTAGCAGCAGAGCACATACTTCTATTTTTTTATGTCTGAACATAAGATACTTCTCGTATGATCATTGGTAGATTATATAAATCGTTCTCTTCATGGTGTGTGGTCATCATCTGTTCTTGATTCTTGTTCTTGATTATCTAAATATACTTCCAATTTTGCTTTGCCCTCCTTTTGCAAGTATTATTTTGCGCCAAAGAAAGAAATCTTTGTTCATAAAATTGTGATTTTGCTATTGGTCTCTGAAGGTAGACCATAGATTTTTGTGGTCATACAAATTTTGTGTTCTTGCTCCTCCGTTCCAAAAGGACACAATTTTTCACTGATAATAAACACCTTTTATTTGTTACCTTTGCATGTTTTTGTCTCTTTTCCATTGCAGAAAGGGATTTTATTTTCAACAACCAGCAAAAAGGATGTACCTTATTCTTTTGAGGATGGAGAAAGTAATTTCTTTAGAATGCCCTCCATTAAACTTTGTGAACCTTCTTCTTGATTTATAGCTCAGTTTTTATGCTTATGTAGTTTCCTAATCCCCTTCATTTCATCACTGACCTACAACCGTTTTCTTTTTACAAATATGTTTGGCAGCCACTTTTGTAGACAATAAATTGGTGTTGGTTCTCCATTTCCCAAGCTGGCACTTTTCCCTGCAAATCATTCCTACACTTACCACTCCTATCGTGGAAAGGCTCAACCTCTAGGATTTGTATTTCAAGATCATGTGCCAGCTTGTCCCTAAAAATATTTACCCTTTTCCCAATAGCAGTACACAATTGGTACTTCAGCCTCTGATACAATTAGCTACACATATTGTTATTGAATAGATCTAAGCATCTACAATGTTTATTGCTAATATTATTATTCGGTGCTGCTACTTGCAACGTTCCATTGGAAGATCATTTGTTTGGTGGTTATGGATGTGATGTTGCTGCCCATTTGATCCATGAAATTTTGAAATCAATGCATGATTTTTTTGTGATCTTTCTATCCTAGCTAGTCATCAATGCTTTGATATTAGTCCTTTGATGTGGACTGACCGCCCTTTATTGCCAATTCAGTGCATCAATCACCATGGAAGCGACATCGGCGAGATGAGTGCCATCCGTTCGATACGGTAAAAAGGTGCTCATGCTCGAAAAAATAACAATTGTACATCAGCGATTGTTGATTAGGGTCATTTTTCACTACAAGAAATATGTCAACTAGTGACCTTCTGTCAGTGACCCTGGAAGAATTGGTCTTAGATCTATGACCATTTCAGGCCAATTGGTCAAAAGCTGTTTGGGGGGCTCCAAACTCTAAACCATTGCGACCATTTTGGTCAGAAAGGTCATAATTTCCTTATACGAAATGGTCACAAAGCAAACAATGCTAGTCTGCTGCCTTATTTCTAGTTGTTAATGACCAATATAGATGGTCATAGCCTTGTAGATTGTGGTGGGTTGTGATGACTAGGCGCCATCTCATCAGTTTTGCCTATGTGTCATGTCCATGTGGCAGTTTTTGCCCTAGGTTGTGAAGCAACCTATATTTCTGTTATTCCAAAAATTCCCAAAAAATTCTCATAAATGTTTTGGATCATATCTTCATCAAATATGTCAAAAACATTCCTTGCATAGTTCAAAAATAATTCAAAAATATTCATTTTCCTATTCTGTTCAGAGCAGCACTTTGTGAAGGAAGTACCCATTTGGCATGTCCAAATGGTATCCATTTTGTACAGTGCTTTCCTATGCCCAAATAACCATCCTCCACCAAATGCCAGCTCAATCCATTTATTATTTGAGCCCAGCTTCAACATTCGTATTTATGTCCAGTGTGGTACTTTGTAAAGCAAGTACCACCTAGGCTCCTCCTTTTGAGGTGAAAATTTGTGAAGACGGTCTTCTTAGTAACTGATCATCCTCAGCCAAAACTCACGCCCATTAGCCATGTGCATTTTCCATACCGCAAATCAAACACTTGGCTGCTTAATCATGTTTGAGCATCGATCGCTGTCCTCGTGAGAATCTTATGTTGTGATTTTCTTCCTAGCACCTAACCGGTGAGTGCCCAACCCACTAGACATGCCTAGGCCGCCCAGAACACATGGCAATGCCACGGTCACGCGGTGACCACGCGGCGGGCATGCGAGCTTACGCGCTCTAGAGTTGGGGCCCTCGGCTACCGTCCAAATGTCGATGTCTTGCCATAAAACCATGTATTTCTGATTAAATAGTTACTTATTTACCTAGAAATGATTTTTTTAAAAAATAAATAGCAAACTATGAGGCAGCTGCAGTTCAAATTTGACCCGCTTCCAACTGAATCGACGATAATTTGTCTTTTTCACCAGAGGTGGATCAAAACTTTTTACACCCAACTATTTTGTCAATTGTGCATTAAACATGGCCTAGTATTTTATAAAATTGATTTGGTCCATTTTTGCAACAATTATTTGGTAGTCCCTTCACAAAAAAACCTCCTTTTGGGCACTCGAAAAATGGAAAATGAATTTTCCGTGCAAAGAAAATGAAAACTCCCTTAGGCAACATTGTTTGGAATTCCAAGATGCACCCTTGTGCACAATATGAGATCATTCGAACAAACTATGCCATGAATGTGGCCATAAGATTGATCATTTGGCTTGAAAGCCATGAATTTTCACACATGATAACTCATTTCTGAGAACGCTTTTTAAAAATAATTACCGTATTACAAGTTTATTATTTTTCCTGGAAACTTGGTCACATATAATGACACAATGTGAAGGTTTTCCAATTTTTTGATTTTTTTGAATTTTTTATGCCCGTTTCAAAATGCGGTCAAAACGGCGGGCTTAACCGTTCCTAGCTAGTGGTTGAATCTTGGAAAACTTTTTGTGTTTCTATGATAAAATAGATACTTATGTATCTTGAAATGATTTTTGTAAAAAATAAATAGCAAAGTATGAGGCAGCTGCAGTTCAAATTTGACCCGCTTCCAGCTGAATCGACGACAATTTGTCTTTTTCACCAGAGGTGGATCAAAACTTTTTACACCCAACCATTTTCTCAATTGTGCATTAAACATGGCCTATTATTTTATAAAATTGATTTGGTCCATTTTTGCAACAATTATTTGGTAGTTCCTTCACAAAAAACCACCTTTTGGGCACTTGAAAAATGGAAAATGAATTTTCCGTGCAAAGAAAATGAAAACTCCCTTAGGCAACATTGTTTGGAATTCCAAGATGCACCCTTGTGCATAATATGAGATCATTTGAACAAACTATGCCATGAATGTGGCCATAAGATTGATCATTTGGCTTGAAAGCCATGAATCTTCACGCATGATAGCTCATTTCTGAGAACACCTTTTTAAAATAATTACCGTATTACAAGTTTATTATTTTTCCTGGAAACTTGGTCACATATAATGATACAATGCGAAGGTTTTCCAATTTTTTGATTTTTTTTGAATTTTTTATGCCCGTTTCAAAATGCGGTCAAAACGGCGGGCTTGACCGTTCCTAGCTAGTGGTTGAATCTTGGAAAACTTTTGGTGTTTCTATGATAAAATAAATACTTATGTACCTAGAAATGATTTTTGTAAAAAATAAATAGCAAACTATGAGGCAGCTACAGTTCAAATTTGACCCGCTTCCAACTGAATCGGCGACAATTTGTCTTTTTCACCAGAGGTGGATCAAAACCTTTTACACCCAACTATTTTGTCAATTGTGCATTAAACATGGCCTAGTATTTTATAAAATTGGTTTCAGCCAATTTTGCAATAAATATATTGTAGGTCCTTCACAAAAAAACTCATTTTGGGCACTCGAAAAAGGGAAAACGTTTTTTTGCAAAAAACTCATTTCCGACGACACCTTTTTAAAGATATTTATCTTATTCCATGTTGTTATTTTTTCTGAAAACTTGTTCAAATTTTGGTGATACAATGAGAAGGTTTTCCATTTTTTTAGAATTTCTCAGATCATAAAGTAGCTTAAATGATTTTAACACATTATTTTAAGTCAATTACAACCAATTTAGATGGTCATAAAATCATACTGCATTCTGATTGGTCCGTGGACATATCACGCGGATCGTGCATCCAACACCGTCGGATGCTCGGGGATCCAACGGCTGTCCTCGACCCATCCACACCAACCCAGAAACCCTAGCTATGTCCTCCGGGTCAATTTCAATCCACCCCTGCCTCCTTTCTTTCCCTCGCTCACCCGCGCAAACCCTAGCTCCTCTCGATCTCGCCCCCTTCCTCCCTGCCAGCTCCCCTCGATCTCGTCGGAGCGGGCGGAGATCGGGCCGCGGCGATTCCCCACCCCACCCAGCCACAACGCCATGCCCACCCGCATCCATCCGCATCCATCCGCATCCCCACTCCTCCGCCGCACCCATCCGCATCCCCACTCCAAGATCCAATCCAAGGGGTTGCCCTTCTTGGTGTTCGCCTCCGCGGCGTTGAGGGCTGCGCCACCGCGGCCAGGAGGGTCTTGCTCAGCGGGGCCGCACCCATGACCTCCTACCCTGCGCCCGCACCAACTCCGGCGCTGCGGCCAGAAGGGTCTCGCTCCGCGGGGCCGCACCCACGACCTGCTACCACGTGCCCGCACCAACTCCGGCGCTGCTCTAGCCACCGCTCCCGCCCCGGCGCCGGTGCCAAGGCCGTCCCCGCCCATCTCTGGTTGTGTGCAGGCAGGTGACCAGCAAGAGTGCGGAGGAGGGGTCCTTCGGTTGCCGCCATGGCTCAGATCTTGCTTCATGGAAACCTCCACGTCAGCATCTTCGAGGCCTCGTCGCTCTCCCACCCCGGCCGCGCCAGCGGCGGCGCCCCCAAGTTCATCCGCAAGGTACTTCCACAGTCCTACTCATGGATCATTTCTGATTTGTCCATTAATTTTATTTTCTTCCCGTCCAAGCCGAATCAATTGATTGATCGTTACCACGCCCGACTAGACGTGCTAGTCTACAGTATTAGTACATGGTAAAATGGTGCGGTTAGGGAGCCATTTTTTACTAGTACCAGTAAAAAATAACTAAAAATACAGAGAATCACTGCATATTTTATCCAGAATCGTTGCTAGAGTTGTTTGCCTGGACTCACAGTTTGATGTATGCGATGTGGTTACATCTTCATTCCCTGAATTGTTTGCCTGGACTCATAGTTTGATGTATGCGATGTGTGTTTCTGTAGTCATGCCCATGATGTGACTCTTCATGTTCTAAACTGATCTTTGTACATTTGAAATCAATGAGTGTAGGTGTGATCTTTGTACATTGTGAGGTTCAAAACTAATATCTCCTCTAGGAAACAAATATTTCACAAGGCCTGCTCTGCTTTGAGTTGGTTCGAATTTGAATGGTTCGCCGTGTGTAGGTGTGATCTGAATTCTGAATGGGTCTTTTGGCAGGTACATGAAGGCCGGGAGCGCCAAGGCGCACCTCACGCGCGCGTCGGTAAGTTATTGTGCGTTTGTTTGTCATTCATTTTCTAAATCTTGCACGCGAGGTGTTTGTTTGAATGTGCCGACGGTGTTTGATTGACTGATTCGTTGTTGGTGAACTTGCTGGTATGCATGTAGATCATGGTGTACCAGCTTTGCAAGGGCATTGCTTTTTGCCACGAAGACGGTGTCTGGCACCATGACCTTGAGTCACACAACCTGCAAATTTTTGGACGGGTTGGTATCCTCTGGTTTGATCCCAGCAAGAGGAAGTGTTCTCTTCTCTTTATCAACCACAAAGGCACTTTCTTCTCTCATGGATGGATGGGACTCCATCAATTTAGTATCAGTTTAGGTGTTAGTATGCTGTTGATGCTTGTGTTGATGCCATGCTTTTTGTCTTGTCATGTGCTGATATTAACTAGCAGCATTATCTCACATGATTGCTTGCTTGCTTGCTTGCTTACTCTATAACCTGTACTGCTAAAACATGTTATCCTACTCCATGATGCTCTATCATTTCACTAGTAGAAAAGGGGGCAATGGTCCAGGCCGAGTCAGCCCATTAGTCCCGGTTCAATCCAGAACCGGGACCAATGGGGGCATTGGACCCGGTTCGTGAGCCCCGAGGGGCGGCCGGGCCACGTGGGCCATTGGTCCCGGTTCGTCTGGACCTTTTGGTCCCGGTTGGTGGGACGAACCGGGACCAATGTGCCTTGCTCCTGGCCCACCACCATTGGTCCCGGTTGGTGGCCTGAACCAGGACCAAAGGCTTCCCTTTAGTCCCAGTTCAAGCCACGAATCGGGACCAATTTAGTTGCCTATATATACCCCGCGAGCAGAGCACTCTCACTGCTCTGTTTTTCGTGGCCGGCGAGGAGAGAGCTTTGTGGTGCTCTAGCTCACCTCCTATGCACACAAGGTGTTCGATGGAATGCCCGAGCCACACTACTTAAGCTTTCTCCTCTCCAAGCTCGACCTCCAAGCTCCATTTTCCTCAATATTTGTCTAGGTTTAGCGGTCCGTCATGTCCCGTCCCCGTCTTCACCGCCGTCGATCGCCCGCGCCGATCTCGTCGCCGACACCACCGTGGTGAGCCTCTTGTTCTTATCTTCTTTCTGAAAGGAAAAAAAATTCTTACTTGTATGTTTATATAGATACTTGTATAATTTTCTTACTTTTATTATTGCATCTTATATAGTGCGATGGTTTTGGTATCCGCCCCCGTCGGCCCTCGTCCTGTCTATGATTCAGATGTGGTATATATTATCTTTTCATAACTATTGGTTCATCTATTGTTTATGACAATTATGCCGACCAACGTGACATAGATTTTATTTATCTAGGAGGTTGTTGAACCAGAAATTCCAACTGACCCTATTGTCGAGAGGTTAAATTTAGTTGAAGAATAAAACAATTTCTTGAAGGAAAAAATTAGAAAAATTGAGGAGGAGAAGATTATATTGGAGTTGCATGTTGTGGATGTCATGGATGATCACAAGATCAAGATGGATGCAATGCGCTTGAATATTAGAAAGATTAGAAAATACGCCATTCATACCGAGGCTTGGTATCATTATGCCGTTGGATCATTTGTTACATTGGTTGCGATTATGATCGCATTTGTTTTCGCATTGAAATGTTTTACATAGTTTCAATTTATGGTTTAATTAATTTAGATGCTCTGCAGAGCTTTATGTTGTTAGATGAGTACTATGTATGTACTTTGGTTTTAATGTGATGATGAACTTCTATTAATTTGGTCACTTAATTATCTATTCATGATGTTCTATAATGATTTTTGACACACTTAATTATATATAATGCACGCAGATGAACTGGCAATGGATGTACGGTTCAAGACACACCTCCGAGTACATTAAGGGCGTGCATGAATTTCTCGAAGTGGCTGAGGCAAACAAGCAGAATGGTTTTATGTGTTGTCCATGCCCTATATGTGGGAATAGGAAGTCTTACTCTGACCGGAAAATCCTTCACACCCACCTGCTTTACAAGGGTTTCATGCCACACTATAATGTTTGGACGAGGCACGGAGAAATAGGGGTTATGATGGAAGACGGCGAAGAAGAAAAGTACGATGACAACTATGTGCCCCTTGAATACGGTGATGCTACTGAAGATCAAGAGGAACCAGACGATGTGCCCGATGATGCTGCATCAGGCAAAGCTACTGAAGATCAAGAGGAACCAGACGATGTGCCCGATGATGATGATCTCTACCGGGTCATTGTCGATGCAAGGACGCAATGCGAAAGTCAAAAGGAGAAGCTGAAGTTCGATCGCATGTTAGAGGACCACAAAAAAGGGTTGTACCCCAATTGCGAAGATGGCAACACAAAGCTCGGTACCGTACTGGAATTGCTGCAGTGGAAGGCAGAGAATGCTGTGCCTGACAAAGGATTTGAGAAGCTACTGAAAATATTGAAGAAGAAGCTTCCAAAGGACAACGAATTGCCCGATAGTACATATACGCAGCAAAGAAGGTCATATGCCCTCTAGGATTGGAGGTGCAGAAGATACATGCATGCCCTAATGACTGCATCCTCTACCGCGGTGCGTACAAGGATCTGAACGCATGCCCGGTATGCGGTGCATTATGGTATAAGATCAGACGAGATGACCCTGGTGATGTTGACGGCGAGCCCCCCCAGGAAGAGGGTTCCTGCGAAGGTGATGTGGTATGCTCCTATAATACCACGGTTGAAACGTCTGTGCAGAAACGGAGAGCATGCCAAGTTGATGCGATGGCACAGTGAGGACCGTAAGAAAGACGGGAGGTTGAGAGCACCCCCTGACGGGTCGCAGTGGAGAAAAATCGAGAGAAAGTACTGGGATGAGTTGACAAGTGACCCAAGGAACGTATGGTTTGCTTTAAGTGCGGATGGCATTAATCCTTTCGGGGAGCAGAGCAGCAATCACAGCACCTGGCCCGTGACTCTATGTATGTATAACCTTCCTCCTTGGATGTGCATGAAGCGAAAGTTCATTATGATGCCAGTTCTCCAAGGCCCTAAGCAACCCGGCAACGACATTGATGTGTACCTAAGGCCATTAGTTGAAGAACTTTTACAGCTATGGAATGGAAACGGTGTACGTACGTGGGATGAGCACAAACAGGAGGAATTTCACCTAAAGGCGTTGCTGTTCGTGACCATCAATGATTGGCCCGCTCTCAGTAACCTTTCAGGACATACAAACAAGGGATACCACACATGCACGCACTGTTTACTTGACACCGATAGTATATACCTGGGAAGCTGCAGCAAGAATGTGTACCTGGGCCATCGTCGATTTCTTCCGACCAATCATCAATGTCGAAAGAAAGACAAGCATTTCAAAGGCGAGGCAGATCACCGAAGGAAGCCCGCCATGCGTACCGGTGATCACGTACTTGCTATGGTCAATGATTTACACGTAATCTTTGGAAAGGGTCTCGGCGGACTAGCTGTTTCGAGTGACGCTGGGGGACATGCACCCATGTGGAAGAAGAAATCTATATTTTGGGACCTACCCTACTGGAAAGACCTAGAGGTCAGCTCTTCGATCGACATGATGCACGTGACGAAGAACCTTTGCGTGAACCTGCTAGGCTTCTTGGGCGTGTATGGGAAGACAAAAGGTACAACTGAGGCACATGAGGACCTGCAACGTTTGCACGAAAAAGACAGCATGCCTCCAAAGCAGTATGAAGGTCCTGCCAGCTATGCTCTTACCAAAGAAGAGAAGGAAATCTTCTTTGAATGCCTGCTTAGTATGAAGGTCCCAACTGGCTTCTCGTCGAATATAAAAGGAATAATAAATATGTCAGAGAAAAAGTTTCAGAACCTAAAGTCTCATGACTGCCATGTGATTATGATGCAACTGCTTCCGGTTGCATTGAGGGGGCTTCTACCGGAAAACGTCCGATTAGCCATTGTGAAGCTATGTGCATTCCTCAAATGCAATCTCTCAAAAGGTGATCGATCCAGAAATCATACCAAGGCTAAGGAGTGATGTGGTGCAATGTCTTGTCAGTTTCGAGCTCGTGTTCCCACCATCCTTCTTCAATATCATGACGCACGTCCTAGTTCATCTAGTTGATGAGATTGTCATTCTAGGCCCCGTATTTCTACACAATATGTACCCCTTTGAGAGGTTCATTGGATTCCTAAAGAAATATGTCCGTAACCGCGCTAGGACAGAAGGAAGCATCTCCATGGGTCATCAAACAGAGGATGTCATCGGGTTTTGTGTTGACTTCATTCCTGGCCTTAAGAAGATAGGTCTCCCTCAATCGCGGTATGAGGGGAGACTGACTGGAAAAGGCACGCTTGGAAGGGACTCAATAATATGCAGGGACGGATATTCTTGGTCTCAAGCACGCTACACAGTTCTACAGAACTCTACCTTGGTGACCCCGTATGTCGATGAACACAAGAACAGTCTGTGCCCCAAACACCCGGAGCAGTGCGACGACGACTGGATTACATGTGAACACATCAGGACTTTCAGCAGTTGGTTGGAAGCACGTCTCAGAGGTGACAACACTGTTTGTGATGAGCTGTACTTATTGTCCAGGGGACCATCTTCGACTGTTACGATTTGGAAAGGATACGAGATAAATGGGAATACATTTTACACAATTGACCAAGATCAAAAGAGCACCAACCAAAACAGCGGTGTCCGCTTTGATGCAACAACCGAGAGGGGAAAGGACACATATTATGGTTACATAGTGGACATATGGGAACTTGACTACGGACATGATTTTAAGGTCCCTTTGTTTAAGTGCAAATGGGTCAATCTGTCAGGAGGCGGGGTACAGGTAGACCCACAGTACGGAATGACAACAGTGGATCTGAAAAATCTTGGGTACACTGACGAACCGTTCGTCCTAGCCAATGATGTGGCACAGGTTATCTATGTGAAGGACATGTCTACCAGACCGAGAAAAAGAAAAGACAAGGAAGCGAATACATCATATGATGAGCCAAAGCGCCACATAGTTCTTTCAGGAAAAAGGGACATCGTGGGAGTGGAGGGCAAGACAGACATGTTTGAAGATTATGAAAAGTTTCATGAAATTCCTCCCTTCAAAGTCAAGGCTGACCCCAGCATCCTCATAAGCGATGAAGATTATCCATGGTTACGGCGCAATAAGCAAATGACACAAGCGAAGAAAAAGTGAAGACTTTCTACCGCAACTATTATGATGATACCATGCCAACTTTGTAACACACGAGTATGATACCATTGTCCGTTTTGTACATGCACATGCTATGTGGGTGAATTTATGATACCATGCCAACTTTCAACTTTTTCATAGTTCATTTGAAATGCTTTAATGTCTTATGGTTCGGCCCTCGTAATAATTAAAAATAGCAACAGTAAGTATTTTGTTGTAAGTAGAAACAAAATAAAGCAAGAAAGAAAAATAAAAAACAAAAAAAGTTTTTTCAAATTTGAAAACTAATGGCACTAACAGAAAGTTTATAATTTTTCTAAAACTAAAAGAAAAAAGAATTAAAAAATAAAGCAAAAAACAAAAGAAAATAAATAGTGCAGAAAAGAAAACAAAAAACAATTAAAAATAGCAACAATAAGTATTTTGTTGTAAGTACAAACAAAATAAAATAAATAAAGC
>NC_041393.1:746737490-746758036 GCF_002162155.2 Triticum dicoccoides | reverse complement strand
GCGCTCGTCGTCGCCGTCACCGTCGCCGTCGCCGCCGTCACCGTCGCCGTCGTCGCCAGCCACGCCCCTGCCCCGGCCCGTCGTGGTCGTCGCCGCCGCCCTCGCCGCCGCCCCCGTTGTGAGCCGCTGCCGTCGAGGCTCTGTTCAGTGCTTTTTTTTCATACATACATGTGTATTTTTTGTTCATTGCATTTTTTTCATATATATAATTAATGTATATATGTATGTGGTAGCTATATGATGAATGGATGTGGCTATGTATGTATGAATATAATGTTCATAGCATTTTTTTGTTTATATATGTTTTTTCATATATGTATTAATTTTTTATTTAGGTTGTTAGTAGATATCGATTTTAGGTTAGTGCTTTTTAATTAGGTTAGTGTAGAGGAAAAAGTAAAATAAGGAAAAGGAAGAAAAGAGGAAGAAGGAAGAAGGAAGAAGAAGAAGAAAAAGAATGAGAGGAAAAAGGAAAATAAGAAGAGAAAGAAAGGAGAAGAAGAGGAGAGGAAAAGAAGAGGAGAAATAAATAAGAAGAAGAAAAAAGAAGAAAAAGAAGAGGAGAAGAAGAAAGGAATAGAGGAGAAGAAGAAAAAATAGAAAAAAAATTCTATTTTTTCTTGTTGTCCTCTATTCCTTTCTTCTTCTTCTTCCTTCTTCCTTCTTCCTCTTTTCTTCCTTTTCCTTAATTATTTTCCTTTCTCGAGGGAGAAGAAGAAAAAGAAGAGGAGAAGAAGAAAGAAAGGAATAGAGGATAAATAAATAAGAAGAACAAAAAAGAATAAAAGGAAGAGGAGAAGAAGAAAGGAATAGAGGAGGGGAAGAAAAAATAGAAAAGTTCTATTTTTTCTTCTTCTCCTCTATTCCTTTCTTCTTCTGCTCTTTTTTTTCTTCTTTTTTTTCTTCGATCTTCTCCTCTATTCCTTTCTTCTTCTCCTCTTTTTATTTCTTCTTCGTTTTCTTATGTTTTATCGGGTCTGTCGCCGTCAGGCTGCTCGCCTTCGCCCTCGCCGCCCCCTCGAGATAACTTCGACATGAGGGGCGGTCGATATATATACCCCCTCTCGACCGTGATAACCTATACAACGGCAGCACCCCCCTCGGCCCTCTCGCACGACCAAAACTCTCGAGGCCACCCAAATTTACCAAGTTAAAAGAGCGTTGTCGTCGAGGCCACCCCAAACCCTTGAAGCATTGTGTCGAGGCGATCCCAAACCCTAGAGAAGCAGCATCGAGGCCACTAACATGATTCCTTATTGTGATTAGCTAGCTAGTTCTACGTTTGCCACTAATATATATATATATATATATATATATATATATATATATATATATATATATATATCCATCTGTACCATGTTTGAATAATAATTGACATGTTGTAAATATTTGCAGAAACTATGGAGCACTCCCGAGACGAAGAAACAGAAGCGATGTTGGGGGACATAATCGCAAATGGAAGTGATGAAGTTGCGTCATTTCTCCTCGACACCAATGGTCAGCTGGAAGGACTGGGTGAAGAAGAGGGCTATGTTCATGATGGCTTTGGCCCATTAATGCCGGTACAAGAAGAGGACTACGTTCATGATGGCTCCGATGACACAATGGAGGTACAAGAAGGAGACCGTGCTGACTGCTCTGGTGACCGAACCGAGTCCGGCCAGGTATATATATATTAGTTAAGCCCGTGCTGACTAGTTAATTGATGCTTCCATTGTTTTGGTATATGTACACATATTAATTACTCTCGTCTTTCTTCCTTATAATTTCTAGCCCTCCGGATCGAGCACAACTTCGGTAAGGAGACGAGGCCCAAAGAAAAAGTTGAGCTCGGATGAAAAGTTTGAGATCATAGAAATCGCGCTCGACGGCGAACCGATTGAACCCATCCGGACAAGGAAGGCATTTTCTGCTCAGTGCGGGGTTCTTGTTAGGGACAAGATCCCGATCAGCATCCAGCAATGGTATAAGCCTAAGGAGGAAGACACTGAGGTGTCTTATGTCAATGATATGCAGAAAGAAGATCTTTGGACTCAGCTGAAGGCAAATTTCACCCTACCGCTAGAGGAGGATCCGGAGAAGCCAGTTAAAGAGCAATTAATCAAGTGTTGTGCTCTTAAGAAGATGGCAACCCTAATGAGGAGGTGGAGGAAAGAGCTGAACCAGTTTGTCGAAAAAAAGACACCAGAATTCATCGGCAAATATGAGAAGATCAAAGATCACTGGCCCGCATTTGTGGCCCACAAGACATCGGAAAAGAGTAAGAAGATGTCGGCGACAAACAAGAAAAATGCTGCGAAGAAGAAGCTTCACCATTGCACGGGGTCAGGTGGCTACCTCAAACCCGGCCTAAGTGGTCCAAGGCTAAGCATGATCTGCTTGAAAAAGGGATCGAACCAGAGACAATGTACTGGCCAGACTGTTGCCGGACTTGGTTCTTCGGGGCTGGCGGAACCTTGGACCTTGTAATAGGGAAGTGCCATTGGACGGACGAGCAACTGCAAATACCAGTCAAGAACCTTCGACACTATATCGATGCAGCGCAGCGAGGGACGTTCATTCCAAACAGGGAGAAGGACAAGCTCACAATGGCCCTTGGGAATCCTGAGCACCCTGGACGGACACGAGGCACGCTAGGCTCCATTCCGTGGAAGGTTGGTTTTTCGAACGCATGGGGTTATAAAACCCACGAGAGGAGGAAGAAACTGGAGTAGGGCCAACTGCAGGCGCTGCACGAAAGGGTAATGGGGCTAGAGGAACGAGAAGAGGAACGAGAAGCAGCAGATCGCAGAAAATGACCTGCCGAAGCTTCCCCCGAAGCTACCCCTCCATCTCAGCGGAGAAGCAGCTTGGCTTCCACCGAGCTGCTTCAGACGGAGCATGTCTTGACTGCTCCTGCCAGCTATCCCGTGGATGATATCACGGAGTCTCATTGCCACATAATGGCGCGATGGATGAATTTGAAGGTCAAGGCGGCTGTTGGCTCTGTTTATCCTAGTGGACCCGGCACAACTTATCACTGCCAGCCGATTGGATATGCTAAGGTGATGGTGGATGAAATAACGGAGGGATTTGAGGACCTCCCGCTTGACCACCCTACCGGTGAAGGGGAGACTAGGCTGGGTTCTGCTCTGAAGACTCCATGCCTATGGCGGGAGGAGCTCATCAACCTTCCGAACTGGGCGCCTCCGCCTCCTCCTCCTCCTCCGGCGAGTCAGGGCACTCCGCCTCCTCCACCGCCTCCTCCTCCGGTGAGTGATGATCAGGGCACGCATGGCGGCACTCCGCCTCCTTCTCCGGCGCGTGGCGGCACTCCGCCTCCTTCTCCGCCTGCGCCGGTGCTCCCGAGCAGCCAGCAGCCTCCTCCTTCGCCTCGCCAGCAAGGGCGGAAGAGACCCACCGCCGCCCTGGCTGCTCCGGCGTGTCGTACTCCTTCTCCTCCGCCTCGTAAGCAAGCACGAAAGAAGACAGATGCCGCAGCCGCTCCATCTGCTCCGGCATGTAGCAGCACAACCAGAGGCGGGAGGCAATACAAATACGGTCCACCTCTCAAGCCTCTAGAGAAGTTACCGTATGAGAGGACCGAGGAGGAAAACGATACGATTGTGCGGACCCATGTGAAGGAGTTCTTTGAAGGGGTGAAAGCAAAGAGACATCCACCTCCGGAGGAGAAGGTAGATCCGGTGAAAGCAAAGCGCACTATCGATGCCCTGAGGAAACCACCAAAGTCTCCGCCGAGAACCAACTATGAGTGCATTACTGAATAGACATATCTCCAAGCCCAGTGGTCGGGAACTACTGTCAGTGATAAAAGGTTAAAAGAACGAGCAAAGGGGAAAAATTGCCCAGCTCGGCGAACAAGCACAGCAATCGTGCCCCCCGCTCAATGTGTCTAATACTCCGGGGATGGTGGCCGGTTATGGCAATCTTGAAGATTACCTGCCTGACGATGCACTTCCTGATTTCATGGAGGTGGACGAACACAAATACGAGTACGGGAAGCCTCTCGTCAAAGATGAAAAATCTCTGACAACAATGATGCGAAGATTCCATAGTTGGTACATGAAAACCTGCAGAGAGTCTGAGGGGACGAATAGTTTGTATCTGAACATTAAAGAGGAGCACGACCTCATTTCAAATGATCTGTTGTGTGTTCCATTTGATGAGTTCTTTGCGTTCTTCAATCAAAAGGCCCTTGATAAATTAATGGTCTTTTGCTACTTCTTGTAAGTACTATTTCTGTCATTAAGTCTCTATATATAGCTCGGCTCTTTCATTGCATGTATTTATAATTAATTATCCTCAATATATTATGCAGATTGAAGATCTTCGAGTGCAAAAAACAAGAAATTTATGATATTGGGTTCATTAACACAAATATCATAGATGAATTTCTGGTTGAAAAGGACGTCAAACAGGCCGAGGACAACTTGCTACAATCGTTGATCAAAAATCAAAACAAAGATACTATACTCTTTCCTTACAACGACAAGTGAGTGTTACTGTCGTGTGCATATTCGGTTTCCCTTATTACTCGAGTGAGGTTATAGTAATGTAATTGATGAGTTATGCATGCGTGCGCAGGTACCACTATATTCTTCTGGAGATTATGCTTGAGCGTGGACTAGTAACCGTCTTAGACTCGAGAAGGAAAGATCCCAAAACCTATGCGGACATGACTGAAATGCTTAGCAAGTAAGTTCAATCGATCATTATCGCACCATATCGGCAACTTTTTGTTCATTTCCTGATATCTCAAGTAATAATAATTATTTTCTTTGTCTTGCAGGGTTTGGAAACAGTTCACCGCAGAAGCTCCGGGACTGCCAAAGGAGCTGCGATATACATACCCGAAAGTAAGTACTATTGGCTAGCTAGTTGCGCGCATCTCCCGTTGATTCTATAGCTATACTTTCATCAATGCCATTTATAATGCTTCATTATCAGTTTGATTGACCTCTATTTCTCGTAAAGTGCTTGTGGTAGGAGGAAGGGAATGATTTCTGTGGATACTATGTGTGCGAGTTCATCCACACCGCGACTTTGAAAAACAAGCGGGGCTACTCTAAAAGACAATATGAAGTGCGTAAGCAATAATATTCACAATTTCATTTTATTACACCATCATTTCTGTTGAGTTTCATTCATATATATGTATTAATTAACCCCCTTCTTCAAATTAGACGTGGCAGATGCGGAATGAACTCCTAGAACCAGATCGCATGAAAGCAATTCAAGAGGAATTGGTGGGATTCTTTCTTGACCACGTCATCAGTAAAGCCGGAGAATACCATGTGGAAATTGATTTCAATTGCTAGGGGTTTGTAATTAAGAGATCTTATACATATTGTACATGTATGTAGCCAGTAGCGTCGGATACATGATATGAAAACTTGTTGTTCGACCAATCTGTCGGATAAGGAGAGGTCGATCGATCACTTCTCTCGGTATGCATGACAAACTTCTGTACTGAATGGTTCTCTCGATCACTTATGTATATATAGTACGTAGCGTCGACCAAGCACAGACATAAGAGAGGACACTTCTCTCTATTAATTAGCTAGCTAACACAATATATGAAACACCTAAATTAACCCCCCAAAACCCCCAACCCCCCCTCCTTCCAAAAAAAAAACAAAAACCCCAGCCACTGGAATGCTGACGCGTGGATGCCTTTTGGTCCCGGTTGGAGCCACCAACCGGGACCAAAGGCCCCCTGACTGGGCTCGGCGCACAGGGCCACGTGAAGGCACATTGGTCCCGGTTCGTGTTTGAACCGGGACTAATGGGTGGAGGTATTAGTAACGACCCATTAGTCCCGGTTCATGAACCGGGACTAAAGGCCCTTACGAACCGGGACTGTTAGGTGTTTTTCCACTAGTGTTTGCAAATACTCCTGGACATCAGCTCCCATGATGTTGCATTAGCTTTAATCTGTACTGCTAAAAGAGGAGTGTAAACTGGAGTAATTTTTTCAGCCATTATCTTTGTTTTCTTTTGGGTGGATGCTCTCCACTTGAGTACAGCTGGGTACTGCATCTCTTTTTGCATTCCTTTTTCAGTCAGTGCTTGAACATTTTTTTAAAGATGAATTGGAATACTTCTGGACAGCAGTACATGGAGTATAGCTGTAACTTCTTGCAGTATAGCTGTAGCAGTCCATTAGGAGTAGTTTTGCATCAGTAGCATTAGGAGTAACTTCTTACAGAAACTCTTTGACACATATTGTCATCCATTAGTAGCATGTTTGCTTGTTTTGGAGCAGCGATTAAACTACTCCATGTCAAATAAACCTTGCTAGGTGAATCTTTTCCATTAATTAAATTTGTACTGCTTGGAGTAGCCTACTTGGAGTACTTCTTTTCATGGAGCTGCTTGCAGTAATTTCTGATTTGCAGTCAGATTAGCTTGGAGCAGTAGCATTGCTTGCTCTGCTATTCTCTTCTCTTCTCTTCTTTTAATTAAAATTAACTAAACCTTTTCCTTTAATAAAATTAGCTAAAACTTTCCCAGTTAATTAAAAATAACTGAAACTATTCCTTTAATGCTTGCATAAACTGTTTTAAAGATGAATTGGAGTACTCCTTTAATGAAGGTTTTGTGTAGTCTATTGCTTGCATCAGTACTTTTAAAAATAAATGAATTATTTCATTTAAGTGTACTCTGGACAGCAGTAGTATAGCACTTGCTGCTGCTGTTAAGCTTGCATCAGTACTGGTTGCAGTAGTTTAGTGTAGGACAACAGTAGTATAGGACTTGGTTACTGCTGTTAAGTTTTTCTTTCTCTTCTCTCTTCTCTTCTCTTTGTCTGCTGGAGTAAACTTTTCCAGTATACTCCTAGGAGTAAACTTTCTGTGCTGGAGTAGGAATTGCTCTCAGGAGTAGCAGTAGTGATTTGTTTAACAGCAGCAACAACAACAGTGCATATCAATTTATCATGCTGACAACAGTAGTGCACACGAATTTGGAACTGATGCATATCAATACAGTAGTGCACAAAGTTCATCAAACATCATGCAAGTTCGATGCATATCAATTTATCATGCTGACAATAGAAGCATGTGGACCTATCATCGTGATTTCGTATTTCAGTTTGTGGTAATCTAATGATGTTTGATGTCTATTGGTTGCTGTATATGGGCAAGATGAATTGAATCCTGTTGTTTTCTTTTTGATGTACACACATGCAGATGGTTGACACTCATGAACAGCAAGCAACCATACCTAGGTGTTCCAGATATTGTTGTATTATTTATGTTTTTTTACTCCCAGAATTATTGCGCGCTCATACTGTCATCACATTGCATGTTTTTCTTGTTGCATACATGTATCTCAAGCATTGTGTTGTTTTATTTATGTTCTTTTTACTCCCAGAATTATTGTGCGCTCATACTGTCATCGCATTGCCTGTTTTTCTTGCTGCATACATGTATCTGAAGCATTGTACTTCTGTGTTTGCTTAGGTGGATAACTACTAAGTGATTACAATTAATGTGTACTTGTGAATTCTAAGCTCATATTGGTGTCTCACGATCACTTGAGTCTAAGCTTATCATGTTCTAGTTATTATTTGCTTCTGCTGCTTCTATATACACATGTATGTATGTTTAATTATTCACATGTATGTACGTTTAGTTATTCGACATGCTTCCGAAATTGACTATGGTTTTAGACCGGAACACTATGTTTGTTCAAAGAGTGTCCATGTTGTGTGATATATGATGCTGCTCTATTGTGCACCTCTCTTTTTTTGTGTGCTGCATCATTGTAGATATGCTTGATAGAGTAAATGATTTCAGTTCTAGTTCTGGATGTGTCCAATGCAAACATTACTGTTAACTGTCAAGTTGATTCTAAAATGTCTCATTAAGTTCATTTCATATGGTTATTTCTGGATTTAGTACCAATTTATTGTTGCCCTGGCCTGTGCTCTGTACCTTGCTCTGTACCAATTTATTGCATTATTCTGTTATTTACTGTTAAATATGCTATTAGATTTACTTATATTTTGTTCCTAATCATTTTGTTCTATAATGTGCAGATGCTGGCCTTTCATGTTTCTTCACGAGCATCAAGACAAAGAAGTTAGAAGAAGCTAGTTGGAGCTAGTTCTGGGAGTAATGAAACCCTTTAGGCTGATCCTATTTGTATGTGTGATGTAGCAGAACTTGTAGGGCTCATGTGATAGAGCTGTTATCTAATTTGTATGTGGTAGACTGTACACTTGTAGAGCTGTTATCTAATTGTAAACTTGATGCTGATCACATTTGTATGTATGTTATCTGATATAGAAGATTGCTTCTTGCTGTTATTTGAAGTGTTGCGTCAGCTTTTTGTATTGGTATATTGAAATATGAAGAACATGACCTTGACAGAACAAAGAAAAAGAAAGGCTACAACCCAAAAACAAAGGTGCATAAAAAAATAAAAACAAAGACTACAGCCCAAAAATAAAAAGGCTATAATGTTGGGCCTGGCCCATGTAGCTGACCAAAATTAATAGGAAAATATATATAAAAGGCTGATTTGTTGGGCTCGGCCCATCTAAAACACCTAATCGGACTGGGCTGAATCTTGTCAGTGACCTTTTGAATTGGTCGTAATTTTGCCACGTCAGATTGCCATGTCGGATCCGACGTGGCTTGGGCAGACAGCTAGTGACCAAAACAATTGGTCATGGGTTCAACGACCTTCTGTTTTGGTCGTAAACGTCTATGACCTTCTCTATGAGAAGGTCGCTATAGTCAGTTTACGACTGCCAGCTTTTGACCCTTTGTTTTTGGTCACAAAAAGGTCGCAAATGAAAAACCATGACCTTTCAGTGACTAGTGGTGGTCACAAGTTGACATATTTCTTGTAGTGTTTTGACTTCTAAATATTCAGAGGTCATGTTTTATTGTTTGATTTGGTTTTTTCTTCTTCTAAATTATCAACTTGTAGCAAGCTTATCATATGATGTATGAAATTTATAGCAAGTTCGCTATGTGTGATGTTCCTTTGATTTGGTACAGAGAACAATGATAGGAGGTTTGACTGATTTGGTGCTACAGTGTACAGAACATGGACTATGGGAGGTTGCCCGGGACTAACCGAAGAAAGATTGTTGTACATGGATTAGCATGGTTTGTTGGTTAGGGGATTGGGTGATGAGGTGGGGATCACCAAATCCCTGGGTGGGTCTAATCCCCTAGAGGTTTGGTTCCATTATAACCAAATAGGGTTTCAGAAGATGGGTAGAGAGGAAATCAGATTTCACATATTTATACTAATATTTTTTTACCTGTTTACAAGTCATTGTTGTTAAATTTACACTAGCTTTTCTAAATGGCACAACTTTCATCATGCAATCTCAACGACAACTTTTGCACCATTCATAACACCAATCAACACATAACATATTAATGTTTAAACTCAAATTTATTGATATTAAATTTAAACTCTAACATTACAAATACATCGATATGTTATGTCTTAATCTAGACAAAGCATACACAATGAAAAATAATATTCATATAAAAACTATTGTGTCACTTTGATGTATTGTGTGTGTTGGGGCCTTGGTGGTGGTGGTGGTGGTGGGGGGGGGGGTGTATGTGCGTATTTGTGTCTATGGTAATATCTATAAATATGTTGATAGACAGTTTCATGATCTACTTGACTAACCAAATATTGCAATAGAAGTCTGATAGAAGTTTGTAGAATGGAAGTTTAGATTAGTTTTAACAAATATATATTTGAAAACGTACAAGGTGTCAACAAGAAGTATGGAACTAAACTCCCCTCTAGCCCTTGCTAATTGGCATTGTTTTTCATCCTTCCATGGAAAATTCTTCTATTTCCAATTGGGTTCAACATACATATGTGATTGTGTCATAGACAAGGGGGTACCAACCTAGTTGGCCCACAGTCCTTGGGCCAAGCTTATGGGCCACCATTCTCACAAGGAAGGACCCCGGGACCCTCGCACCTCGTCGTGATCAAGATGGACTCTATCGAAGACTTGACGTGTACCCCAAGAATAACTTTGGTCGCCGCATGTACATCTTTAGATTAGCAACCGATCATGTAACCCTAGGTACCCCCTGGCGTGTATATAAGCTAAGGGGTTTAGCCTGTATAAGGGATCCGATCATAATCACATCCACCTAGCCCTAGGGTTAGAACACTAATTACAATCTCGAGGTAGCTTAAGCTTGTACTTGATACACAATCATCAATACAATCAAAGTAGGACATAGGGTATTATCTCTCCAAGAGGGCCCGAACCTAGGTAAACACCATGTCCCTTGTCTCCTGTTACCCATCGATCTGAGATCCACAGCTCGGGCCCCTACCCCGAGGTCTGCCGGTTTTAGTACCAACATTAGTGCTTTCATGAGTTCCGCTGTGTGATTAGAAGAAGGGTCGATGGGATTGTCGGTCAACGACTCTGATCTTCAGGGCACCTCTTCCATGCGTGAACCCTCTGTTGTTGGATCACGCCTTCTCCCTCACTGGCAAGGCTACGATGAGAGGGAAGTGGGGGATGAACCTTTCATCTCTCCATCCGCCCGATCGAGAAAGCTCCTCTAAAGGGCGAAGGGCCAAGGTATTACTTGGAGAGCGACCCCGACAGGGACTAGGCGGAAGCAGCCAAAGAATCAGATCCTAAAATTTGTTCGGTCGATCAGGCATCGACACACCCTTCTCGGGATAAAGATGTCAGAGCCTTGAGCCTGACATCGAAGGGGATAAAATTTTCTCTCCCACCCACCCCCACATCGAATACTACCCAGATAGCTACCTGACGAATCAATCAGGAAATTCTAGGCCAAATTCTTGTTCATCAAGAACAATATACCAGACTACCGGGACTCATACATAATGGCCGCTTTTAAGCATGGTTGTAAAGACAAAGGCGTCTCAAATGCCTTCACCCGCTGCTCCGTCCAAATGTTCTCTGAGCTATCTAATTTGGTGTCAAAATTTTGCACCATTGAGGATGCCTGGCTGACCCGAGAAAAACAAGCATATTCAATCTGTGACTGAAGCACAAAGCATGACATGCTCATAGTCTGGCATGTAAAACATCCACTGTCATCATCAGTCGACCGAACTTGATAAAAGAAGAAACCTGCGACAGGATCCAAGACTTCCCTTGATGGTCTGCTGGATAAACCATGCCGCATACACTTCGTTCTGCTAAACACCAGCCCAACCCATAGTCTTCATGCCAGCTGGGTGGTGAGGCAGGTGGCCAAGGGAGGCAAAGCCCTCCTAGTAGGGAGGAACAGTAACAAGAACATGGATGATTCATCGAACTATAATGAGGTCCCGACGATCACAAAACTTTCGCGTGGAAAAACCAGAGGAAGAGAGTTCTTCGAGAAATCTGCTCTGTTCAGCTCAAAGCACATCAAAGCGTGTGGATAGACACCCAATCACCTTTGACCACAGGGATCAACTGAAGAGCACCCCGGGCAGGTGTCCAGCTGCCCTGGTACTTGACGCAATCGTTAGAGGTTGCCGGCTTTGGAAAGTACTAATGGAAGCTTAAACCTCATCTATGAAGACATGTTACACAAGATGCAAATCAACAAATCGTGCATCGAATAGATCCAAGCTTACCTTTAAAGGAATAATACCTGGATGGGAGACATGCTATGTCTTGAGCTTGTGTTGGTTTTTCCCTTGAAGAGGAAAGGGTTGAAAGATCGAGGATGTCATGCACCAACAACTTATGCTAAGCAAGATAAATAACTATGTGATAGCAAGATATATGAAAAAGAACAATATGGCTATCACAAAGTAAAGTGCATAACTAAAGGGCTTGGGTAAGAGATAACCAAGGCACGCGGAGACGATGATGTATCCCGAAGTTCACACCCTTGCGGATGCTAATCTCTGTTTGGAGCGGTGTGGAGGCACAATGCTCCCCAAGAAGCCACTAGGAGCACCGTAATCTCCTCACGCCCTCGCACAATGCAAGATGCCGTGATTCCACTAAGGGACCCTTGAGGGAGGTCACCGAACCCGTACAAATGGCAACCCTTGGGGGCGGTCACCTAACCCGTACACTTTGGCAACCCTTGGGGGCGGTCACCGGTACCCGTCAAATTGCTCGGGGCGATCTCCACAACCTAATTGGAGACCCCGACGCTTGCCTAGAGTTTTACACCACAATGATTGAGCTCCGAACAACACCAACCATCTAGGGCGCCAAGGCACCCAAGAGGAACAAGCTCTAGGGTGTCCAAACACCCAAGAGTAACAAGCTCAAGGGCACCAAGCACCCAAGAGTAATAAGCTTCTCAACTTGTAACTTCCACGTATCACGTGGAGAACTCAAACCGATGCACCAAATGCAATGGCAAGGGCACACGGAGTGCCCAAGTCCTTCTCTCCCAAATCTCACCAAATCAACTAATGCTAGGGAGGAAAATGAGAGGAAGAACGAAAGAAGAACACGAAGAACTCCAAGATCTAGATCCAAGGGGTTCCCCTCACTTAGAGGAGAAAGTGAGTGGTGGAAACGTGGATCTAGATCTCCTCTTCTTTTCCCCCAAGAACTAGCAAGAATCATTGGAGGGATTGAGAGTTAGCAAGCTCGAAGAAGGTCAACAATGGGGGAAGAACACGAGCTTAAGAGATAAGGTTGAATGGGGAAGAAGACCCCCTTTTATAGGGGCTCCCGAATCCAACCGTTATGTGCTCAGTCCGCGCACGAGTGGTACTACCGCCCGGGCGGTAGAACACAGAGACCGGAGCAAAACAGAGGGCGAGGTAGAGCCGTATGAGCGGCACTACCGTTGGAGCCAGCGGTACTACCATTGGCCGCAGCGATACTGCCGCTTGGCCCAGCGGTACCACCAATGGGACCGCGCACATCGTCTACCACGGGCACAGGGAGAAGGGACAGGGAGGAGGGCCATTGAGCGGCACTAGGGGCGGTGGTAGCCGCGGTACTACCGCACACGAGTGGTACTACCGATCCTACTGCTGCTACTACTACCGCTGAACCCGACACGAGAAAACCACGTATCGAGTCGAGGCGGTACCAGCGTGGAATTGGAGCTAAACTACCGCTTATGGCCATGGGCGGTACTACCACTGTGGGACAACGGTATTACTACTTGTGGCAATACGCGGTACTGCCACTCCGGTCCAGCGGTACTACCGCTGGCGCCAACCTTATGCCATTTCCACGAAAACAAGTACACTCCAAGGAAAACCAGAACTGCCAAACTTCTACAAATGAGCTCCGAATTGAGCAAACTCAAGCTTGTTGGACACAAGACAATCTTAACAAGAAAGAGGAGAGAAACCTCCAACAGAGAAGAACCGGCAAAACCTCCACCATCGAAAACATCATAGAAGATGCATGTGAACTCCGTTTTCGATGAACTCGAGCTTTTCATGAAAATGACCATAAGCTCCAAAACTCACAAGGAGAAGAACCAAACGAGAACCAATAAAGATGATGCAAGCATGCGATGGTTTGAGCTCTCTATGAACGATATGATCAAGTTACTTATCGGGAGCCCCCTTGATAGTACGGCATACGATCCTATAACCCGGTCTCCCAACTACCACCATGAGACCGGTAAAATAGAAAATCTATCAAGGGCAAACCTTTGCCTTGCACATAGTCCACTTGAGCTGGATGATGACGATCTTGACTCCCTCAACTTGGACCACCTTTCTTGATTGAGTTGGCTCGGTGAAGACTAGTAGATTGCTCCCCCATACTCAACTATGGGTGAGCCACTCTTCGGCACATCCCCACAAGTCCATTGCCACCAAGTGGACGACAAGCTTCAAGCATATGATCTCTTCGTGATGATCCTACTTGAACTTGCACACCGCAACCTAACCCCACAAAGAACTCTCACGAAGACCATGGGTTAGTACACAAAGGGTAATTGGCAATGCTTACCATACCATGGGATCGCTTGATCCCTCTCGGTACATCTTCTATGCTTTGTGTGTTGATCAACTTGATTCACTCTTGACTTAGTCTTGATCAACCTTGAATCTTTCCAACTCTCTTCATTTGGATGATGTCTTGAAGGTAAACATGAATAATCACACAATCTTCTTCTTCAAGACATGCTTGCAATAAGCTCAACACTCACATGACCAATCTTTGGATAGTTCCTTAATAGCACCTTGGTCAACTCATAAACTCCTTGAAACCAACACATGGACTTCAAGAAAAGCCTATGGAAAAAACCTTCAAATATAACTCAAGGCAACCATTAGTCCATAGAGATTGTCATCAATTACCAAAACCAAACATGGGGGCACCGCATGTTCTTTCAAGGGTGATGAAGCAAAGTAGCGTAAGTATTTCCCTTAGTTTTTGATAACCAAGGTATCAATCCAGTAGGAGGCTCCTCAAAAGTCCCACGCACCTACACAAACAAACAAGAACCTCGCAACCAACGCGATAAAGGGGTTGTCAATCCCTTCACGGTAACTTGCAAAAGTGAGATCTGATAGAGATAATAAGATAAGATAAATATTTTTGGTATTTTTATGATATAGATGGAAAAGTAAAGATGCAAATAAAAGTAGATGGAAAACTTATATGATAAAAGATAGACCCGGGGGCCATAGGTTTCACTAGTGGCTTCTCTCAAGATAGCATAAGTATTATGGTGGGTGAACAAATTACTGTCGAGAAATTGATAGAAAAGTGCATAGTTATGAAATTATCTAGGCATGATCATGTATATTGGAATCACGTCCGTGACAAGTAGATCAAAACGATTCTGCATCTACTACTATTACTCCACACATCGACCGACTCCTGCCTGCATCTAGAGTATTAAGTTCATGAAGAACACAGTAACACATTAAGAAAGATGACATGATGTAGAGGGATAAATTCATGCAAAATGATATAAAACCCATCTTTTTATCCTTGATGGCAACAATACAATATGTGCCTTGTTGCCCCTGCTGTCACTAGGAAAGGACACCACAAGATTGAACCCAAAGCTAAGCACCTCTCCCATTGCAAGAAAGATCAATCTAGTAGGTCAAACCAAACTGATAATTCGAAGAGACTTGCAAAGATAACTTAATCACACATAAAAGAATTCAAAGGAGATTCAAATATTTCTCATAGATAAACTTGATCATAAACCCACAATTCATCGGATCTCGACAAACACACCGCAAAAAGAGTTACATCGAATAGATCTCCAAGAAGATCGAGGAGAACTTTGTATTGAGATTCAAAGAGAGAGAAGAAGCCATCTACTAATAACTATGGACCCGAAGGTCTGTGGTAAACTACTCACAACTCATCGGAGAGGCCTTGGAGATGATGTAGAGGCCCTCCGTGGTCGATTCCCCCTCCAGCGGGGCGCCGGTGAAGGCTCCAAGATGGGATGTCGCGGATACAGAAGGTTGCGGCGGTGGAAGTAGTTTTAGGTGGTGCTCCTGGATGTTTTCGGGGTACGTGGATATATATAGGAGGAAGAAGTAGGTCGGTGGACGCTTGAGGGGCCCACGAGGTTGGGGGGCGCGCCAGGCACCCTCGTGGCCGCCTCGTTTGTTGCTTGACTTCCACTCCAAGTCCCGTGGATTGCGTTTGTTCCAAAAAGATCACTCCCGAAGGTTTCATTCCGCTTGGACTCCGTTTGATATTCCTTTTCTTTGAAACACTGAAATAGGCAAAAAAACAACAATTTGGGCTGGGCCTCTGGTTAGTAGGCTTGTCCCAAAAATGATATAAAAGTGTAAAGTAAAGCCCATAAACATCCAAAACGGGTAATATAATAGCATGGAACAATCAAAAATTATAAATACGTTGGGGACATATCAAGCATCCCCAAGCTTAATTCCTGCTCGTCCTCGAGCAGGTAAATGATAAAAACAGAATTTTTGATGTGGAATGCTACCTAGCATAATTCTCAATGTAATTTCCTTTATTGTGGCATGAATGTTCAGATCCAAATGATTCAAAATAAAAGTTCATATTGACATAAGAAATAGTAACACTTCAAGCATACTAACAAAGCAATCATGTCTTCTCAAAATAACATTACATTAGAAGGTTCATCCCTACAAAATCATCATTTTCATCACACAAAATACTCCCATCAAGAACAACCCCGGTTTTAGCCAAGAAATTGGTTCATACTTTTTAACGCGCTTAAGCTTTTTTCAAGTCTCACGCAATACATGAGTGTGAGCCATGGATATAGCACTATGGGTGGAATAGAATATGATGATGGAGGTTGTGTGGAGAAGACAAAAAAAGAGAAAGTCTCACATTGACGAGGCTAATCAAAGGGCTATGGAGATGCCCATCAATTGATGTCAACATGAGGAGTAGGGATTGCCATGCAACGGATGCACTAGAGCTATAAATGTATGAAAGCTCAACAAAAGAAACTAAGTGGGTGTGCATCCAACTTGCTTGCTCACGAAGACCTAGGGCATTTTGAGGAAGCCCATCGTAGGACTATACAAGCCAAGTTCTATAATGAAAAATTCCCACTAGTATATGAAAGTGACAACATAAGAGACTTTCTATATGAAGAACATGGTGCTACTTTGAAGCACAAGTGTGGAAAAGGATAGTAACATTGCTCCCTTCTTTATTTTCTTCCCCTTTTTTTCGGGCCTTTTTTTTCTTTGGCCTTTCTTTTTTTTCTTTTTTTATTTGGGGACAATGCTCTAATAATGATGATCATCACACTTCTATTTATTTACAACTCAAAACTAGAACAAGATATGACTCTATATGAATGCCTCCGGCGGTGTACCCGGATGGGCAATGAATCAAGAGTGACATGTATGAAAAATTACGCATGGTGGCTTTGCCACAAATACGATGTCAACTACATGATCATGCAAGGCAATATGACAATGATGATGCGTGTCATGATGAACGGAACGGTGGAAAGTTGCATGGCAATATATCTCGGAATGGCTATGGAAATGCCATAATAGGTAGGTATGGTGGATGTTTTGAGGAAGATATAAGGAGGTTTATGTGTGATAGAGCGTATCATATCACGGGGTTTGGATGCACCAGCGAAGTTTGCACCAACTCTCAAGGTGAGAAAGGGAAATGCACGGTATCGAAGAGGCTAGCGATGATGGAAAGGTAAGAGTGCGTATAATCCATGGACTCACATTAGTCATAAAGAACTCATATACTTATTGAAAATGTTTTATTAGCCCTCGAAGCAAAGTACTACTACACATGCTCCTAGGGGGGAGGTTGGTAGGAGTTAACCATCGCGCACCCCCGACCTCCACTCAAGGGAAGGCAATCAAAAGAGCACTCCATGCAATAAATTTGTTACACAACTTTTACCATACGTGCATGCTACGGGACTTGCCAACTTCAACACAAGTATTCATTAAATTCCCAATCACCCAACTAGCATGACTCTAATATCACCACCTCCATATCTCAAAACAATTATCAAGTATCAAATTGATCATAGCATCCAATTCACTTCCTATGATAGTTTTTATTATACCCAACTTGGATGCCCATCATTCTAGGACCAATTTTATAACCATAGAAAATGCCATGCTGTTCTAAAAGACTCTCAAAATAATATAAGTGAAGCATGAGAGATCAACAATTTCTACAAAATTAAACCACCGCCGTGCTCTAAAAAGTTGAGCATCCAACTTGCTTTCTCACGAAGACCTAGGGCATTTTGAGGAAGCCCATCGTAGGACTATACAAGCCAAGTTCTATAATGAAAAATTCCCACTAGTATATGAAAGTGACAACATAAGAGACTTTCTATATGAAGAACATGGTGCTACTTTGAAGCACAAGTGTGGAAAAGGATAGTAACATTGCTCCCTTCTTTATTTTCTTCCCCTTTTTTCGGGCCTTTTTTTTCTTTGGCCTTTCTTTTTTTTTCTTTTTTTATTTGGGAACAATGCTCTAATAATGATAATCATCACACTTCTATTTATTTACAACTCAAAACTAGAACAAGATATGACTCTATATGAATGCCTCCGGCGGTGTACCCGGATGGGCAATGAATCAAGAGTGACATGTATGAAAAATTATGCATGGTGGCTTTGCCACAAATACGATGTCAACTACATGATCATGCAAGTCAATATGACAATGATGATGCGTGTCATGATGAACAGAACGGTGGAAAGTTGCATGGCAATATATCTCGGAATGGCTATGGAAATGCCATAATAGGTAGGTACGGTGGATGTTTTGAGGAAGATATAAGGAGGTTTATGTGTGATAGAGTGTATCATATCATGGGGTTTGGATGCACCGGCGAAGTTTGCACCAACTCTCAAGGTGAGAAAGGGCAATGCACGGTATCGAAGAGGCTAGCGATGATGAAAAGGTAAGAGTGCGTATAATCCATGGACTCACATTAGTCATAAAGAACTCATATACTTATTGAAAATGTTTTATTAGCCCTCGAAGCAAAGTACTACTACACATGCTCCTAGGGGGGAGGTTGGTAGGAGTTAACCATCGCGCGCCCCCGACCTCCACTCAAGAGAAGGCAATCAAAAGAGCACTCCATGCAATAAATTTGTTACACAACTTTTACCATACGTGCATGCTACGGGACTTGCCAACTTCAACGCAAGTATTCTTTAAATTCACAATCACCCAACTAGCATGACTCTAATATCACCACCTCCATATCTCAAAACAATTATCAAGTATCAAATTGATCATAGCATCCAAATCACTTCCTATGATAGTTTTTATTATACCCAACTTGGATGCCCATCATTCTAGGACCAATTTTATAACCATAGAAAATGCCATGCTGTTCTAAAAGACTCTCAAAATAATATAAGTGAAGCATGAGAGATCAACAATTTCTACAAAATTAAACCACCGCCGTGCTCTAAAAAGTATAAGTGAAGCACTAGAGCAAAACTATCTAGGTCAAAAGATATAAGTGAAGCACATAGAGTATTCTAATAAATTCCAATCAAGTGGGTTTCTCCCAAAAGGTGTGTACAACAAGGATGATTGTGTTAAAATAAAAAGCAAAGACTAATATCATACAAGACGCTCCAAGCAAAACACATATCATGTGGCAAATAAAAATATAGCTCCAAGTAAAGTTACCGATAAACGAAGACGAAAGAGGGGATGCCTTCCGGGGCATCCCCAAGCTTAGGCTTTTGGTTATCCTTGAATATCTTGGGGTGCCATGGGCATCCCCAAGCTTAGGCTCTTGCCACTCCTTATTCCATAGTCCATCAAATCTTTACCCAAAACTTGAAAACTTCACAACACAAAACACAACAGGAAATCTCATAAACTCCGTTAGTGCAAGAAAGAAAAACCACCACATAAGGTACTGTAATGAAGTCATTATTTATTTATATTGGTGTTAAACCTACTGTATTCCAACTTCTCTATGGTTCATACCCCCTGATATACTAGCCATAGATGCATCAAAATAAGCAAACAACACACGAAAAACAGAATCTATCAAAAGCAGAACCGTCTGTAGAAATGTGTAACTTTCGAATACTTCTGGAACTCTAAAAATCCTACAAAAATAGGAAGTCCTGGGAAATTTGTCCATTGATCTACGCAAAAAAGAATCAACGCAAAAGCACGTTTCTGTGAATTACTAAAATTATTTTCGTGCGCGCAAAGTTTCTGTTTTTCAGCAGAATCAAATTAACTATCACCGTAGGTTATCCTATAGATTCTACTTGGCACAAACACCAATTAAAATATGAAAAAACATCTAAAAAGTAGCTAGATGAAATATTTATTACTAAACAGAAGCAAAAAGTAAGAAACTAAAATAAAATTGGGTTGCCTCCCGACAAGCGCTATCGTTTAACGCCCCTAGCAAGGCATAAAAGCGAGAATAGATCTAAGTATTGCCATCTTTGGTATTCGGAAAGAAAAGAGAGAATTTCCTTTCTATGGAATTCATCCTTCTATTTTGGGAAAGTACATTGCCATTAATGAAGGAAGTAAGATTAAGCACATTATGAAAATTTGCATCTAAGCTAGCATTCATCTCTTTAATAATTTCGTTTTGATAAAAGCATAAAACACTACAAAAAAAGACACATCCGTGACATTTTGGGCCGAACGAAACTTTTTTCTGTCATACATATGACACTTCTATGACGATAATTGTGACAAAACCCGGTATCATCATAGATGTGGTGGGCTCCTACTTCTATGACAAAATCATGACAGAAAATGGGCTTTTCGTCCTGGGCGGGCCGGAGACGCAGCTGCATGACATTCTTTGGGCCGTCCATGACGAAAAAAACCGTGGTAGAAGCAAGGGCGAGGAAAATTTTGGGGAGTTCCCGGCTATGGTGGGAGGTCGGGGGCCGAGCGATGCGCGTTTCTCTCATACACGTACGCGCGTGTGTGCGAGGCATTGGCTCTAACTGAACCCGAGCGAGGCGTTGGGCTCTAACTGAACCCGAGCGATTGCACTGCAGGCTACGCGTTACTAAACCCGAGCGATCGATCGATGGCTGTTAACTGAACATGGTCGAGCGATTCCTTCGCTACTGCTGCTAACTGAAGCCGATCGATGCTGCCT
>NC_041393.1:746681075-746737309 GCF_002162155.2 Triticum dicoccoides | reverse complement strand
TGGTTAAATAGTAGCCGATGGAGTAGCGCGCGGTGGAGGCTGGATTAACAGGAGCCCGTGGAGGCTGGAGGAGGTCGACGGTGGAGACGAACAGTATCCCGTGGAGTCCCGTTTTGCGGTACGCCACACCCCTCCCCATGAACAGGACCCCCGTTTCGACCGTAGCGCTCCAACACAAGTCTGTTTCGTCCGTTTTGCGGTACGCCACACCCCTCCCGATCAACAGGACCCCCGTTTCAACTGTAGTGCTCCAACACAAGTCCGTTTCGTCTGTTTTGCGGTACGCCACACCCCTCCCGATCAATAGGACCCCCATTTCGACCGTAGGAGGTCAATTTCCTCCGTTTTGCGGTACGCCAGACCCCTCCCGATGAACAGGATCCCGTTTCGAACGTGGCCGGTCGAACACAAGGCCGTTTCCTCCGTTCTGTGGTACTCCAGGCCTCGTTTCCATCACCTGTTCCATCCAAGCCGGTTGGCTCCCACGCGTTCCGTTGCCTCCCGATGAACATGACGCATTCCGTTGCCTCCCCATGAACACGACGACGATGTTGTTTCTCCGTTCTGACCCAGCCATGTACACGAGCCCTGGCCGTACGTATGCATGAGTAGGCGTTCGAGACCCTGCTCGTATGTACATATGTGGCCGTATTTTCTTTCTTGCACCCTGGCCGTTGTACATACGTGTACATGCTACGTGCGTGCCTCTACTACGACACGTGCACGCCTCTACAACGACCAGTATGTACGTACACGTTCGCGACCAGAATGACAACGCTACGTATGCTTCGACCAAGTGGGTCACGACTGTCAGGCACTTCCTTGCCTGCGAAGATGTAGCTGCTGGGTCCCAACAGTCAGGGGGGTGAATCGTTTTTTTTGCCCGGACGCACTTCCTTGCGTCCGAAGATGTAGCCGGTGGGTCCCAGCAGTCAGGGGGAAATGTTTTTTCGTGAAATATGGTGTCCCGTCCGATGGGTCCCTGCTGTCAGGTGGAGGAATAATTATTTTGCGCGTAATGAGGAGGCACTTCCTTGCTGCGACCGTGGACCCAGCTGTCAGCCTCTCTACGTACAGTCCATGTTCGATGGAAGCCGTTCCTTGACCACGTTGACCATGCCGTGCCCAGAGCACCAGGGCGGTGGACAACGGCGAGGCCTAGGAAGGGGATAACGCGGCAGTGGATGCCCACACGTAGAGGAGGACGAGGGTTCACTGGTTCGCTGCGGTGTGAGGCTGCCGTTGCCGCAGAATAACAGGGGGTGTGGGTGAGTAGAGGGATGGCCTGGCCAGCGGTGGGAGTAGTAGGGGGCGGTGAGGCCTCCGCGGCATGATAGCCGGCCACGGGAGGCGGGAGCATGCGGCACGACCGGCGCTGCTTTGGGCGGCTGGAGCACGAAGACCAAAGGTTGAAGAAGCACTACGGCCGTTGGATGGACATCGTACGGTCACTAGAGCTAGAATCGTTCATATTGACTAAGTTGACAAAGCCCTCCATCCCCGTCAACTTAGTAGGCCCACAAGTCAGCCTGCCACTATACTGGGTCCCAGCTAACAGGGGGAGTATTCATATTTTTTGTGCGTAATAAGGAGGCACTTCCTTGCGTGCGAAGATATAGCTGGTGGGTCCGAGCTGTCAGCGGCAGTAACTTTTTTTCTCGAAATACAGAGGCCATTTCGGTGGGCCCCCAATGTCAGGTGGAGGAATCATTATTTTGCGCGTAATAAGGAGGCATTTCCTTGCGTGCGGCCGTGGACCCAGCTGTCGGCCTCTCCACGTATAGTCCACTTCAGATGCATGTCGGTCATTGACCACGTTGACTAGGTCGCGCCAAGAGCACCAGGGCGGTGGACGACAGCGAGGCCTAGGAAAGGAACGACACGGAGGCAGGGAAGACTGGGCAGTTGTTTCCGACACGGAGGGGAGTACGGCTGTACGAGGGTTTACTGGTTCGTCTGGCGTCGCCGGAGAATAACAGCAGGTGTGGGTGAGTAGAGGGATGGCTAGGCCAGCGATGGGAGTATGGTGGGGCGGTGAGGCCTGCGGGGCAACATAGCCGGCCGCGGGGAGGAGGGAGCAGGCAGTCCCGCCGGTGCTTGTTTGAGCGGCTGGAGCAGGAAGAGCAGAGATTGAAGAAGAACGACAGCCGTTGGATGGACATCGTACGATCACTGGAGCTAGAATCGTTCATATTGACTAAGTTGACAAAGCCCTCCATCCCCGTCAACTTAGTAGGCCAACAAGTCAGCCTCCCACCATGGTGGGTCCCAGCTAGCAGGGGGAGTATTCATTTTTGTGTGTGTAATAAGGAGGCACTTCCGGTGGGTCCGAGCTGATAGCGGGGGGAACGTTTTTTTCGTGAAATACGATGGTCCGTCCGGTGGGTCCCAGCAGTCAGGGGAAACGTTTTTTTCACGAAATACGGTGGCCCGTCCGGTGGGTCCCAGCAGTCAGGGGGGAAACGTTTTTTTCACGAAATACTGGTGGCCCGTCTGGTGGGTCCGTGCTGTCAGGTGGAGGAATAATTATTTTGCGCATAATAAGGAGGCACTTCCTTGTGGCTGCCGTGGACCCAGCTGTCAGCCTCTCCACGTACATTACTCTTTCAATGGAAGTTGGTCATTGACCACATTGACCACGCCGTGCCGAGAGCACCACAGCGGTGCACGACGGCGAGGCCTAGGAAGGGGACGACGCAGAGCCGGGGAAGACGCGGCAGTGGATGCCCACGTGGAGAGGAGTATGAGGGTTCACTGGCTCGGCTGCGGTGTGAGGCTGTCGTCGCTGCAAAATAACAGGGGGAGTGGGTGAGTGGAGGGATGGCCTGGGCAGCGGTGGGAGTAGTATGGGGGCGGTGAGCGACAGCACAACCGGCCACGGGAGGCAGGAGCATGCGGCACGACCGGCGCTGCTTTGGGCGGCTGGGGCAAGAAGACCAGAGGTTGAAGAAGCACTATGACCGTTGGATGGACATCATTTACCACGCGGCACCGAGAGCACCAGGGCGGTGGACGACACGAGGCCTACGAAGGGAACGACATGGAGCCGGGGAAGACACGGCAGTGGCTGCCCACGCGGTGGAGAGTACGAGTGTTGACTGGTTTGGCTGTCGTCGCCGAAAAATAACAGGAGGTGTGGGTGAGTAGAGGGATAGATAGGCCAGGGCTGCGAGTATGATGGGGCCGTGAGGCCTGCCCGGCAGCACAGCCAGCCATGGGAGGCGGGAGTAGGCCGTTCCGACGGCGCTGGTTTGGGCGGCTGAGGCAGGAAGATCAGAGACCGAAGAAGCACGATTGTCGTTAGATTGACAGCTAATGGTCTGATGCTGGTAGAGTTGATTGTTGACTAAGTTTCTTTTTTGAGAAACCTTGTGTACACATGAACTTAGTAGGCCCACAAGTCAGCCTCCAAATCTGTGGCAGACAACATAAAGCCCATTTGCCATTTTTTATAATTTGCAGCCCATTTGCTAATTCTTAAGTAATTTATTACAGCCCATTTTCTACCCAGGACCACGGTCAAAAAGTTCAACCTTATTTTGCATATTTTGGTGGAGTCCGAACTGTTGTAATCCTGAATGATAAACATTTTTTTGAGAACTTATTGATTTGCCAAAAAAATCATTTTGTTTTTTAAGCAAATAAGACGTGGGGCAATTGAGGTGGTTTAAGGGAAAATCAGTGGTAAAAAAATCAGCGCTGGGTGGGAAAAACAAAAAAAATAAGGATGTAAATATGAAAAGGGAATTTTATGTGTTTTCAATATAATGATACGTGTATATGAACTAGTAAAACTATAGGTAGAGATTAGAAAACGGATGTAGGACATGCATTTCAAGAGGAAAATAGAACTGGGTTGTGTGTTTGATTCAGCAAAAAAAACTACCTGCGGATGTTGTAAGACAAAATATAACTAACGTTGGTGGGCCAGAGGCGAGTAGATACCTACTAGATCTTTGTGCCCTGTAGTCGTCATGGGCTGGGCCTGTTAAAAACAAAACCAACCCTGGGCAGTCTACAACCCAATTGAAACTTGCTCGACCTGAAAAAACAATATACGTGCTCAATAAATGAGAGAGTTCTGCAAGTACAGACTGATAACTGGGATGCAGCACGGATATATTTTTTCATCGTGATAATAAGTGCATGCACTTGTTTCGAAAAATTTGGAGAACTGGGAATTCGAACGGCAGGTGCTTATGCTACCCATCAAATAAAAATCAGGTGCCTGAAAACTCGTTTCGAAACAAATGATTCAGCTTTATATCCACGTCGACCCTCGGCATGATGGTTGGAAGCAAATGCAAGTTCATACCAAAAGATCGTTAACAACAATACCAGCTTGCGGATGACAAGGTAGTACAACTACCAATACCAAACTAACTTATAATCTTTTTACTCCTGGCCCTAGTGTTTGTCTGGTATAAAATCTTGCAGAGGACCAGCTCCCGCTCCTTCTCTTGCTCCAGGTCCCCGAGGTGGTACTGGTGCATTACCCAATTGGTCCTCTGCTGGTCGAAGTTCTTGTTGGTGTGCAGCACCAGAACCTTTTTTGCTGCCCGTCTGTCGGCCGTTGACCATCACCGGCAAGGTATTGCCGGTCTTGTGCCACATCATGTGCATGCCGCACTCCCACTGTATCTTGCGACGCGTCCACATGCCCCTTTTGAATGCCCTGGAATTGTGCTGGAAGAAATGCTTCCTTAGGCCACTCAGTGTGATACCTGCAGTATTGTGGAATACAAGTTTTAGTGTATGTAGTTGGCATTTTCATAACATCTTTGGCATGTTGGAGTCACTTGTTTCACTTTCTATTAACTGTCAAATTGTAATTGCTTCACCAGGTCTGCGTCTAAAAAGAAAAATAGAGCTATAAACAAAGGAATATGTTTGTGCAAGTAGACGGCCGATCGGTGTCTCACCTGGAAGTTTCTCACGTTGGGTATAGCATATGCCGTGCTCGCTGTCGATGGTTGGTATGAACAAATCGATGAGAGACTGAAATTTCGCGCTGCCAGCACTCACTTTGGCCTCAAGGTGCTCGATCAGCTCCTGATCCGTGGGATCGAACTTGACGCCAGCCGGCAGCACCGGCCAATCCTTCTTCGACTTGCATCGGTAGTTCCAGTTATATGGTACTCAATGTATGATCAATCGACTGTTTTAAGTGAATGATGAAAGATTTCGACAGATAAGTTGTACTCCAAATCTGAAGTCCAGAATAGCCGAACACGCCGCCAGGATTCTTGTGTCACCTCACGTGCAGCGTGTTGTCACGTCAATTGAATGTGTCGACATGGTGAATAATTTGACCGACGTATACTAGTACTGCTACTGTACTACTTACTAGTCATATTTAGTGTCACAATTTATACATAGGTTTAACTAACAAGTACGCACTTGAAGCCTAACTGATATATATATATATATATATATATATATATATATATATATATATATATATATATATATGGCTTCTGCAGAGCATCTCCATCATCATTATCAGTACATCCTACGCAGGTGAGTTAGGATGCACTTGATCCCAGGAAGGTATCTATCCTTCAAACCAGAGGAGTGCTTCAAACTAACAATAGTACATAATATCCAACAAAAGAGGGTCGTGCTACAACAGCAGAATACATGCCTCAGTCTAGATATCAGCATGAATCAAGTTGTGCATATTTGGTGTTGGCATGAACCACATCGCCGCATGTCGGGTTTGCAAAAGCCATCCATCGCATGGAAGCTTGATGCCTTTCACACACTGAAGATTATCTGGCAACAAGCTGTGTCGACGAATCTCTGGATATGGTGATTCATGAAACCCATGGTATGATGTGTAAACACAGTCCCCCCTCGCGAATGAAAGTTGCACAGCACGGTAATCATCGCCGGTGCTATGATCGATGATTGGTTGGACGATCGGATAATTGAGCCCGAGGAACAAGGAATGGTTGCCGAGGCTGTAAACCCGCCTCCAGTTGAATACGCCTGGCCCAACGGAGCTGGGATCTTTCTCGAACACGAAGCAGCCATAGCCATCAATGTCAGAAACGCCCCACGCATTGTATTGCATGTGGTTTGATGTAATGGTTTGTACAATTTGGTAAGTGCGAATGAGCATCAAATGACCGCCGTCAGCTGAACGAGCGATAAACCACCACCCATCGGCTGGTATGATTCCAGGTCCTGGAATCATGAAGGCATTTGTGTCTGCTGCAACAATTCAAATTGGAGACCAAAAGGACAAAAATAAACAATCATGTTCAGAGTATGTGTGGAATTAAGATTATTATAACAGTGACACATATCATAGACCGAGAATTGCAATGTCGTGGTCATAATCATACCCCAAGTTAAAAAAAAGCCAATGGCTTTCATATTCTAGCAATATGTCATGGTTCAAACATCATGTAACAATGAGAGGAAAACAGCTATGACATCGCCTACTCATATTCTACCATAGCACTTACTACTAATGTTCTCATATCAACTCTAAGCAATAACATGCGTTGTTATGAAAATCTTGTAAACGAGAGTAACATATAGCAATCATGATGTTATGCTCATAATATGTATTCTAACAATCATTAGATGCCAATTGTTCTCATATCAACTCTAACAATAACATGTGTGGTCATGAAAATCTAGGAAATGTGAGGAACATATAGCAATGATGTGGTTATAGACATGCTATGAATTCTACATTTGTAACAATGAACATGCAGTCGTATTCATAAGGTAAAGATGAGATGAGATAGAACAATTACACGACGATAGATTCCACCAGTATAGGCAGCCAATCTGTGCGTCGACCGCGTAAACGATGCCATCGTGCACTATAGCATCCGACAGAAATGTTGCCTCAACAGGATTGATGATGAGCCATAACCATGTATGGCGACCGGATTCCAGATAGATTAATCCCATGTTGAACAAGGCAACGAGCTTGTAATCCATGTAGACTTCTGGTGGTGTGGGCACTTCGCAGATTACAACTTTCTGCAAACAGAGGTCAAGCCAAAAGCTTGACGCGTCTCGTGCATAGTAGGCAGGAGTGTCCGGCGGGCCGCGAGGCTCGATGGCGGCGGTATCCAACGATGGAAGGGTGATCTCTCGATGGGTGTAGATATCCACGAGACGCCACGGACTACCGGATTGGTGGATGAGGACGATCCAGTTGGCCTTCACGCCCGCCCAGTAGTGGCCGCGCATGAAGGACAGGTGGACGGGTAGTGGTAGCATGTCGAGGGGCACCACGGCAACCTCCGTAGGATCGTCAAGTCAGTGTCTGGGACACCTGCGAGGATCGGGTATCAGCAAGCATGGTGTCTTGAAAAGAGCCGTCTGGTTGCAGACGAGTAGACTGTACAAAGACACCGAGCATGCGGCCAGACGGACGGTGCTGAGTAGGTCCATACGACTACAGATCTGCTCCAAGAGAACATCGGGGAGGGAATTCCAATTGTGGCTCTGCGTGTCAGTCGGTTCTGCCATTAGGGTTTTTGGTGCCTGCGAGCCAGCGGGGAAGTGGATTCGGGCGGGCGATCAAAGAAGCTTCTCCTCGCGTGGCCGAGCAGTGAGCGGGGGGATATGGTACGCGCGAGCTACCAAGGAAGATGGCGTGGGCGAGCGAGCAGTGAGCGGGGGTAAATGGTGTGCGGCCGACGATGGGGAAGAGAGGAGGAAGAACAAGAGAGGAGGAAGAAGAGTGGAAGACGGGGAAGAAAGTGCATTAAATCTCAATTCTGCTAGTACTACTACTACCAGGATATACCGTCCTTCGGAGTGTAAATAGTTACACCGATGACATGTGGGTCTACCACAACAGGGCCCATATGTCAGTTAATGGAGGACAGAGGTGCGTAGGCGTATTTTCGGAAGCGTGCGCTACTGGCAAACATGATGGCAGTACTGGGTAAGGCTGATTTAGTAACACCAACACGCTGGTTTAGCTTATTAATTACGTGTCCCATCCGCTGCAGCGTGTATTGTCACTTCACTGCGAAGACTAGTTGATTAGTTCTCTCTGACCGAGATGGGGAATAATGGATCGCGAGGACTTCCTTTCTACAGTATCCCTATGCCTCTATGCTCAGTTCACTCATTTTGCTCCGTACCTAGTCACTTGTAGAAATCTGTAGAAAGACAAATACTCCGTATTTGGGAACAGAGGGAGGCTTTTACTCCGTATTTGAGAACAGAGGGAGTATCACCATATGGAGGGAACAAAGGAAGCTTGAAATATGAACATGTCAATGGGAGGGAGTAAGCCCCATGCATGCATGCATGCATGCAACATGCAACACTCACACGTACACATGGACGCACGCAACACTCATGCACCCATGCGGCACACAGCACACGACGCAACACACACGCTCACGCTCAAGTGCTCAACCTACTCCCTACGTCCGTGAAAGACTGTACATTTAAAGATTTACACATTGACCAGGGCATAATTAATGCCCAAAAGTAGCAGACTTATGTGTGCATGTGACCATTGAGAGAAGAAGATTAAATGAAGGCTGTTGCATGCTGTAATTAAGGATAGACATGTAGCCTATACCTACAGCACAAGTTGGTGCATTAGTCAATCAATATAGATTTAGATTAAAGGCTAAATGCATTGGAAGTGTAGATGTGCATCATGTACTGCACTCTTTGTTTTATAGCCGATGTACACTCTTTGTTGGAAGACCGAGGGAGTACACGTGCATACACTCACATACACAGCTAGGGCGGTTCACGTGCAAGGGTTGGACTTGTGTCGCGCCTGCGTAAAGTTTTGTTTAACTGATTTCCTTGCTCTGCCAACTGACAGGTGGGACCCAGAAACCAGGTGACAATTTAACCAGTCAACAAAGTGCCACGTCGACTATGTGGCCGGTCAGTAGGGTGCAATACGGTGCTCTACGATGAGCTAGTGATCGTATAATCACCGCAAAACTATATATAGTGACTGTAAAGAGCGTATTGTTACATACGTTGACTGCCAGTGTATTTTTGTTGTTTCAAATTAAGCCATATTAATCAGAAAGGACGCAGTATGGACTACTAGTACAAGTACTGCTTTGATGTGTCCCGTCAACTCGCCGAACGAGGAGAAGCTTGCTTACTATGCCTTTCCCTCGCCCACGCGCGCGGTGGTTCGCAGGACGAGGAGAGGGTTTTGACTACAACGCACTCTCCCTCTCCCTCTCCCTCGCCCTCGCCCTCGCTCTCGCGGTGGACATGCAACAGTTCAATCGGTGTCAGATTGCCAGAAGCATATTGTATTGTAGTATCATCATTGTTGGACCTTCTGAAGAGGCAAAGAGCCAAGTGCAAGGTTCACACGAGTACGAACTGTTGAACCTCCCGAAGAGGCAAAGAGCCAAGCGCAAGGTTTTATAGGAGTTGTCATCCTAGTAGGAGTGTACTACAACTATAGCGAATGATGCTACTGTATGATGCCGCCACGTCACGTATATCCAAAGCTGTGCCACCTTTTTTTCTCAAAGAGCGTGTTGGAGCCCGTACAACAACCACACAAGTTGCACGTACAAATAACATATTTACTAGTAATAAATTCTAAAGGACAAATGCCAGTATGACACACAAGTTCATCTCCAATTCATGTGATAAATTTGTGCACGACTAGTCTACATATATTCACAGCGCTACCGTTCACAATTACCGTACTCCACTTACACATTATAGATGGGCTACATGTCCTCCTCCAGGTTCCAGTCCCAGGTGTTCTTCATGGTTGGCACGATCTATAGCGGTGGGCAACGGGAATCATTGTCGCAGCTTTCTAGTTCGGTTCCACACGATGGAGACTCATCCAAGCTAAAGCGGCATAAATCAAGGATAGCGTGTCCCAGCATGTCGTTCATCCGGCGGTGTGCAATGAAGACACAACCGTGCTTCATGAACGACAGGCCTTCCGTGTCATGCACGGAAGGTGGCATCCACTTCACAATGAGGTAGCTGTCCCCGATGAAAAGCGAGTACTCTCCAAGAGTGTTCCTCGGCACCCACGTAGCATCACGGGGGTCGAACTCGGCACCGTTCATCTGGTACACGCGGTATCTCAGATCTGGACACATGGTGACGTACATAGTCAAGGTCCATGCATAATAATGTTGTGCTCAAATATGGTGGTCAGTAATACTGTGCAGCAAATAGTACTACTCCGGTATAGAGGAAGTAAAATAACCGGCTTATTATATATAGCCACTCTTGGCTACATGGATGAGATAGTAAGACATGGAAAAACAAAAATGGTGGCAGCTAGTGGGTTCAAGTCTTCAAGGGCCTAGCTAGCTATACGCATCTCCAAGGTAAAAAGTACTCCTACTAGTACTACTAAGTATACTACTAGTACAACAATGAAAGAGAAGGCGAGAGGGTTAAAAAATGGAATACCTGGGTAGATGGTGATGGTCCGATCATGGTAGATTGTGTGACCATGTTGCACATCAGTGGTACCATGGGTAACGACTGCTAAGATAGTTGATCCCAATATGCCAAAGTCAGCTACAAGGTTCCAGGTTAGACCGAATCGCGGATGCAAATGCACATCCAGGATCAGCGATCTTATTTTGATCGGGGGATGACTGGTCCCTGCAAAATAATGGAGTACCGTTAGGGATGCAAATGATGGTTTGTGCATTCCGTTTGTAATCTCCCGTACTGTAGGATGGCAACTAGATGAAACAAGTCCCTTGGCTTGTCACCGCGAAGATGCGGTCTAGATGGCGCATGGCGTCTTCGAACGTGTAGGGGTACAAATCTGCCGCCAACAACATGCGGCAGCCTCTGCCGTTACTACCTCTTGCATTGATGGCAATCCTTATGTCGAACACCGCGAGAGATAGTAATCATCGTAGCCGCGTCGCTTTGTCGGCGGTCCGCAATTGCTATCTTCTTCAATCTCATGTAGGCATCATCATACGTATTCAAGCCCAGCCAGTCCGGAAGGCCGATCCCAATGGTGGAGAAGGGGTCTACCGGAACGGCCACACTGCTATGGATGTTGTGCAAAATGATGGTGGTATCCGGCCGGAGGTATGCAAGCCAATCTTCGTTGGCACCGACCCAGACCTATATATATATATATATATATATATATATATATATATATATATATATATATATATATATATATATATATATATATAAGATGGTGGGCAGCGGAGCAATTACGGGATGGAAATGGAATAACTAAGTACTACATGATCAAACTCCATTACTGACCTGCTCATCAGACAAAATCCAACTACCTCTCAACGTCGGCAACTCTAGCGGAGTCAACGTGCAACCATGGGGAGCGGTAGACTGTTCGAAGGATTGTCCCATAGAAGAACCTTCTCCTTGAGGACGCATGGAAGACCAACAAGCATGGCCTTTTGCCAAGCCTGTTTAAGCAGTGTCTTGAAAAAGTTGGTGTAGGAAGCACCGAGTCTTGTAGCGGTGAGGACGTCGGGGCGGCGTGCGATTTCTCCCAGAGGATCGTTATCCAAGATCTCCCAGCCTAGACGAGGAGGAGAACCGCCTGGCGAATCCATGGGAGCAACGACGAACTGCCTTCTCTTCGGGGGGAGGGGAACTGGCGAGGAGGAGATACGAGCGTAGTAACCGCAGGGCCTCGTCCCTTCCAACTGTAGATCGTTCGTCAGTGAAGGGGTGATGCTATTATTTACTACTAGTACTAGCATTATGGAATGTTATGGGATTGCATTATACTGTAAATAATAGCACTAGTAAGAAATTTTTGGCAGTAGGTAGTAGTTTTTGGCGTGAATTAAGAAATTTTGGGTATGTTTTTGCCATTTTTTATACACGCCAACTAGTGTCAAAAAACGTCTTACATTATGTGACGAAGGAGTACGTACTCGTACTGTAGCAGTACTAGTACTACTTTTCTCAACTAGTAGTGCGATGTACTGTACTTCTAGTCTAGTCTAGTATAGTGCACTAGTTTTGAACTCTTGAATCTCAGGGCCAAGGAGCTATAGTTGGAAGTGAAGGGTACTACTGTTCTCTATAACCATCATTGTACTATCAATGCAGGGAAAGTACACCTGCGTAGTGGCCTAGTGGGTACTCTTGGTGCTCTATTTAGCCGCTCCTCTCACGTAGCTGGCCTACTCAGCCGCTCCTCTCACGCACACACTAGCAGCTGTTTATCAGCGACGGTTACTGCGGGGGCAGAACATTTGAGTTATTTGATACAGCGAGACTAGGATTTTCGCTTCCATTTGAGGAGGTGTAATGGATCTCGTCGAACTTTGTTAGTCGTTCCTTCTTTATGAATGAGATGAAGCAAAGCTTTTGCCTCCGTTTCAAAAAAAACACGTCAAGAGGAATTTCTTTTATAGTAGAGCCGATAATGGAGTGAAGTCCATGCGTGCAACGCCACAAGCTACAGAGTAGTAGTAGAGCACTTTACGTACAGAGCCATATTGCACAGTTCGCAATGCCCCGCCAGGCTTTTCCGGCTCGTCGGGCTTAATTGGGAGGCACTAGTTTAAATATGCTACTAGCTGATGAGGAAGCTGCAAGCGAGGTGCGACTAGGGCGAGCACGCGAGCCACGGGATGCTGCGAAGGAATACCCGTTCACGTGGCTAGGCTATCCAGTGCACCCAGATTGTGGGGCCGCACGTCCGTTTGACTTCAAAACTCAAACTACCTGTGTAAAATATTGGCTCGCAGCAAAGTGTAGTAGTACTATTTTTTTAAAAGGTCGCCGTGCGTTCGGCCGGGATCGAACCCACACAACCAGGTATACACTCCTGCGACCACTAGTAGTACTCGTTGGAGTACAATGCAACCTAGAATCGCCTTTTATCGCTAGTAGTACGTACATTGTTCCTTACAAGAAACCCCTAATAATGCAAGAAACCACTAAAATGCCAAGAAACTAGTACCACTTGCATACGTGGTAGACTTAAGATAAGACTACCTTATCAACCATGTACATGCTCTTACCAACCAACCCTACCAAGAAACGACTACTCTCCAAAGTGCCGTTATAGGCACGTTTCAACCCATGGCCATGTTTGGATACATTTGTTGTCAATCTAACCCTGCCATCCAAACACCACTTTGGTTAGAGTTAGTTCAGGGTTAGAATCTAACTCTAACCTCTGACAGGGCCCATGTCGCCCATTAAGTCAACGCCTTCTATTCGACCTGGCGTTATGACTTGTGGGACCTACATGTCAGTCTGCACAAAAATCCCCGAGTGACCTCCTACCTCCGGCCCGTCCACCTAGTCATCCTCGGCCATGGGATGCAGCTACCGCCGCCGGCAGAAGGAGAGGTCAAAACCGCCGGCGATGCGGAGCCCATGTTGCGGCAGCCCGGATACCAGCTCCGTCCAGTGCTCGCGGCCGCTAGCTAGCCAAGATAGCTCCGTCCAGCTGCTTGTCTGCAAGGTTTGGTAGCTAGATTGGCATGACAGCGCGGTGGCTTGCTCGCGCGCGCCGCACTAAGGCCAGCCATCTGGCTCGAGCGAAGGCCAGCGCGACGGCTTGCTCGCTCGTGAGTCACGCTCGGGCCAGCCTGCTAACCCGTGCGGAGGCCAGCGCGGCATCCAGCCCGTCCGGCGGAGCGGCGGCCAACTCGCTCATCACCGGCGCCACCGACGAACACGCATCAGTACTGTTTGAAGTAATGTTCAGGAAAAATAATGATTTGAGGGGGAATAACAGGATAGAAGGTCAGATGTGGGTCCCTCGTGTCAATGGTCAAACAAAATGTGTTGGTTTAAGCTGCCTCATCAGCCCGGACGTGTGGGCCAACCCTGTCATAAATGGGTTTAAACAAACCTAATCGGTAGGAGTACTAGGTAGTAGTTTTTGGCGTGGATTAAGAAATTTTGGGTATGTTTTTGCTATTTTTTGTACAATAGATTCTTCCTAGGGCTGGTTGAAAGTGGTAGTTTTTTGTTAAATACTCTACATATTGTAAGTAGGAGTGAAAGTTAAGCTTTGGAAGCCAATAAGGAAGGCTAGTTACATAGTGCATATGTGTACATGATTGAAAGTAAATATCACCCATGAGTGACTAATATCTTGATGGAAAACTCAAAACTATGGAATACTAGGGAATAAAATGCATGGTTGGAAATACTAGCAATGTTCATGTGCGTTGCAACGAATCATAATTAGAATAATACTTATTCACAAACTTGGTACAAAACACTCTAATTTTGATATACATATGTCACTAGAGATATATTATGTTTCAATTAGAATATATTCCTTGGGCTGTTTTGGTGAGGTCAGGGAGGGATGTGGTTGGTTTAAGATACTAATTATGGGTTTTTCTGCAAATTGGTAGACAAGTGGGATGTTGGTGAGAAAAGGCAACAACTTACCTCACAGTCGTTAGATGTAGATCTAATGGTCAAGAACGACTGATAGCAGACACACCAACATCACCAACTTAGTCTTGTGTAGGAGTACTAGCAAGATTCGTGCATTGCACGGAACATCAAGATGCATTTTTTTATAAAACACTTGTTGTGATTGACCCTTGTGGGAGTAATCCCGTGTGTAAAAACTAATGATATCTCGAGAAATATGAGATAAGGTGAAGAGGAGTGGGGTGTGGTGGTGATTGGTGGTCGGACTGAGCGGAGGCATGGGGATTGACAACGCCGGCAGTGGCCACCAGGCCAGTTTGTTCCAGAGGCTTCCTTTCCTAATTGCTCAATAATGAGGTTTGTTGGAGATAAGGGTTAACGAGGGAAGGCCTTGTCTGCAAATGTGGAGAGGGGTTCGGGTATCTTTTAGTTTAGTTTCCATCCGTCAGATATAGATCGGACGGTCTATATTGCAAGATGGCACACGTACCATCATCACCAACTCGGTTTTTTATAAGAGAAGAAATATAAGTATGGGGATACAAACGTATTATTGATACTTGCTTCCGTAAACTAGCATCTACATTCTATTCAACGCCTCGGCATGTGGGGCCTTAGCACAATGACTTCTCGACTGTGTAAAACAAAGATTTTCCCCTCGCCGACAAGGAGGGGGTGACGGCGGCGCGCTTTTTGCCTTGCTCTAGTCCTAGTAGTCATACTAGGTGGTCTAAGCACATGTAGATTTATTCTTTTTCACGTCTTGTGTTCGCCGTACTGCCATGACTATTGATGAATAGACGGTAAGTTATTCACGGGGAAACCATTGTTGAGCGTGTTTGCGAGAGAGAGAGAGACAGTGTGCGTGTGTGATATGTTAGAGACTGAGGCAATGATAACAGATTCTTTGTGTCTATGTGCGTGGAGGATAGAGAGAGACATGTACCTGGGGCTTTGTGTTGTGTAACGTGGAGACACATATACATAATTAGAGAGTGAGTGTGTGAGATACACATGCGGACATGGGGAGAGATGAGGATCCAGATAAATGGGTGTTTGTGCGTGTTTGTGTGTGTTTGTGCACGCATTTGTGTGTCAGAGGGAGAGAGTGTATGTGGAGTAGAGAGACCACTGATGACGTAAACCTAGTATAAGGGAAGGGGGAATGGTGTGACATGTGTAGTAGCGGGATAGCACGGGTGTGTGCGGGGGGTGTCGGTGTCAAAACCGGCGGATCTCGGGTAGGGGGTCCCGATCTGTGCGTCAAGGCTGATAGTAACAGGAAGCAAGGGACACAGATGTTTACCCAGGTTCAGTCCCTCTAGATGGAGGTAAAACCCTACTTCCTGCTTGATTAATATTGATGATATGGGTAGTACAAGAGTAGATCTACCACGAGATCGTAGAGGCTAAACCTAAGAGCTAGCCTATGATGGTATGATTGTAATTGTGATCGGCCTTCTAAGGACCAACCTCTCCGGTTTATATAGAAACCGGAGAGGGCTAGGGTTTACATGGAGTCGGTTACAAGGAAGGAAATATAATATCCGGATTGCCAAGCTTGCCTTCCACGCAAAGGAGAGTCCCATCCAGAAACGGGCCGAAGTCTTAAGTCTTGTATCTTCACGCTTCAATAGTCCGGACGTTGCACACAGTCCGGCTGTCCGGATACCCCCTAATCCAGGACTCCCTCAGTAGCCCCTGAACCAGGCTTCAATGACAATGAGTCCGGCATGCAATATTGTCTTCGGCATTGCAAGGCGGGTTCCTTCTCCGAATACTCCAAAGTAATTATTGAACACTTGAATCGTGTCCGGATCCACAAAATGATCTTTACACACCGCTGTAGAGAGAATGATATTTCACAAACGCAATCTGCTGACAAATTTTTCTGATGACGTGACACGTTATTACGGTCGGATCATTATTCGAACCGTTTTTCCATAACCAGCTACACCGCATATTGCGAGGCGGTTTCTTTGACACGTCTTGTCGAAGCAGAGATCATGTCCCCTTATCACGGGATTCTCATTAATACGGGTATGGGTAATCCCACCACGCCATCAATTGTGGCGTTTGGGAAGCAAGCGATTCCCAACGGGCAAGTAGGGAGGCGCACCGCTTTCCGCGCCTCTATAAAGGGATAAGATTTCCCCATTTTCGCCCACGCCTTCTTCCTCCTTTGCCCACTCTTGCCCCCTCAAGCTCCAGCACCCAAGCCCAAGTCTTCTTCTCATAGCTAAACATGTCCGGAGCAGGAGGCAAGTGGGTGGCTTCCACCGTCAAGGAGAAGCACATCACAAATCTTCGGGCGGCCAGATACTTGGCTGCAGACATAGCGCACCGGCTACCGGACGCCGAGCAGGTCATTCCGACCCCAGGACCCCACGAGAGGGTCGTATTCGTCGCCCACTTCGTCCGTGGACTAGGATTTCCACTCCATCCCTTCGTCCGCGGGCTCATGTTCTACTACGGGTTAGATTTCCACGATCTAGCCCCGAACTTCGTCCTCAACATCTCGGCGTTTATCGTTGTATGTGAGGCCTTCCTCTGGATCCGGCCTCACTTCGGCCTATGGCTGCAAACCTTCTGCGTGAAGCCGAAGGTTGTAAGTGGACAATAAGCGGAGTGCGGAGGGGCCATGGTGGGCAGAATGCCTAATGTCACATCGCTCGACGGTTCCTTTGCGGAGACCGTAAAAGGGTGGCAATCGGGGTGGTTTTACATCACCGAGCCGCGCGATGCCAACTGGGCGGCGACCCCTGAGTTCCGATCCGGAGCCCCCATGCGGCTTACTTCCTGGGAAAGGAAGGGCCTTTCCTGGGGCGAATCTACAGAGCTGACCGGACTCCAGACCTGCATCAAAAGCATGAGGGACAAGAACATCAAGCTTGTCAACGTGATCCAGGTCATGCTCGTGCACCGGATTCTGCCATGCCAAAGGCGGGCATTCAATCTGTGGGAGTACGTCCCGGCCGATCACCAGATGCTTAGGAAGCTCTATGACATGACACACAAAGGCGCATGGACGGTGTTGTTCAAGGCCTCCGAAGTACCTCCTACCACATCCGAGGACCGCGGGCTTCACGCCGCGCGGGCTCCTAGTCAGGTGATTTCTCAAACTACCACCGGATTCGGTTCTTTCCAATATATTCACGGGAGAACTGTAAGCAGTTATGCATATTTGTTCAGGATTATGTGGAGACAGCGGAGCAGGTTTACTGTCCGGCTCTGCTGCCAGAAGGCCCAGCTGATGCTCTCCTAATGGAGATGCTGGTCCCGGCACCGTACAAGGTGCCGGAGAAGAAGGCCGAAAAGAAGGCCCCGGGGACCTAAAAGGGTCTCTGTCGTAAGGTTTTGCCAGAGGCCTCGTCCGAAGATGACGAGGCGCACTCCTCCCATGGAGGGGAGGAGGAAGAAGAAGAAGATGCCCCATCCAGAAAGGATGAGGGGCCCGGGGAGGCGGACCAGGGGGTCGGAAAAGGCCCCCGGCGTAAGGCCATCATACCCTTGTCGTCTGATTTTGACGAGACAGATTCCTCCTGCGGAGGCGGGGGAATCAAGAAGAAATTCTACCTCCCCATATTGGGGGGAGAAGAAGAGAAAAGCCGCCCCGGAGGGGGAGGCTGGGGCATCCAAGAAGGGGAAGGTATCCCTTCCGGACTACTCCGCCACGGCCACTCACAGCGAGGAGAGATGTCTGCCCAGGGGGAAGCCCCCAGTGCGATCGTAAGTGTCCGCATTCTATCATGATTTCACTTTGTAGTTTTTGTTTAACACCGAACATGTGTGCAGTCCGGCCAGGGCTCATCCCGAGGTATCTTCCTCCGGGTCCCTGAGCGATTCAGAGATCAATTCGCTCCCGACAGCCACTACTCCTCAACCCGCGGATGACACGGAGGTGTTGTCCCGAAGGCTCCCAGAGCGGGGGGAGGTGACTCTGGAGACGCCCCGAGGTTGGGTCCCAGATGTCGGACACGCGGGGTTCAAGATCCCCGTGGATCGTGTCGATGAGAGCCACATTAGGCCGGGCTCTCAGCCGAACACTGTCCTGGAACCTCCAATGGTTCCAAAATCAGGCGGACAACCCCTCATTAGGGAGGGCGAGCCATCTGCGTCGAGGACCTCCGGTGCGCCCGAGGCGCCGAATTGTCTGCTGGAAGCGCTTCACGGCGCTTCCATGGATGAAGAGCACCGTACTCTTATGAGTTTGGTGATTCGGAAAGTTTCGTCCGCCAAGAGCGGACTAACCGAAGCTTGCACCAGCCTCTTGACAGGCTTTGAGGTAGGTAATAAGTATGTGTAAAATTACCACCCGATAGGTAGTAGCCCCTGATACTCGGTTTGGTGTTTGGAAAGAAAAGCCAAACGGAGGGTCAATGTATAATCCGCAGGAGTCTAACAATAAATATTCGTGTGCATAAGCAGGTTGTGCTGCTTGCTTCTGCTGCCCGTACTGCCGAGGTTGCCGAACTGAAGCGGGACCTGGAGCAGGCGCAGGGAGAGCTCGGCCTCACAAAGAGGCAGCTCGAGGAGAATAAAGGTAAACGATTCCCCGCTCGCATGTATTTAAAGATAGGCAAAATTGGCTAGTCTAATGCCAAAGCGTCGTGACTGTCTAACAGGGGCCACCGCTGAAGTGGCGTCCCTGAAGAAAGCGCTGTCCGAGGCCAAAGACAAAGCGGCCTTGGAATGCAAAGAGCGTGAAAAGCAAAGTGCCAGAGTGGGCGAGGTACAGCAAGAGCTCCGGGACCTCGGCAAGAAGTGCGAGTCCGTGGATGTCAAGACCGGATTTTTGGGATATCAATTTCCCAGAAAATGGCCCTTGTGCTCACCAGCCCCAGGATTACTGTTAACTGATGAGGCACCAACTTGATACAGAAACTCCAAGCAAAATACATAATATGTAGTACAAGACCATTCTAGCCTATGAGTACAACAATTGGTTTCTAGTGGTTGATGGCGGAAGCGGTTTGTGGTTCATCAGTGGCCATGGGACTCCATTTCCCACAGGAACAGCTGACCAGGTTAACTCCTATCTTCGCGAGGCTGTTGTCACCATTGCGTGGGTTCCGGGGCTGACATCACAACGCTCCTCTCCAAGCAAGAAATCTGGCCAAGACAATAGTCAGGGACAAGCCAGTGAGTACTTTGAATGTACTCGCAAACATTATGAACACGGGTATAATATAACAAACGATAATCATGCTCTGGAATATTCTATGATCACAATATCAGTCATAAAATAAAATCCCTGATGCATGCAAGCAGGTTATTTATATACAACATGAATATGCAATAACAGAGTAGTAATAAAATGCCCCAATCGGGTGTCTGAAGCGACGCCTCAAAAGGATAGTAAATAACGAGCATGCCTCAGTCGAGCGTCTGAGCGACACCACATAAAGGGCTTATAAAGTAAATAAATAACAACATGCCACAGTCGGGCGTCTGAGCGACACCACATAAAGGGCTTATAAAGTAAATAATTAACAAGCAGGCCACAGTCGGGCGTCTCAGCGACACCACATAAAGGGCTTATAAATAATAGAAATAACAAGCATGCCACAGTCGGGCGTCTCAGCGACACCACATAAAGGGCTTATAAGAAAACAATCACAGTGAATATCCAGGAGGTAGAACCGTCCCAGGGATACTCAATAATTCCAATAATATAAAGGGTTAGTCCATAATAATAATAACCATAATCATCACGAGTCACAAGTCATGATCCATATTCTGGTTTAGCAGTTTCTCCTCCGAAGACCGACACTAAGACCGACACTTGACCCAACCCAGACTGTAGTCCTTAACCATGGACACGGCTATTCGAATAGATATAATCTCTGCAGAGTGTGTACTCTTTACCCATGAGTAATGGATTCCTTCAGTCCATCGGGACTAATTCCGTCTACGGTCTTTTAATTGAAAACACACCTGACTCGCACACACCAGCTTAGCTTACCGGTGTCTGGAATCACCCACGACACCTGTCAAGCAAAACTCTAAGTGGGGAGGCTACAACCTCGATTAGCATGGGATCAAATTTATATCGCGCGCTACTAAGGGGTGCCCCCTCTCGGTCCCAACCGGAAACACCCATGCCCCCGGACCAGGTGGCCTGCCTACCGGATGCATCCGGTATCTTCCACCGTGGCCTCTCTGTATGGTGTGTGTGTGCCAAGAAAGGGGTTGACAACTTACTGAACCGTACCCTACCTGCTGCAGGGACAAGTGGTAGTACGAAACAAGTATGGGGATTACTGGAACAAGACTCGATCTATGGTCGACTCAGGAGGTTTAAGTATTCCCTGCATGATTAGCATAACAAATATATTTCATCCAACAGACATAATCACCACTCATCATACCCCATCATGCCATACCGGACACACTCGTCTCGACGAGGAACTAGGGACAAGCTCAGGTCTACCCAAGACAGAGACTTTCCCGGCTTCCTTCTGGTAGGCACGAAAAGCATACGAGGATAATTACTATCACAAGCATGACTATTTCCAACAGCAAAAATCTTCATTTTTGCACTCATGCATATGGTTGTATCATCACATAAAATATCAAATGTTCCATGTCAAAGTGGTGTGGTAACCGTATAAAACAACACACGAAAATAGTATGCCAGGGTTCAAAATGATTGCCTTCAAGAGTATGCAAGTGGGGGTTGCATTTTGAAAGTTGCCTTCTTCTTCAAAATCCTATTTTTGAAAATATTCAAAATAACACATAGCTTCAAAACAGTACAAAAAAGTTGTCTGAATTTTTTTCAAATAAATATGAAAATAAACTAGACAGAATTTGAGAAAGGTAGGAAAAAGAATTAACTCATTTGGAGTTTTATTTTAAAAGATATGTCCAATCAAAGTTTAGTCAAAGTTCTGATTTTAAATAAAACAGAAAAAAGAAAAATGTTTTGAAAAGATACACGTCGAAGGCGTACTTTGGGATTACGCATCCACTTACACCAGCGTGGACCGGCGCTGGGTCACTAACAGTGGGTCCAGGGGGCCCACTGGTCATGTTTGACCGGTCGCCCCCGCCTCCTTCCTCCTCTGGCCGAACAGAGGCGGGGCTCCAGCGATTGACGCCGGCGAACGGCGGCTCCTCGCGGGCTCCGGAGGGCAGGGATGGATCCGCTGGTCTAGGGCGGTCCTCCCGGTGGTCGAGGGGGTGGCGGGGATGGAGGGAGTCGTCGGCGGCGAGCTTCACAGCGGAGGTGGCTTCGGGGGGATTTGGGGGTCCGTGCTATGGTGGCTCCCCGTCGAAGCTGAGGGTCTGGGCGGCTCCGCAAGGTCGGGGGGAAGAGGACGGTGGCTCTGGATGGGCGGGGCAGGCCTTGCTTGCGACGTAATGGACCGGAGAGTGGCGGCGGCCGAACTGGCTGGAGACGAGGAAGAAGACCTTCCCTGGTCGATGGCCGGCTATGGGAGTGCTAGGTGGGTGGCTTGAGGTCGCCTGAGGGACTGAACAGACTCAGGGGCTCCTTATATAGGCGGTTAAGGTCGGTTCCAACGGCGGCCGTGGATAAGAATGGCGAACCGCCGTTCTGTAGCCAGGGGGCGCGTGGCGGCGGTGTGCGCTAGCAGCCGAGCTCGTGGATGAGCTCGAGCTGTTCCAGGGGCAGCTGGCGCGTGCGCATGACTCGAGCGGCACCATCCACGGCAGGAGTTGTTGGAGCAGCGGTGGCGGCTTGCGTTGGTGGCGCTGTAGGGCGCCAGGAGGGGGCCAGGGCGGCTCTGCGGCGAGGGAGGAGTCGGGGCGCGTTGGCTGCGAGTGGGGAGAGGCCAGAACAAGCGCGAGGCGACGGGAGTGGGACGCGGCGACTCGGTGCGCGCGCGTGCAAAACATGCGCTCTAGGTGCACCCAGTGCACGCACGCGAGGTGTTCGGCAAAATGCCAACGCTTACCAGGAGGCTCCAAACCACATGAGTGTTAGCAGGGTGGGGCTATAGGCTAGGGCAGAGCCATTAGACATGCTGGTTAGGCAAAGCAAGCAGGTCCAATGTACAAACCAGAAACTATGTCAAAACTGACCATGCCAATAAGGTGTTTGACAAAATGCCAAGGGCACCTAGGCGTTTCTTGGGGTGGCCAAACTCTCCAGACCAGTGTATCTTTAGATGTTAAAGAGGGTGGCAAGGTTAATTTGGCAAAAACACAAACTTGCTAGTGGAAGTTTTTGAGAAAACCATTTTTGGACAGGAGGTAAAGGCTATAATTGCATGCACCAAATATACTCCAATGGGTCCACTCTCCTGGACTTAAGGGTTTTGCAGGGTGGCTAATAAGCAGGAGGAAGATCATGGGCATTAGAGCAACAAAAATTAGAGTTGCTGTAGAAAAAGCCAAACTGGACCAGAGAGCAAAAGAGGATGTTTTGCTCAAGTTTTTCAAATAACACTAGTGGATTTTTGCATAAAGTTGAATAATATACTTCTACTAACATCCCCTAATTTTGGTGGAAGTTTTAAAGGAATATTTAAATAGGTTGTAGTGCAAAAGTGCAATTGGACCAGATTTGAAAACCAGGGGTAAAGCTCAAAATCTCCAAAAGACTAAAGGGTATTTTTGCATAAAAATGATTTAGGGACATCATATGTCATCCCCAAATTTTGGTTGGATTTTTAAATGAATATATAAAGGGGTTGCAGCGCAAATGGGACCCTAAAACTTATAAAAAACCATTTTAGAGAAATAAAGCTCAGGGAAAAATAATTATATAAAATAATCCCACTGATAAAAGAAATGTTTTATTGAGAGAATATATAAGTCCAACAATACTTTTTGAAAAGTTTTTACTTGGGACAAAAACTCCACAATATCAAAGGAAAGAAAGGTTCTGAAATCAAAGATAAATCCAGAAAATAAAAAATTTAATTTCCTGGAAAAAATTTAATAAACAAAACATGGTTAAATTTTTGGGGGGTTACAGTGGAGCATGATCTGAAGGCGAAAGAGGCCGAGCTTACGAAGGCCCTTGTGAATTTGAAAGACGCCAAGGCCGAAGCCGAGAAAGCACAACAGGAGATCCAGGAGGCCAAAACGATAGCAGCGGGTAAGCAGTTCTTTATGCAAAGCAAACATGTGGAGGAGGCATTTCTTTTACTTACTCGAATTCGGAGATCTCCAGGGGCATTCGCAGATCTGCCACGTAGCGTATCAGATGTTGCGGAGTTCTATCGTGCCTAGGAGGGGAGCTCAACGGAGAAGCTGTTCTGATCCCAATATGCTGGGGCCGAACACCCAATGCCTCTGAGTGACCAACTGAAGCAGTTGGTCGAACTCCACAGGGCGGCCGAACTGGCTATGAAAGATTTCATAGTCCGGATGTGGCCTGGTGAGCTCCTGCCCACTAGCTACTTTGGCCTGATCAAGCGGATGGTGGATGCATGTCCGCGGCTTGAAGTGATCAAGCGATCCATTTGCATCGAGGGTGCCCGCCGGGCCTTTGCCCGCGTCAAGGTGCATTGGGGCAAGCTGGGTGCGGAGAAGCTGGTCAAGGACGGGCCGCCGGAGGGCAAGGCGCATCGCCATCCCGAGATGTACTATGACGGAGTTATGAAGGGTGCTCGTCTCGTGGCTGATGAATGTACCAGGGACACCATTTTTTAATGAATTCACCTATGTCATGTTTGTAATTTAAGGACGAAGTGACTTGCGCTATGTAGCGCTTTTGTTATTTAAAATATTACCTTCTGTGCGGCTGTTTATAAAATTCTGAAAGTAGGCCAGTCGTCAGCTTCCGCCCCCACGTAACTAGTATTGGGGTGTCCGTGGAAAACCCGGACACTCTTTATCCAAATGTTTTGTCCCTTAAGGAGGTGTCCGGCGCAGCGAACAAGGCAATCGGACTATGCGGCTTTATAACTTTCACTTAGCCATAGAAGTCTACAATTTTAAATTTCGGCGAAGCCCCTAGAATCCGGAAGGCCGGATTGGGGCGCTATATACGCCTAGATCGGACGAAGCCGATTTATCGCCTAAAGAGGAAAATCTTTAAGGATTTTAAGACCTCTCAGACAGCGACCAGCTCCGCCACATCATGCCGGTCAGTTTTCGGCTTTCTCTACTGAGGTGCTCGTCCGAAAGAACCGGGACACAATCGCAGTAGTTCTCCCTGCGCTACCTTAGCCGATATAACGGAACGTAAGGCACCAAAACAAGGGAGCCGGGCTATCCCAGCTGTAGACCCAAGACACGATTCGGAGCTGATGCATATAGTGCTATAAGTTTGGGGTGCCGCACTGTTGAAAGTGTTCGGACTTTACTTGCCATATTATGGGGCACCATGAGAGGCCCCTGGCAAACTGACCGTACCAAGGTGTACGGATGCGATATCAAATAGACATTTATAAGAGGAGAAATGTTCAAATAAGAATAATAAGCTGACGCTATATATGATCTCCCATTGACGAATAATATGTTTAGGCATATGTTTACAATGGATGCATTAAGCGGAGATAAATAGGACTATTTGACATGTCCTATCTAGGGGCAGGCTGTGTACAGATAGATAAAGCAGGTATAATGATCGTAAATAGATTCCACCTGAATATTTCCTTCTGTGCACAACATCAGCTGCCTCCTTGGATGTCTCTCCCATGTAAGTCCGGCAAAACGGCTCTTCTGAGGATGCTGCACTAAAGCGATGTCCTGAAAGGTAAGAGGGAAAGATTATGAGGGTATTTGGTGGTTACCCGCACTATTGACTGAGTCGTTGATGCGCCTCCGCCCATGCCCATGGTATCTTGAGTGCGTAATTGTGTACGCGTGGCACGAATGCTACTTTGATGGGGCTTGAGCGGAGGCCGGACTGCTAATCACGCTCTTGGCGTTCCTGATGATCCTATTGCGGGGTGCTCCAGACTCGCTTGACGGTGCTCGAAGTTGTTGCTGGATTGGTTTGTCGGAGTAGGCCGCATTGTACTTCTGCCGCGAGGGCTGCCGTATGCTCTTCTGTTCGAAGGGAGAGGTCCATATTTCCATTGACAGTGATGACCCTGCGCGGTCCTGGCATCTTGAGCTTGAGGTATGCGTAATGTGGTACCGCATTGAATCTAGCGAATGCGGTTCGTCTGAGCAGTGCGTGGTAACCACTACGGAAAGGGACGATATCGAAGATTAACTCTTCGCTCCGGAAGTTATCCGGGGATCCAAAGACCACTTCTAGTGTTATAGAGCACGTACAGCGGGCCTCTACTCCAGGAATTACACCTTTAAAGGTGGTTTTGGTGGGCTTCATCCTAACGGTCAATGCCCATTTTGCGCACTGTGTCCTGATAAAGCAGGTTCAGGCTGCTGCCGCCGTCCATAAGGACTCGCGTGAGGTGGAATCCGTCGATGATTGGGTCTAAGACCAATGCGGCTGAGCCGCCATGACGGATGCTAGTAGGATGATCCCTACAATCAAAGGTGATCGGACAAGCTGACCATGGGTTGAATTTGGGGGCGACCGGCTCCATCGCATAGATGTCCCGTAGTGCTCGCTTCCATTCCCACTTGGGGATGTGAGTGGTGTAGATCATGTTGATCGTTTTCACCTGGGGGGGGGGGAATTTCTTTTGTCCCCACGTGTTCGGACGCCAGGGTTCTTCGTCATCATCACTGTGCAGCCCCTTGTCCTTGTTTTCGGTGTTTATTTTTCCGGCCTGTTTGAACACCCAGCAGTCTCTATTGGTGCGGTTGGCTGTCTTGTCCGGGGTGCCATGAATTTGGCACGAGCGCTCCAGTATGCGGTCTAGACTGGACGGTCCCTGATTATTTCATTTGAACGACTTTTTCCGTTGAACAGACTTAGATCCACTGAATCCGACATTGACTGCCGTGTCTTCAGTGCTGTCACCGTTGTTCCATCTCTTATGTTTGTTACGCTGTGGCTTGCCATTAGTATTGAGGCCATCCGAAGTGCCGGAATGTGGCGTGGTGCCGCTGCGGGCCAACCAGCTGTCCTCACCCGCGCAAAAGCGGGTCATTAGTGTTGTGAGAGCTGCCATGGACTTGGGTTTTTCCTGGCTGAGGTGTCGAGCAAGCCACTCGTCACGGATATTATGCTTGAAAGCCGCTAGGGCTTCAGCGTCCGGACAGTCGACTATTTGGTTCTTTTTGGTTAGGAACCGAGTCCAGAATTTCCTGGCTGACTCTCCGGGCTGTTGAGTAATGTGGCTCAGGTCATCAGGGTCCGGTGGTCGCACATATGTGCCCTGGAAATTGTCGAGGAATGCGTCTTCCAGGTTTTCCCAATTGCCAATGGAATTTGCCGGCAGGCTATTTAACTAGTGACGGGCTGGTCCTTTGAGCTTAAGGGGAAGATACTTGATGGCGTGTAGATCATCTCCACGGGCCATGTGAATGTGGAAAAGGAAATCTTTGATCCATACTGCGGGGTCTGTTGTGCCATCATACGATTCGATGTTTACGGGTTTGAACCCTTCTGGGAATTCATGACCCATCACTTCGTCAGTGAAACAGAGGGGGTGTGCGGCGCCTCTGTGCTGGGCTATGTGGCTACACAGCTCGAATTGGTCTGGGTTGCTGTGTTCGGCCCGGCCGGACTTGTTGATGATGTATCCGGCGCGATGATCACTGTCGCATGCTGGGGCGCGCCCCCGAGATCCGTAGATCTATCTTGGCTGTCCTGCTTTGTTTTCCAGAATATGTTGCAGGTCTTGCTTGTTGCCCTGGGCCGTAGTGTATCGGCGTGGTGGTGTGGGCTGGTATTCGGGCTGATATCCCGTTTTATCCCGGCCACGGAGTGGCCGGTCAGCCGTTTGGCATTCGAGTCCATATTCCTCGGCTGCCAGTGGCCGGTCAGCCGTTTGGTGTTCGAGTCCATATTCCTCGGCTGCCAGGACTTCAGTCCATCTATCTGTGAGCAGGTCTTGATCATCTTGGAGTTGTTGTTGCTTCTTCTTCAGGCTCCTCGTAGTGGCTATAAGCCTACGCTTGAAGCGCTCCTGCTCCACGGGGTCCTCAGGCACGTAGAATTCGTTGTCGCCGAGGTTAATCTCGTCTTCGGAGGGGGCATGTAGTTGTCCTCCTCCAGGTATCCGTCCGTCGCTTGTTCTTCTGGGCTGACCTGCTCATCTTCCTGTTCGGCCTGCTCGAAGGCGGGCTGGTCAGGGTCATATTCTTCTTCGGCGCCATCCGGATTACTTTCATCTTTGGGGCCGGTATTGCTGTGGCGGGGCTTGGAGCAGCGCCGACGCCGCCCATGCTTTGCTTTTCTTCCCGAGGGGTTATCCTCCATTGCCTCGTTGCCATTAGTTTCCTTCGGAGTGTCCACCATATATATATCGTATGAAGAGGTGGTTGTCCATCGCCCTGTGAGTGGTGGCTCCTGTAATTCTCCTGCATCGTCGTCCATACCGTTGATGTCTTCGGAGTCGAAGTCAAGCACGTCGGTTAAATCATCGATCGTAGCAATGAAGTGGGTGGTGGGTGGGCAGCGAATTCCTTCGTCGCCCGCCTCCCACTCGAGCCGGACATAGTTCGGCTGGGAGCCTCCTGACAGAGAGAGAGAGAGACTTTAATGAGTTCAGCACGTCGCCCAAGGGTGAGTGTTGAAAGATGTCCACAGCGGTGAACTCCATTACTGGAGCCCAACCAGGCTCGGCGAGCTCGGGAATGCGCAGACTGGATCCTACAACCGGATACGAATCCGGGGGTCCGGAGTCACAGGCTTCTTTAGAAGAGAGGCATGTGTTCGGCTCCACCGTCGATGAGGGTACGGCCTGCGGGGTGGGGTCCATCCCTCCATCCTTAGGCAACGCAGCCTGCTCTAGATTTGAGCCCGGAGCTGCTGTAGGGGCGGTATCCCGAGCGTTGTCCGACAGCAGGTCCAGGCCATGCTCGTCGTGATTGTCCGGCGCTCTTGGCGCGGGCCCGAACCCATCGAAGATCAAGTCTCTGCGGATATCCGCCGTGTAGTTCAGGTTTCCGAACCTGATTTGATGGCTAGGGGCGTAGCTGTCGATCTGCTCCAGATGGCCAAGCGAGTTGGCCCGCAGTGCGAAGCCACCGAACACGAAGATCTGTCCGGGGAGGAAAGTCTCACCCTGGACCGTGTCGTTGACGATGATTCAGGGAGCCATCGAGCCTTGTGGCGACATCACAGAGGAACTCTCAATGAAAGCACCAATGTTGGTGTAAAAACCGGCGGATCTCGGGTAGGGGGTCCTGATCTGTGCGTCAAGGCTGATGGTAATAGGAAGCAAGGGACACAGATGTTTACCCAGGTTCGGGCCCTCTCGATGGAGGTAAAACCCTAATTCCTGCTTGATTAATATTGATGATATGGGTAGTACAAGATTAGATCTACCACGAGATCATAGAGGCTAAACCCTAAGAGCTAGCCTATGATGGTATGATTGTAATTGTTATTGGCCTTCTAAGGACCAACCTCTCCGGTTTATATAGACACCAGAGAGGGCTAGGGTTTACATGGAGTCGGTTACAAGGAAGGAAATATAATATCCGGATTGCCAAGCTTGCCTTCCACGCAAAGGAGAGTCCCATCCGGAAACGGGCCGAAGTCTTGAGTCTTGTATCTTCATGCTTCAATAGTCCGGACGTTGCACATAGTCCGGCTGTCCGGATACCCCCTAATCCAGGACTCCCTCAGGGGGAGCAGACTATTTGGAAGAGATATCGAGTGTGTGTGTGGGAGAGGGGTGTGAGAGCGAGAGAAAGAGAGAGCTAGCGATGGATAGAGAGAGAGAGAGATAGGAAGAGAGGGGGCGAGAGGGGTCGTTTGTGTCCATAAATGGCGTGTAGATAGGGAGACAATGTGGATGTTGTCCGAAATTGGCCTATGAACGGAGACGCAAGGGAAGCGAGTCATTGTGTGTGTGATAGGGACTTCATGAGAGATCTAGAATACATGGTGTAGAGAACAATGTGCGAAATCGAGAACGATGATACATTAGGGAGCTATGGAAAGAGTCACGACATATATGTATACAAGGAAGGAGTTGGGGCGGGTCCGCATGTGGGAGAGATAGAAAGAGGAGAGTGGTGCACAAGGAGACAAAGTGTGCTTGTTTGCAGTGGGGGTGGTGTGTGAGGTGAGTGCACGAGAACCACATAACTAGGGAGATAGACGTTTTGGGGGTGACATTTTGTGTGTATGGGAAATATACACTCTACATAGTGTGTGTGCTTGGGTAAGAGAGATAGCGGGAGACCTAGAGAGTGAGGGAAGAGATGTGTGCATGCCCGAGAGACAAAGTGATAGAGACCTATATTGGGGTCCGGACTTTACAAGAGAGACGGGTGTTAATGTGCTCCTGTGTTGGTGTTTGGGGGAGAGAACGACTTCTCTATGTGTGTGTGTGTGTGTGGTGGGGGGGGTGGCTTCGGATAAAGAGTGAGGTGTCTATATTTGAGGGACTTTAGCGTAATTGAAATATTGTGCACTCATGGTTGATCAATTTGTTTCACAGTTTGTACTATGAGATAACGATACTTTTGAACATGCGTGATATACCTTGATTTACCAGAATTACAAACCTAAGATTGGAATTTTGGAATTCTACTCCATTAGCTTTTGTAATTCATTTAAACGGAGGTATATTTTTTAAGCCGGGATTTCGTGATTTCAAATTCATATATCAAACCTAGAGATATACACATACGGGCATGTTTAAACTTTATAATCATCCACTTTATTCATACACATACACATTTTTGCTTTTGTCATCATATTTAGGATAAACACATTTGGAATTTCATTTGAATTGGACCGTATGATTGTATTTGCTTGTAGTAGCTCATGATCCATATTTGAATTGAATGGACAATCTAAGTTTTGAGTTGGAGACATTGATTTTCAAAACTTGCACATTTTTTTGCGTGCAAAACAAACAAATTGTCGGCCATGATATCATAGTCGGCCTTACGAGAGCAGAATACTTATAATTTTAGGCGCCAAAAGCTTTCAAACTTCCCGCTCACATCGAAATATCACGCACTCGAAAGTTTAGCCCTGCGATATTCCTGTTTTACCCCTGCCACATGAACGGAAAAGGGCTGCTTTGGTAACTCCATTGTTTTCCCCTCTTTGCCCCCAACATTCTTCCCCAGAGCCCCTCCCCTTCCCCTCCCCGACCCCCCAACCACGGCAAGCCGCCGAATCTAGTCCTCCGCCGCAGCGGTGGACCTCACACCCTGCCGGATCTACCTTCCGCACCTTGGAACCCCCAACTGCCAACTCACCACTTCACCGGAGCCGCTTCAGCGACTGGCTTGTCCACCGCTCCAGATCTCCTTGACCGCCATCATGGTCCAACGCACCGGATCTACTTAACCGGCGCCCTCGTCCACCACAGTGTAGGCCCTTCACTGACTCCCTTGTCCGCCCCTTCGCTGGCCCTTCATACAAGCCCTCGTCCGCCACAACAGATCCGCCTCACCGAAAGCATTGTACAACGTGCCCGCCGAAGCCTTTGTCCACTGCACCGGACCCGCTTCACGGATGCCATATTCAACTCCACCGGCCCTGCTTTACCGACGCTGCAGCCTCATTAGGTTATTTCGATTTGTACTCCTTTGGTTTTTCTCTTTATCCTACAACTGTTCACTTACCACAGATGAGCTTTCTTGGATGTCGACAGCGCCGCAACCGTAGCACCAGAGCCACTTCAGCGACAGCGACAGCCGTCCCAAACTCAACCGCAACACGAGCACCATCGACGATCCTTAGCTATCAAGTATGACAACGATACCCATACGCCACCGAGAATCAGGTACTATTATCCAACCGTCGGCGCCTACGTTCACTTTTCTAGCATAAGCACCGCACCTTTGAATTTCTTCAGGGCATCATTCAGTTTTTCATGAGACGAGTTATTCTGCTTGCACTTGTAGGGCCATACTTCTGGCAGTGAACATGTTACATGTGCTAAATTACATACCAGTGCACATATAGTTAATATGCTTTAGTTTTGTCCTAAGTACTCCCTCCGTTCCAAAATAGATGACCCAACTTTGTACTAACTTTCTACTGAAGTTAGTACAAAGTTGAGTCATCTATTTTGGAACGAAGGTAGTATTACTGTACTTCCTAGATATCACTGCCTACTATTTTACTTCTTGATTCTATATTTATGATAATGGTGTTGTTCTGATGCCACCTGTTGGTTCCATCAGACTGCTTAATGTTCTCTATGCTTAATTACACATCAGCAAACTAGCATGTGGTTCCGCTGCTTTTTGTTCGTTTTACCCTACATTTTCTGATGCTAGCTATTACATCACTGCTTCGAGCCTCTGTTCATTACTTGTTTGTGTGTTCTTGATCTTCCCAAGTTGCATGACTAATTTGATGCTTCTATTAACTATGGAGCTGCCAACCCCATCAAGCAAAATATTTGTTCTTTTGGGGCTGTCACCTCAAACGAGCATAAAAATAGAGGGAAGCAGATATATTGTCGTGTATGCACACACCCTTCTTTCATTAGTTGAGATGAACCATTGATGATCAATTCGGACCAGTGCATGCGATTAAAATTAATTTTACCTAAATAGAGGGTGCAGAATAAACTACAACAACTAGATTTGCAACCACGGGATGTTGACGATATCTTCAAAGAACATTGCAACAGCAGCGAGGCTTCACAGCAACATATGGTAAGCCAGTGTGTTTTAGTACATGTTAAATGTAATGCGAGTGGGCTGCTTTCTTGGCTTGTGCCCTCAACCTGTAATCCTACCGAATTACAAATAGTTCAGTTGTCTGCTTTGCTGTATTGCTTGATTCGAATGCTTGTTTGTTGTTACGCTATACCTGAGTTAGCCAATATGTCAGCAGTGCCTGTTGTACTATCGTAAAGAAATGCATGCCTATTTCATTTGAGTCCTTAACTTTTGCTCTCAACTTCATCACAAGACTGTCTTCGTAGTTTATATGAGGCCACATTGTTAAGTGCTTTCTCAGATTATTTCAACTGCTTAGATGCCTTGGCAACTTAAATATAGCAGTGGTACACTCCCTTTCAACTAGGGATGTCAACTGGGTCCCGTTTAATCCCGATTAAACTCCACTAGTGGTATGATAGTTCAAAAGAGTTTTTTGTTTTTTGAAGAAAATGAACTAGGGAGGTAGCAAAAACTAATTAGATGGGACTGGCGGATGTCGTTTATTTGCCACTTACATCCCTAGTTTCATCTTACCATTTTAATTTCTTTTCGGCTGATGCTGCTTCGAACCATTTAAATATAGTTTGCCATGCTCGGCAATAATTCGCCCGTCGTTTACCATGTAAGCTTACTGCCTGGATCATACTATAACTATCTCTTACTTATGTCCAGTGAAAACCTTTCAGGATGCTGTGCACACTAGGACACAATGTACAACCCCAGAATCTATTTGTGGAAGCAATGCGTCATCCATGTTACCAGATGGTAGCAGTTCAGAGGCAACACCGCCGGAGAGCAATCTGAGCACAAATATTATAGTGCTTGAGGCTCTACTAGAGGTAGAAAGAGATGGTGTGGCTGCCATGAATGAGGTAATCTTTATCTTGAGGCTGGAAATTGCGGAATTAGCGGCACGCATTATGCAAGCAACCCAAGAATTGGAGGAAGTAAGAATGTTGCATTTGAAGATGGAGGATGTCCTGCTGTTTCTGCTATCTGAAGCCCAACGTAATCCCGGCTCTTCTTTAGATACCAGTTGAAATTATCATTAGATTATTGTACTTGCATGTCGTGTCATGTCTCTGAATGGATTATGTTGCAAGACCCCCTATGTTGTCCATGTGTTGTAATGATCCGAATTTTTTAAGCAAGGTAATCCTCAGTACTTGTATGATTGAAATAAGGTGAACTATTTTTCGTGTGAGCATATTGTATTGGATGAAATAACTGTTTGACTCAGAGTGTATCCAACCTACTGAATTCAAAGATCACGACATTTCTAAATCATAATCATATATAAAGGTGGAATAAATCTTGTTGTGGCTTTGAAGAAATAAATAACAAAAGGTAGAATTATCTGTGGATATTCGTAATCGAATACAAATTGGATTTGAATTTAGTTTGCCAGGGCCCAGGGCAAACATGAATGCTAATTCTCCCAAGTTTTGAACGAAGCGGCTAAACACCAACTATAATTTGTGGGCTGCCCGAAGCAAGTGTTTGCGAGATGGAAATTACTGTCTACCCTTGACACTTGACATCCTTATCGACCGGATTTACACTGCTATCGATAGGGGTAGACTAGTAACTTCAATCAGACGTGACACGATGGCCTCTGAGCCCATTCATACACGGTGGGCGCCAAACATGGGTGGCAAAACACATTTGATTCAAGCTCGTCCGAAAGACATGTGTCTCTTCCTCCATTTCCCCATTCATACACGGTGGGCGGCAAAACAAACTCTCCTCGTCCGAAATCGATGTAGGCTAATATTTCAAATAGGGGCAAATGTGTAACTTCCATCAGACGTGACACAACCGCCCTACCTGTCAGCCCCGTTCATACACCGTGGGAGCCAACCGTGGGCGGCAAAACACCATCTCCTCGCCCGAAATAGTTACCGGCAAATATTTGGCAGATGCGAGATTACCGTCCTATCCCCAACCGACGCGATGTCCGAAATATTAAACAGGGGATAAGTTCGTAACTTTCCCACATTTCAGAGAAGCGCATCCCAAAGTTTGAGATCCCCCCTCCCCTCCATTTCCCCATTCATACACCGTCGGCGGCACGACAACCTCCACACTGCGGCCAGCCTCCTCCGTCCGCCACCCCATCCTCCACCTTGCTGGAGCCGCTACCCCTACCCCATCATCCACTGCAAGAGATGGACGTCTCTCATCCACGGCGCTGGACCAGGATCCTTTCATCGCCTCCTCTCGCTTCATCAATGCCGTCGTCCACCTTGTCGTTGCCGCTCCTACGTCTGCCTCGTCCACGGCAACAGGATATATCCCCCGACCCGGCCGTCTACCGTCTAAAGTCTTCTTCCCCGCCACCGACAACCATCGCACCCGCAGCACCCTCCACGTATCAGCATAGACCTACACGACGTCGCAAGAGAGGTGGTACTCTTCCATATGTGCTTAAGTTATTGATCTCACCTGGAAAATAGATCGTAATTTGTTTACTATACTTTTCTTGTCTGCACCAAATCGTAGTGGCTAGTTGAAAGCAAACACTGTTTGCGAAGTAGCTTTGTCCGGTTTGCACCTTCAGATCCGCCATGGCACGGGCACTATACTCGTAAAGCTTATGGTTTGCCCCCTTTATATTCACTACCATCACCGTAGGTGCTTCGTGTCGTGCTAGCACTGCTCCTCAAGACCTCAACCCAAAGCTTACGTGTTGAAATACGAATCTGATATGATGCTCATATCACTAAAACAGAGAATGTTTAATTGGTCACCTAATGTTCCTATATTCGTTTCACAAAGCATGTGCGCCACCCACTGGTCCAGCTAGTTCCACTTTCCTGATTTTTCACTTGATGCTTAGGGTTTTCCCCTTTTATCTACTCTACTATGATCTGCGTAGGTGCTTTCTGTCGTACTAGCATTACTCCATCCTTCAAGCTAAACAACACAACACTCAGAATTTGAAAGCTTAGTTGTTCAAATATGATTGTGATATGATACTGATATTAGTTAACCGGCACATTTAATTGGTTAGCTAAAGGTCCCACTTGAGTTTCCAAATGCATGTCGTGACATATAGAGAGACAGCATAATTGCATTTCTTTGTCACTTGTTGACCGTACTTTCTTGTCCATACCAAATTTTAGTTGTTATTTCAAAGCAAACATCGGTTGCTAACTACCCTTTGCGCGGTTTGCAGCTTCAGATCTGCCATCCCACTGCCACGGTCAACACTGTACTCATCATGCTTATGTTTTCCCCATTTTATGATGACCACAATCAGCCTACGTGGTTCGTGTCGTAATAGCACTGCTCCACCCATCGAGCTAAACAAGCTTAGTTGTACAAATTCATATCTGATATTATTGCTGATATTAGTAAAACCGAGAGATGTTTAATTGGTTAGCTAAATGTTCCTACTTTAGTTTTGAAATGCATGTGAGCCACATATGGAGAGACCGGAAAGAATAGTATTTCTCTGTGCGCTTTGGTTCATCATGGGTGGCCAACCGACATTGTATTGAAAGACTTGTAATATCTTCAATCTGCTTGCTCTTCTGCTCTTCTTTAAGATGATACTCTTCTCTTGCGGTCGACTGGTCAGGTCGAGTTGTTCTCCCTTAGTATATTTTGAATCTGTCAGGTCAGCTCGACTTGTTCTTCTTTACTATATGTTGAAGTTGTCATCTGCGAAGTGTCATCACTTCTGGAGCTCTCATATTTTGAGTAGTAGGACACATTATATTAATGCACACAACAAATTATAGCATGCATGGCATCTCTTAAAAGAATTGCAGAGATAGCACAAAGGGGTTTACAGGGAGGCAGTATTGGATTAGAATCACTTCTGCATTACAAAGAAAATCTCACTTGTTTTTATGTTTTCATGCATGTCAGATATTGAACATTATCAAAATGAATATGAGAATGGGCGCACGAGAGGAATATTGCGGAACAATCCACTGGCTAACAAACTTGGCATGGTGGAGGATGGCCTATCTTATTCACCCATCAAGGTGCTTGCTCTCACTTTGCAAAGTTGTATTGGTCGCACATATTTTGCATCTGACCTCTTGCATTACTTCTACTTTGTTACACCATCTGCTTAGTTTAAGCATCATATATGAGTATATGCCATACCTATCCATTTTCTGTACCTATTCCATGTGTCGTCACACTATGTTTTCCAGTCAAATGTTGTTCTTTCATAATAGATGTCCAAAAGGAAGAGGGTGAGTGCAGATCCTCAAGGAGTACAAACTAGGTATTTGGAAATGGTAGTGATACCTGTTAAATCAGATAGATCAGCAGCCACAGAAAACATAGGCCCAATTGTACCACACTTTACCCCTACTCTAGTGGCCAAACCCCTATTAGAACTGCTGGGAGCCCACCGTCAGGTACTGTCTATGATATCAATTCAAAATTTGAACTCCTAAATTTCTGCTTGTGCCTTACCTTCTCTCTTGTATGAAAACTAATTTTAGATGAATCTCCTTGCTCAAAGGATCATACGATCTCAGAACAATAATGGGCTCTGCATTGCTCTTGTGGGTACCTCTCTCCCTTTTGCCTTGTAACGATGTACTTAATTAATTGCTATTTGATTATGTATCATCAGTCTGCACCTGAGCTTCATTATCCTTTGTTTCTTCCGATATTATTTGATCTATATTTACTCTTTGCAAAATGTAGAATAATGGCAACGCTTATAAAGAATTTTCTTTGGGGAATTTATTGAATTATCCTTCCATCAACATGGAGAAGGGCTTTGTCCAGCCCGTGTTAACATGTAATGTAAGTTCATCCTTCTCAAGCCTTCAAACTTTGTTCTAGTATAGATTTGGATAGGCATCATTTCCTCCACTGTTGTTTGCTTTGCTGTTTACATCTGATTGGATGTTTGCAACAACTACCACTTTCAAATTGTAGTTGTAAAAACATGTTCCTTATGCAGAACAGGTCCATTTATTTACTTATATAATTGTAAAACCTGTTACGTGTCTCCTTGTTTCTCTTTCAGAGTTGTATCTCTTACGCCAGGCAGAACTTTAGGGAAGATAGTGAGCCAAACCATCTTGAGGATAGCGAGATGACCCCAAGGTCCTGCCTTGATGAAGACAGTGAGTTGAAGCTACTCACCAGCAGGTGTGAGACAACCTCTGTGCAGTCGCTACCTCAATCAGTTCAACTTGTTCAGTCTCAACTTAAAGCGGAAAGGCTTGCTTCAGCTCAGCTCCGACTTGAAGTCAAATATGCAATGAAGATGTCAGAGGACTGCCGTGCGCACCATCATGCCATAAATCTAGTGTTGATGCATCTATCATTGACACAACTGAGGTCTACTCAGATTCTTCGGCTGTTTGGGGGGCCTGACCTGGCCAGGCCTAGTGCCTTCTGAAGTGCTCTCAGTTTTGTATATTCTTTTGTCGGCGCGTTTATTTGCACTGATGGCAAACTTTGATGCCCAGTGGATGTAATATGTGTGATAGCCGTGATAGCCTAGCGTAAGTTGCTTGCTTATTTATTTCCTTGTTGTCTTGTTTATTTGTTTGCTTGTAGTCATTGCGGTTCTTTTTTCCGCGGTTTGCTAGTGGCTGCAATAACCTATTTTTTAAAACTAGGCCACAATAACCATGGGCTCATATTTACTGTAGTGACATTGGGCCTCCTACGAGCCGTAGAAACAGTGGGCCTTCTATGGGCTGTAGAAACAGTGGGCCTTCTACGGGTCATAGAAACAACGTGCCTTCTACGGGCCGTAGAAACAATGGGCCTTCTATAGGTCGTATCATCAATGGGCCTTATATGGGTCGTATGATCGATTGGCCAAACATGGGCCAATAATAGGCCGCATTATAGCCGTAAACGGGCTAGAGTTGGAATTGTCCGTTCATTGGCCGACCATAATGGGCCATCGTTAATAGGCCGTATTTGATGACACTATGAAAACGGCCCAACGTATTAACGGACCACAAATGGGCCGACTATAACCACAGGCTGAATTTGGCCCACAAGCAGAAAATGACAGTAATGGGCCGTAAGTAAACGAATGCTGGAAAATGAGCCCAAGAATAAATGGGCTCTTAGAAGGCCGAAAGATAACATGGGCTGGAAACGGCCCAATGGAATAACGGGCCGTTAATGGGTATAAAGTGACGCACTATTCATTACGGGCCAGTTTCACCATAGGCCGTTAATGGGTGTAAAGTGATACACTGTTCCTTACGGGCCAGTTTCACCGCAGGCTGTTAATGGGCCAAGAGTTACAAAGGGCCTCATATGGGTCGAAAGACGTCATGGGCCATACATGGGCCAGAAGTGAAAACGGGATGGAATCATATTGGATGGCCCAGATGACGCTACTGGGCCTAATTCGGATAGGGCGTAACGGGCCTTGGGTTAGCGGGTTGTAAATGGGCTATATGCGAATAGGCCGTTAACAGGCTTTCCATGGGCCGGCCCGCCACCTTTTGACCAAGTCAAACGGGTCGACCTTTTCACAGGAATGGGCCTCTGTTGGGCCGTGCCACGTGCCGACGTATCATAGGCGCCTTCTGTCCAATGAGTGGATGACATCTGTCCCAACGATGAGCCGACACGTGTTTCCTCCAGTCAATGATGATTTTACACGTGGAAAATCCCCATTGGTCGGAGCTGTTAACGGGTTATCGGATCCAAAACCCGACCCGATAGCTTAACGGCGTTCTGTTACTGTGGATGCCACGTGTCGGTCACCCTTGATGAAAGCACTTCTGTGACGCGTGATTTATCATCATGGAAGTGGACACTTCCTTGATGATAATTTTGGTAATGTCATGGAACACTTCTACGACAGCGCAGGTATGACTAGCTTGATTCTGTCATAAAATCGTCATGGATGTACATGCATGACAGAAAACGCGACCTACTGTGACAAACAAGTATCATCACGGAAGTGTATTTTTTTGTAGTGAAAGAGTGGTAGATTCAACCTTATCATTCATGGGATGCCCAAATATAGTTTTCATTTTTTCATAGGTATCTATAGCATCCCCTTCAAGAAATCCTCCTTCAAAAATAGAGTCTAGAACTTGCTTGAAAGAAGCAGGTAAGCCAACATAGAAACCTTTTAAGTAAACCTCAATTTGATATTGTGGCACATAGCTAGCCTGAATCCTTAATAACCTATCCCAAGCATCTTTCAAAGACTCATCAAGTAAATAACGAAAAATTCCAGAGTCATCTTCATCAAAATTATTCAAACTCTCATTGGTGACCCGATAGGTCTTTCCATAGCATAATTATTTATGAGCTTAGAGAGGATAGAGGGACTATCCAAGGTACTAAACCCCTGGAAAGAACCCTTAGTTCTTTTCGATTCGGCCATGGCAACGGGAAGGAAAACGGTAAAGAGAGGGCGAATAAAACGGCAAGGGTGAAGTGGGGGAGAGGAAAACGAGAGGCAAATGGCAAATAATGTAATGCGAGGGAGATGAGTTTGTGATGGGTACTTGGTATGTCTTGACTTGAGCGAAGACCTCCCCGGCAATGGCGCCAGAAATCCGTCTTGCTACGTCTTGAGCTTGCGTTGGTTTTTCCCTTGAAGAGGAAAGGGTGATGCAGCAAAGTAGCGTAAATACTTCCCTCAGTTTTTGAGAACCAAGGTATCAATCCAATAGGAGGCTCCTCAAAAGTCCCAGCACCTACACAGACAAACAAGAACCTCGCAACCAACGCGATAAAGGGGTTGTCAATCCCTTCACAGTAACTTGTGAAAGTGAGATCTAATAGAGATAATAAGATAAGATAAATATTTTTGGTATTTTTATGATATAGATGGAAAAGTAAAGATGCAAATAAAAGTAGATGGCAAACTTATATGATAAAAGATAGACCCCGGGGCCATAGGTTTCACTAGTGGCTTCTCTCAAGATAGCATAAGTATTGCGGTGGGTGAACAAATTACTGTCGAGCAATTGATAGAGAAGCGCATAGTTATGAGCTTATCTAGGCATGATCATGTATATAGGCATCACGTCTGTGACAAGTAGATCGAAATGATTCTGCATCTACTACTATTACTCCATACATAGATCAACTCCTGCCTGCATCTAGAGTATTAAGTTCATGAAGAACAGAGTACGCATTAAGAAAGATGACATGATGTAGAGGGATAAATTCATGCAAATATAAACCCCATCTTTCTATCCTTGATGGCAACAATACAATACGTGCCTTGCTGCCCCTGCTGTCACTGGGAAATGACACCGCAAGATTGACACCGCCAGAAAGATCAATCTAGTAGGCCAAACCAAACTGATAATTCGAAGAGACTTGCAAAGATAACTTAATCACACATAAAAGAATTCAAAGGAGACTCAAATATTTCTCATAGATAAACTTGATCAGAAACCCACAATTCATCGGATCTCGACAAACACACCGCAAAAAGAGTTACATCAAATAGATCTCCAAGAAGATCGAGGAGAACTTTGTCTTGAGATTCAAAGAAGAGAAGAAGCCATCTAGCTAATAACTATGGACCCGAAGGTCTGTGGTAACTACACACAACTCATTGGAGAGGCCTTGGTGATGAGGTAGAGGCCCTCCGTGGTCGATTCCCCCTCCGGCGAAGCATCGGCAAAGGCTCCAAGATGGGATCTCGCGATTACAGAAGGTTGCGGCGGTGGAAATAGTTTTTCGTGATGCTCCTAGATGTTTTCAGGGTACGTGGATATATATAGGAGGAAGAAGTAGGTCGTTGGATGCTTGAGGGGCCCACGAGGTTGGGGGGCGCGCCCACTCCCAGGGGGCGCGCCGGGAACCCTCGTGTCCGCCTCGTTTGTTGCTTGACTTCCACTCCAAGTCCCGTGGATTGCGTTTGTTCCAAAAAGATTGCTCCCGAAGGTTTCATTCCGTTTGGACTCCCTTTGATATTCCTTTTCTCCGAAACACTGAAATAGGCAAAAAAAACAACAATTCGGGTTGGGCCTCCGGTTAGTAGGTTAGTCCCAAAAATGATATAAAAGTGTAAAGTAAAGCCCTTACACATCCAAAACGGGTAATATAATAGCATGGAACAATCAAAAATTATAGATACGTTGGAGACGTATCAAGGCACGGTGCAATGGAAAGGTTACCCTGGACGTGGTTTTTGGCACTCCTAAGAAATATCGGTCCGAGGAGGTAACATTCCATATCGCCCCTTCCAAAGTGGCTATCATGCCCTTCTGGGGCGCGATGCCTTCTCAAAGTTTCAGGAAATTCCGCATTATGGCTACATGAAGCTCAAAATGTCGGGCCTAAACGGGGTGATTACCATTTCAAGCAACCCCAACAAAGCACTTCAAGCCGAAAATAAAACTGCGGCGCTCGCCCTTGAGTCATTGTCCGAGGCCCTTGCGGCCGAGGAGTTGACATCATTACGGGCTACAGTCAACAAGGATGACATCATCCTCGATAAATGTTCGAAGTCAACTTCGTTTAAGCCAGCCGACGAGATAGTAAAATTTCAAGTACACCCCACTGACACAAGTAAATAGCGTCAATCGGGGCACAACTCAAGCTAGCAATTGACGAAGCTCTATGCAACTTCCTTACAGAAAATTGGGATATATTTTGCAGGCACACCTCGGATATGCCGAGGATCCCATAAAGACTTGTCGAACATAACCTGAACATCATAAAAGACTCTAAACCTGTCAAACATGCACTTCGATGGTTCTCCAAACCCAGGCGTCAAGCTATGGGCGAGGAACTGGCTAAACTTATTGAAGCCAAATTCATCAGAGACATCAAACACCCTAACTAGCTTGCCAACCTGGTCATGTTACCGAAGAAAGATAAGTCCTGGTGCCTTTGTGTCGATTTTAAAGACCTCAACAAAGCTTGCCCCGAGGACCCTTTCCCCCTACCATGCATTGACCAGATTGTGGACGCCACAGCAGGACACGACTCGTTGTGCTTCCTGGACGCCTACTTGGGATAACATCAAATAAAGATGAAAGAATCTGATCAGGCTGCGACCACATTTATTACACACTACGGGCCATTCTGCTTTGACACGATGTCGTTCATACAAAAAAACACCGACGCAACGTACCAGTGTATGATCCAAACAAGTTTGAAAAAACATATCGGAAAAACTATAGAGGCCTATGTCGATGATGTGGTTGTCAAAACCAAACACATCGGGCAGCTGGTCAATGACCTTCACGAAACATTCACCATTCTGCGGGAATACCAAGTCAAGCTTAACCCAGACAAGTGCGTATTTGGTGTAGGGCGGGCAAACTCCTCGGCTTCATTGTGTCCAACAGAGGAATAAAAGACAACCCGACCAAAATTCAAGCCCTGGCCTGACTAGAGGTGCCAACCAAGCTCAAACACGTCCAAGAATTGGTAGGCTGAGTGGCCGCGCCAAGATGCTTTATCTCAAGACTCGGGGAAAAAGCACTACCCTTTACAAACTGCTAAAGTAAATAAATAACTTTAAGTGGACCACCGAGGCAGCGGCCGCCCTGGAGGACATTGAAACCCTCATTGCCATACATCCAATTTTAACGGCGCTTGGCACATGTGAGACGATGTAATTAACATCTCGGCCACCAACCAGGTAGTCAGTGCAATTCTCGTGTTCGGACGAGACACGGAGGGCCATAAGTTCCAGGTTCAAAGGCCCATTTACTTTGCCTCCGAAGTCCTCACCCTGTGTAAGACACAGTATCCTCACTATCAGAAAATAGTCTATGCCATTTTTATGGCATTAAGAAAACTTCAGCACTACTTCCAAGAGTGCGCAGTGACTGTAGCATCCGAAGTACCCCTGAGTGATATAATCAACAACAGGGATACCACAGGACGCATCGCCAAGTGGTCCATAAAGCTCCTACCCTTCGAAATAACATATCGGCCACGCCAAGCCGTTAAATCTCAGGTGCTGGCAGATTTCATGGTTGAATGACAGAAGCCGAGCTCCCTAGAGAGTACAACACATATTCACACCAGACCATGTACATTGATGGTTCAAAAATCCTCGCTGGGCTAGGGGCTGGAGTAGTGCTCACGTCGCCAACACGCGACAATGTTCGATACGTACTACAGATCATGTATACCAACTCAAACAACACGGCCGAATATGAGGCCCTTCTGCACGGGCTCTGGATAGCAGCATCATTGGGCGTCAAAATGCCTTGAGGTCCGAGGTGACTCTAACCTCACTATCTCCCAAGTAAATGGCAAAATTTGATGCCAAAGTCCCGAAGACAGCATATCAGAATGCATTTCTTAAAATTTGGACTGGATTCAAAGGGTTGGAATTTCATCATATCCCCCATGACAGCAACCAAGCCGCCAATATCTTGGCCGAAATTGGTGCCAAAAGGGATAAGGTCCCCAAAACACCTTCCTCGAATAGATTTTTAAGCCGTCCTTAGTCTAGAAAGATGGTAATGCAACGTCGGAATCAAACAACGCAAGACAATTTACACCACCCGATGACAAAGCGGAGCAAGATAGAATCAGAGATTCAGCCATTCAAGAAACAACCTCGGCTCATGAGGTCATGGCATCTATCGCACCCTGGACCGAGCCCCTCCTCATACTTACTCCACAAAGAACTCTCCGAGGACCAAACCAATGCATGTCGGATCATAAGGCAATCTAAAGCCTACAAATTCCGTGAGGGAGATCTCTACAAGCAAAGCGCCACGGGTGTCCTCCAATGGTGTATATTCGAGGAGGAAGGAACACTACTTCCTAATGAGGTACACTCCAGTATGAGCAGACATCACGCCGCTGCTGGGACCTTGTAAGCAAGGCATTCCAAGCTGGGTTTTACTGGCCAACAGTAGGGGCCTATGCCAAAACGCTGGTCCAGCATTGCCCCGGCTATCAAGTATTTGCCAAACACGGTCACATTCCCCCAACAGCTCTTGGGACCATTCCGATTGAGGGAGTCCTGGATTAGGGGGTATCCGGATAGCCGGACTGTGTACAACGTCTGGACTATTGAAGCGTGAAGATACAAGACTCGAGACTTCGGCCCGTGTCCGGATGGGACTCTCCTTGGCGTGGAAGGCAAGCTTGGCGATCCGGATATTGTGTTTCCTTTCTTGTAACCGACTCCATGTAAACCCTAGCCCTCTCAGGTGTCTATATAAACCGGAGAGGTTGGTCCTTAGAAGGCCGATCACAATTACAATCATACCATCATAGGCTAGCTCTTAGGGTTTAGCCTCTACGATCTCGTGGTAGATCTACTCTTGTACTACCCATGTCATCAATACTAATCAAGCAGGAAGTAGGGTTTTACCTCCATCAAGAGGGCCCGAACCTGGGTAAACATCTGTGTCCCTTGCTTCCTGTTACCATCAGCCTTGACGCACAAATCGGGACCCCCTACCCGAGATCCGCCGGTTTTGACACTGACATTGTTGCTTTCATTGAGAGTTCCTCTGTGTCGTCGCTGTCGGGCTCGATGGCTCCTTGAATCATCGTCAACGACATGGTCCAGGGCGAGACTTTCCTCCTCGGACAGATCTTCGTGTTCGGCGGTTTCGCACTACGGGTCAATTCGGTTGGCCATCTGGAGCAGACTGACAGCTATGCCCCTGGCCACCAGATCAGGTTTGGAAACTTGAACTACATAGTAGATATTCGTGGAGACTTGATCTTCGACGGATTCGGGCCTGCGCCAGGAGCACCGAACAGTCACGATGAGCACGGCTTAGACCTGCTATCAGAAGATGCTCGGGATATCACCCCGGCAGAAGCCTCGGATCTAAATCCGAAACAGGTTGCGTTGCCTAAGGACGGAGGGCTGGACCCTGCCCCGCAGGTCGTACCCTCATCAGCGGTAGAGTCGAACATGGACCTCACTTCTGAGGAGGCCTGTGACTCCGGACCCCCGGACTCGTATCCGGATGTAGGTTCCAGTCCGCGCGTTCCCGAGCCCGCCGAGCCTGGTTGGGCTCCGGTGATGGAGTTCACCGCAGTGGACATCTTTCAGCACTCGCCCTTTGGCAACATGCTGAACTCACTGAAGTCTGTCTCTTTGTCAGGAGGCTCTGGGACGAACTATGTCCGGCTTGAGTGGGAAGCAGGCGATGACAGAATTCGTTGCCTACCCACCACCCATTTCATTGCCACGGTCGATGATTTAACCTACGTGTTTGACTTCGACTCCGAAGACATCGACGGCATGGACGGCGATGCAGGAGAATTAAAGGAGCCACCGCTCACAGGAAGGTGGACGGCCACCTGCTCATACGATACATACGTGGTGGACACTCCGAAGGAAACCAATGGCGACGAGGCAACGAAGGATAACCCCTCAGGAGGAAAAGCAATGCATGGGCGTCTTCGACGCCGCTCCAAGCCCCGCCACATCAACCCCGGCCCCGGAGACGAAAGCAATCCAGATGGTGCCGAAGAGGAATACAACCCCAATCAACCTACCTTCAAGCAGGCCAGACCGGCCACGGTGGGATACCTGGAGAGGGACAACCTCACACCCCCCCTCCGAAGACGAGGAAAGCCTCGGCAATGATGAGTTCCACGTGCCTGAAGATCCAGTGGAACAAGTTCGCTTCAAGCGACGGCTCATGGCCACGGCAAGGAGCCTGCAAAGGAAGCAAGAGCAGCTCAAAGCTGACTGATATCTGCTAGTGGACAGGTGGACCAGGATCCTGGCCACCGAAAAGTACGGACTCGACCACCCTAGCAAGGGGCATACCCGGCACAATTGGCTACCTCAACTCAAGCAGGAGAACCACATGCACACACCCAGACGTCCACACATCACTATGGTCCAAGACAGTAAGAAGCATACACAAAGAGGCATCCTTAAGCCTCGACATAATGGTCATAAATGTCAAGACAGGGAAACTGGTGCCAAGTCCAGCAACTCTCAGTCCGGTAAACGGGCAAATAACAGCTCAAGCCTACTCGGCCAAAGCCACACACTCGATCAACCGTGTGAAATTCACGGTACCCCTACAAGGACGGCAAAGCATACCAATAGAGAATCCCGGATCCTCAAAACAAAGTGGCTGGTCGTGCTCCGGAAGCAATAAGGGGAGGCGTCTCGTCAAGAACCCCCCCCCCCCCCAGGGCATAAAAGTACGGCCGATCGCCCATGATCATATCAACCACAGCAAGTCAATTGCAGTACCTCTAGACCTAGTAGTCCGGGGGCTTCATAACAAACAAAGCCCACACGGGTATGAAGCCATGAATAACATCTCCTAAAAGATGTAAGGCGCAAAGGCCAAGTTTTATTGGCCCACCACTCTAACGATTGTCTTCAAATAACCCAAAAAATGCTACGCAGAAGAATAAATCTTCAGCACCTTCCCACCATGCGGTAGTTTACCGTATGCCAACAGGATAAACCATGTTGACTAGATTCCACGTGGTAAATCACTCAGGCCAGCTATCCGGACACCCATTGAGGAGTCCGCGCTACCTCACGGTATAACGGCTGGGCCCACCGGGGTCCGATCAGGGACCCTCGGACGAACCACAAAAGGACGCCCAGCTGCCTTCAAGCATTTGCCTTTACAAACTAACGATTGATGCAGAACAGGATTGGCGGCATGGAATCAGCCCGAACACACAATGGCAGGAACATACAGGTAGAAGGCAATTCGGATTCACTCTTGATCCACTCACAACCCCCATCCAGTCCGACCACCACAGATTCCACCAAATAACACCTCTTTTCATACGTCATACTCATATGCATAGACATATCATCCTACTACAATGCGTAGACTTAAATAACACTTACCGGCCGTCACTTATCGCCGACGCCTCTTTGCCGAAAATGACAGCCACGCTTCGCGTTCGCCCGGTTACACCAGGGGCTTCACAGTACGGCAATAAAGTCCGACCACCTTTTCGGTCGCTCGGCACCCCGAACTTATAGCACTATATGCATCAGCTCCAAATCATGTCTTGGGTCATTGGTTGGGTTTGCCCGGCTCCCATGTTTTGGTACCTTACATTCCATTCTGTCGGCTAAGGTAGCGCTGGGAGAACTACTGCGATTGTGTCCCGGTTCAGCCGGATGAGCACCTCAGTAGAGAAAGCCGAAAACCGACCGTCATGATGAAGCGAGAGCTGGTCAGCTGTTCGAGAGGTTGTAAAATCCTTAAAGATTTATTCCGCACAACGCCATTATAAATGCAGAGTGCGACGGATCGGTCTTCTGATCAGGCACCAATAGAGCCCCTAGTTCGGTCTTTCAAACACTAGGGGCTGCACCGACCATACTCACATTCCTATAGCTAAGTGAGAGTAATAAAGCCTTATAGTCCGATTGCCTGGTTCCCGGAGACAAACACCTCCTTAAAAGGACCCAACTATGGGATAAAGAGCGTTTAGATATATCCCGAACACCCTTGTATTCTTTTTACGAGGGGGCAGAAGCCGACGACTGGCCAACTCTCAGGACTTGCATACAATAAATAGCCGCACAGGAAGAACATATGTTCAAACAAAATAGGAAATATATAACAAAAAATGCCATTATCTCATATTACAAAAAGCGGCACAAATGCCCTTAGGGAAATATAATGTCTTTGGCACACTTATCCGCCGCAAGGCGGGCCCCTTTCATTACACCTTCATAGTACAGCTCGGGCTTGCGGTGCTCCTTACCCTCCGGCGGCCCATCAGTCATCAGCTTCTCCGCGTCAAGCTTCCCCCAATGCACTTTCGCACGGGCAAACGCCATGCACGCGCCTTCTATACAGACTGATCGCTTGATACCATCAAGCCGAGGACAGGCACCCACAATCCGCTTGATGAGTCTGAAGTAACTGCTTGGAATGGGCTCCGCAGGCCATAGCCGGACAACTAAGTCCTTCATAGCTAGTTCGGCCGCCTGGTGCAGTTCGACCAACTGTTTCAGCTGATCGATAAAAGGCACCGGATAGTTCGGCGCCAAATACTGCGACCAGAAATCCCTCTCCGCAGACTTCTTCTCCTCGGTTCGGTAGAATTGGGCGCCATCTGATATGCTGCGAGGAAGATCCGTAAATGCCCCTGGAAAAATAAGTATTCAGCTTGCCGCTCAGGATTCTTCCCATTATCATGAACAAAGGGCTAAGAATATAGAAGGCCTTACCAGCCGCAACTTTCCGGGCCTCCTGAATGTCCCGTGCAGCACCTCGGGCTTCTTCTCGAGCACCTTCCGCAGCCTCGAGAGCTTGGGCCAGTTCGGATTCTTTCCCTACTAGACTCTACTCCAAGCCCTTGCTTTTCTTCACAGCTTCCTGGAGCTCTCGCTCAGCTGCGATGACCCTGGCCTCGTGTTTTTCACGAAGCGCCTGTTCGGCGGCAGCCTTCTTGTTGGCATCAGCCACAGCCTTCTTTAGTGCCTCGAATTCGGCACTCGCTCCTAGAGCATACAATACAAATACTTCTTACTAAGTACAACTATTCATTTGAGCAAACTACAAGACACATGTTTTCAACATACCTCGCTTGTCTTCCAATTGCTTATTCACGCGGTCGAGGTTTTCCTCGGCTAGTGCAAGGCTCTGCTTCAGTTCGGACACCTCTGCATTGTAAGTGGCCGTCCTCTCTGCAGACACCTGTTTTCACACAAAGGGGTACACATCATTCATAGGCTCCTGCGAAAACAGAGGATTTGATCCCCTGCCCGGCTCCGTCTCCTCCGCCGGACAATGCATCAGGGGCTACTACTCATACTATGACAATTCCTCAAAGGTTTCTTAGGAAACATACCTCAAAAGCCTTTATAAGGCCAAAGCAGGACTCGTTCAGCCCGCTCTCGGCAGACTGAATCTTCTCAACCACCGCACCCATGAGGGTCCGATGCTCATCGACGATAGATGCATTCTTCAACGCTGTCAATAGACCGCCGGGCAACTCCGCTCGAACAGAGGATGTTGGCGGGGTGGGTAGGCCTCCCACCATCGAAGGTGGCTGTCCGCTTGATTCTGGAACCTTAGAGGTCCCGGGGGCCTTATTCGCCCCCGTGTGTCCGGCCCCAGGGGTATGTCCCCCCTGGTCCGGGTCATGTCGAGATGACACCTCAGTGTCATGCCTGGACTTTGGGGAAGAGGCCTGCAGAGGCGTCTGAGCCCAGCGAATCCTCCGATGAGGACTGTCCGGCGCGAGACCTCGCCGGACTGTGCAAAATATGGCAACGATTAAAGCTACTATATCCAAAAACAATCCCAGATGCATATACGTGTTTGGATACTTATGACTTCTCCAGGGGCTGGGCCCTGGGATCCCACTCCGGGCTGCTATCGGCAGCCGTGGTGGATGCCTCTGGGAGGGAACCTTTCCCCCTCTTGGGTGATCCGACCTCCAGAGATGTGGAGGCCGTCCTTTTCCTCCCGCCATCAGAGTGAGGCTCATCCTCCTCTGCTTCCTCATCTTCGTCTTCAGAAGAAAGATCGTCGCTGGGGTCTTCGGATTTGGCGTCCGAAGACTTGCGACGGTGAAGGCCACTTCGGGTCCTTTTGACCTTCTTGGAGGCCTCTTTCTTTGGCGCCTCGTAAGGCACGGGGACCAGCATCTTCGTCAGAAGAGGTCCGGCCGGTTCCTCCGGTAGTGGGGTTGGACAATGTATCTGCTCCACCTTATTTATCCATCCCTGAGGACACAATGAAACACTATTAAGATGTCTCCCTCATGACATGCCAATTGAAGCATGGATGGACAGAGCGTAGCTGTAACTTACCGGGCTGGCAGAATCGGATAATTGATACCCACGGTCCTCGGTGGAGCTCGGCCACGATTTACCGGACTTGAAGAGCACCCTCCAGATATCCTTGTGGGAGGAATCATAAAGCTCTCGAAGGGTTTGGTGCTCGGTTGGGTCGAACTCCCACAAAGTGCAAGCTCGGCGTTGACAGGGAAGAACCAGGCGAACTAGCATCGCCTGGACTACGTCGACGAGTTTGACATCCCTGTCAACCACACTCTGAACATGCGTCTGGAGCAGTGACAGCTCATCGGACGAGGACCAGTTCGGGCCCTTCTTGGGCCAGGACATGAGCCGCAGTGGAGCTCCGAATCTGAACTCTGGAGCTGCCGCCCACTTTTTGCCGCGTGGTTCGGTGATGTAGAACCACTGCTGCTACCACTCCTTGATGGAGTCGTTGAAAGCTCCTTTCGGCCAAGTGGCCTTGGGCATCTTGCTTACCATGGCGCCGCCGCACTCGGCGTGTTCGCCACTCACCACCTTGGGCTTCACATTGAAAATCTTCAGCCACAGGCCGAAGTGAGGTGGGATCCGGAGAAAAGCCTCGCACACGACGATGAACGTCGAGATATTGAGGAAGGAGTTGGGGAAAAGATCATGAAAGTCGATCCCGTAGTAATACATGACTCCACGAACGAATGGGTGAAGGGGAAACCCGAGCCCGCGGACAAAATGGGGAAGGAACACGACTCTCTCGTGAGGTTTTGGAGTGGGGAAGACCTGTCCCGCCGGTGGGAGACGGTGGCCGATCTTCTGGGCCAGATACCCGGCTCCCCGGAGCTTTTTGATGTCCTTCTCCTGGACAGTCGAGGCCATCCATCTGCCTCCTGCTCCGGATCCGGACATCTTTGGAAAACCTCTCTTCGATGGAGAAAAAGAGTACTTGGGCGTTAGGGCTCGAACAGAGGGGAATGAGCTAACGCGAGGAGAAGGCGTGGGTAGAGAGAAAGGGGCCTTACCTCTTTATAGGGGTGGTAAAAGTTTTTTGCGCCTCCCCACTTGCCTGGTGAAGCCCGTCTGCCTTCCACACGCCACGATTAGCGGTGCGGTTGGGTTACCCATACCCGTATTGATGAGAATCCCGTGATAAGGGGACACGATCTCTGCTTTGACAAGACGTGTCGAAGAAGCCGCCTCGCAATATGCGCTGTAGCTGATTGTGGGAAAACGGTTCGAATAAAGATCTGACCGTAATAATATGTCACGTCATCAGAAAAAGTTGTCAGCAGATTACATTTGTGAAATATCATTCTCTCTACAGCGGTGTGTAAAGATCATTTTGTGGATCCGGACGCGATTCAAGTGTTCGATAACCACTTTGGAGTATTCGGAGAAGGAACCCGCCTTGCAATGCCGAAGACAATACTGCGCGTCGGACTCATCGTCATTGAAGCCTGGTTCAGGGGCTACTGAGGGAGTCCTAGATTAGGGGGTATCCGGACAGCCGGACTGTGTACAACGTTCGGACTATTGAAGCGTGAAGATACAAGACTCGAGACTTCGGCCCGTGTCTGGATGGGACTCTCCTTGGCGTGGAAGGCAAGCTTGGCGATCCGGATATTGTGTTTCCTTCCTTGTAACCGACTCCATGTAAACCCTAGCCCTCTCCGGTGTCTATATAAACCGGAGAGGTTGGTCCTTAGAAGGCCGATCACAATTACAATCATACCATCATAGGCTAGCTCTTAGGGTTTAGCCTCTACGATCTCGTGGTAGATCTACTCTTGTACTACCCATATCATCAATATTAATCAAGAAGGAAGTAGGGTTTTACCTCCATCGAGAGGGCCCGAACCTGGGTAAACATCTGTGTCCCTTGCTTCCTGTTACCATTAGCCTTGACGCACAGATCGGGACCCCCTACCCGAGATCCGCCGGTTTTGACACCGACACCGATCACCTGGCCTTTTGCGGTATGGGGGCTCTATATGGCCGGCCCATGATACGCCTCCAACGTATCTATAATTTATAAAGTATTCATGCCATGTTTACAACAATCTTATATGGTTTTGGTATGATTTGAATAGAACTAGCCCGGACTGACGCTATTTTCAGCAGAAATATACCGTGGGGTTGTTTTTTTACAGAAATAAAAGTTCTCGAAATGGGCTGAAAATTTACGGTGATTTTTCATGGACAAAAAGAGACCCCCGAAGCTTTGAGGAAGGGCCTGAAGAGCCACGAGGGCACGGCAACCCTAGAGGGCGCCCTAGGGGCACGCCCCCGAGCTTGTCACTCCCTTGTGGGCCACCTGACGTGAAATCAATGCCAAAAATTCCTATAAATAGTGAAAAGACTAGAAAGAAGCCAAGAACTTCTGCTCCGCCGCCGCAAGCCTCTATACCGAAGCGATCTCATCTAGAGGCCTTCTGTGGCACCCTGCCGGAGGGTGAAATCATCACCAGAGGCCATCTTCATCATCCCGGCGGCCACCATGACAACGAGGGAGTAGTTCACCCTCGGGGCTGAGGGTATGTACCAATAGCTATGTGTTTGATCTCTCTCTCTCTCTCTCTCTCTCTCTCTCTCGTGTTCTTGAGTTGTCACAATCTTGATGTACCGCGAGGTATATAGTTGGATCATATGGTGTTTCTCCCTCTCTATCTTGTTGTGATGAATTAAGTTTTTACCTTTGAGGTTTCACTATTATTGGATTGGATACTTTTATGGATTTGAGAACACTTGATGTATGTCTTGCATATGAATACCCGTGGTGACAATGGGGATTGGGGTAATCTATGCATCGGAGTTGATGCACGTTTTTGTCCTACTTTCTCCGATTGAAATCTTGGGGCACTATTTGAAGTTCTTTGTGTTGGATTGAATATTGTTTGATGCATATCGAAAAATCAACTTACGGATACTTGTGGTTACATTGGAATATCTAGGTGACATTAGAGTTGGTTGATGTGTATCATATGGTGTTATTTTAGTACAAACTCTAGGGATGTTTGTGACACTTACATGAATAGCTCAATAGATTGATCGGAAAGGATAATTTTGAGGTGGTTTCGTACCCTACAACAATTTCATCTTATGTTCTCGCTTGATAAGAACTCTGGAGTGATTTTTTTTGTCGCATGCTGAGGGATGGTTATATGATTCAATTATGTTAGCATTGCTGAGAGATTGCACTAGTGAAAGTATGAAACCTAGGCCTTGTTTCTAAGCATTGCGATACCGTTTGTGCTCCCTTTTATCACTTGCTACCTTGCTGTTTTTATGTTTTTAGATTACAAAAAACTTATATTTACGATCCATACTACACTTGTATCACCATCCCTTCGCCGAACTAGTGCACCGATACAATTTTCCATTGTATTGAGTGTGTTGGGGACACAAGAGATTTCTTGTATTTGATTGTAGGGTTGTTTTTGAGTGAGACCATCTTCATCCTACCCCTCCCACGGATTGATAAATCTTAGGTCATCCACTTGAGGAAAATTGATGTTGTCCTACAAAACTCTGCGCTTGGAGGCCCAACATGAGTCTACAAGAATAAGTTGTGTAGTAGACATCAAGCTCTTTTCTGGCGCCGTTGCTGGGGAAGTGAGTGCTTGAAGGTATATCTTCAGATCTTGCAGTTGAATCTCTTAGTTTCTTGTTTTATTCACTATTTATTTGGAAAATGTTCATTCCATTATTCAAACTTGTTTGTCATGTATTTAAAAATGTAAAATTTTATGTTTAAGAAATGCGCGTCACATATTCAAAACATGATCTTCCTGTATTCAAAAAATATTCCTCGTGTATTCAAAAATTATTCATCACATATATGAAAAATATGTTCATTCTCTATTTGAAAATTGTTTGTTGTCTACAAGAATAAGTTGTGTAGTAGACATCAAGCTCTTTTCTGGCGCCGTTGCTAGGGAAGTGAGTGCTTGAAGGTATATCTTCAGATCTTGCAGTTGAATCTCTTAGTTTCTTGTTTTATTCACTATTTATTTGGAAAATGTTCATTCCATTATTCAAACTTGTTTGTCATGTATTTAAAAATGTAAAATTTTATGTTTAAGAAATGCGCGCCACATATTCAAAACATGATCTTCCTGTATTCAAAAAATATTCCTCGTGTATTCAAAAACTATTCATCACATATATGAAAAATATGTTCATTCCCTATTTGAAAATTGTTTGTTGTGTATTTCAAAATAAATTACCACATGATCATTAATAGGTGCATTGCGTATTTAATTAAAATTGCTGCATATTGCATAAAGTTTCATTCCATATTTATAAAATATTCATCATGTATTTTGTAGATGTTCATCGCATATTTCAAACTATTAACCACATATTCGAAAAATATTCATAGTGGACTCAGGAAATGTCCACCACGTATGGAAAAAAATGTTCATCATGTCATTCAAAAGTATTCTTGTACTGAAGAAATCTTGTATTCTATACTAAATAATTACTTATCCTAAAAAAATATTCAGAAAAAGGAAATGGACACAAAATAGTGTGGATGCATGCACACAACAATTTCATCCCATACAGGCGAATATTTTAATTAAATTGGTGCATTTTTTCCAGTTATGTAAATCAAGAAGAAACAACGAGAAGGTAAAGAAAGACCAGCGAACTCTGTACGTAGCCTGCAAAAAAAAAAACTAGGTGTCAATTTAAATGAAAAACGAGCGATTGTACGGGAAAATGGGGGCAACCCATCAACTTGAACGTAGTTTTTTTTAGATAAGACGCGAACGTAGGTGACTGCTACCCCCCTTCCTAAGCTGACACAACCCAAGGTCTAGATGCCCTTTGTGCGAATGTGCTGATTGGAAGCTTGTTGGTCGCCCAAACAGACCTTAAATGATACATGATTATATTATACCCAAAAGGGAACATGATTACATAAAAAGAGCTTCCGTTTTTTCCATTCTCCGGATTTTTTTATGAAAATATATATTATTATCAAATTAGTAACAAAACAAGTAAAAAATATATGAGTGTTATAAATAACATCCACACATATTAAGAAAATTCATTTACTCCAAATATTGATGTAAATTAAAAAATATCTTCACACATTAAGAAATGTTCGTATAATTTTAATAAAGCGTTTATGTACTTTTTAAAATGTTCATGTAATTAAAATGTGTTCATATTTTTCAAAATATTCTTGTAATTTTATAAAATTGTTAATGCATTTTAAAAGCGTTCATGTAATTAAAAGATGCGCTCATGTATATTGAGAAAGTTCCTATAATTTTAGAAAGTGTTCACAACCTGTAAAAGTATATTCATGGAACTTGCCAAAGTATTCACGCATTTTAGTAAAACTTTAATGTAATATTAAAAAAGGTTTCACCTATTTAAATTGTTCATGTAATTAAGATAAAGCAAAACCGGCAAATGCCAGAAGCAACAAAAAAAATGCATGCCATTACATCCCACGCTATTGGGCCTTGGCCTACAGGAAGTGCCCGTTGATGATTCCCGTGCAAGGTACTGCTACAAGAAGTATTATCATTTGAGCAAAAACCATGCATGTTATTTTACAAGAAAAAACTACTCCATGCGAATATAACTTTGAGCCCAAATTTGTATGAAACTGGGGGCACATCTTGACCAGAAAACTTTTGTGAAATAGTAATTTGACTGCATTTTTTTCAATCAAGCCAATCCTCATTCCATTAGTTATTCAATGGAAGTATTGTACTCCCTCCGTCCCATAATGTAAGACGTTTTTTCACACTAGAGTAGTGTGGAAAAACGTCTTATATTATGGGACGGAGGGAGTAGTTCTTACAAGTAGAAAAACAGGAAACATGAAAGAGAATTGTGGGTCGGAATTCCAGTTCGGCTCCTGGGAGCACGTGCTCCTGCACACAAAAAATGATTTTTGAACTGTCAAAAAAATCCCCAATTTTTTTATCTATTCATAGTCACTCCAAATGCTACCTGCAAAGTTTATGGCAAAAAGGTTAAAATTTTGGCCCACGCAAAAATAACCAAATTGAAACACCAATGTTACCCCAAAATATAACCCCAAATTTGTTTTTTTTTTCACCGACGAAATACTGCAGCTCCTTTTCGCATTAAAATTGTTAAGCATGCTTGTGACACTAACACGAACATCCGTAAAATAATTCAGATTTTTTTGAAAATATTTTACCACTTTTTTTAGTTACTGTGCATCTGGGAGCAAATGCTCCCGGAAGCCAAAATGCCTACCCCGTTGTGGGTTGAGAACATTTTTTGAAGCTTCAACCCCAAACAACTTGACATATATCTCATTCTACAGAGGTCAAGCAAGGGGGTGCGTTTCAAAACCTTTGTGTGTCATTGTGAGGAGTGAGAGATAGGGAAGGATCCAACATCATTTGCCGGTAGGTATTTGTTAGCTATGATCGCAATCTACGATGAGTTCTAGCCGAGGACGTAGCCTGGAACGACTAGGGGGATACATACCGCTAAACTTTAGGGGGGCAAGTAGGAACTGCTTGTTGTTTTAACATTTAGAGTTGAAGGGTATATGTACAAAGTTTTCTATCTTGGTGTGTGTGTG
>NC_041393.1:746654913-746680801 GCF_002162155.2 Triticum dicoccoides | reverse complement strand
ACTGACATCCCCTTTGACTTGTCAATGGAAATCAAGATCCGATGGTGCTCTATTTCATCTAAACCTCAGCTAAAGGGTTGCGGGCCATGGAGAGAGAGAGAGAGAGAGGGGGGGGGGGCATTTAACCTATGGGCTCCACTTTTTCCTCTGGAAAAACTTCCCTCCAGAACTTTTGGCCTGCGAAACTGCACACGATGGCCGGCTGGCTCATGCGAGAGTAGACACCATATTAAAACCCTTTAGGGTGGGAAGATCATGAAATCCGACGGCCGAAAGCGTGCTGGTCATGAGAGGGATAGGAGAGTGCCCGGTTTTAATAAACACTCCGCGATATTTGCAAAAAAACAGGGGTGGGTTCGCTTCTCAACCAGAAATTGAAATTGTAAAATCTTTTGTCTCCATGTGAAATTATGCAATTGTTTCTTAGCAAAGCTTACAGTCTCCCTACTGGCGATACTAATATGAATAAATTAATAAAGACCAGACCGAACTAGATAAATAGATACTCCATCTAAATAATATAAGAGCGGTTAGATCACTACTATGTAGGGAGTACTCACCACGCCTGCGGCCCATCTACTCACAGCTAGTACTCTCCGCGCCTATTGCAGCAGTCCATAGCCTCTATATATATACAACACTGGTTATATTTTTTTCACTTGCGTTTTTAGTTCATATTTTTGTTTTCGACTTCTTCTCTACTTTTACAACATCTCTACAAATATATTGGGACAACTACTTTTAGTTTTTATATTTCATTATTTATAAGATGATAAAGTGTAAAAGTGAAAAACACATTCCATGTGGTATAGTGTATTTCAAAATCATTCATCACGTATTAAAAATGTAGTGGTCACATATTTCACAAAATATACATCATGTATTGAAAAATATGCACCTCTTATTCAAAACATGTTCATCAATGTATTCTAAAAAGAATCTTCACATATTTCAAAACTGTCCATCACGTATTAAAAAAGTTGTCACCATGTATTTAAAAGATGTTTCTCGTGTATTTGAAAAATATTCACCATTTATTTTGAAAATGTTCATTGCATGTCTCATAGAAATCATGCATTTCAAAACTATACATCGTGTATTGAAAAAATGTGCACCACATATTCCAAACATATTTTTCCTGTATTCAAGAAATATTCCTCTCATATTAAAAAAATGTTCACCGCATATTTGAAAAAAAAGTGCATTGCGTATTTGAAATTATGTTTTGAAAAATTGTTTACCTTATTTTAAAAAAATGGTCATCATAGATTTAATAAAAAGTCACGGCATATTGCAAAAAGCTTCATCGCATATTTATTAAATATTCACCGCATATTTCAAAAGTATTCACCACATATACAAAAAATGTGCATCACTTACTTAGAAAAACGTCAACCCTATATGAAAAAACTGTGCATCACGTAATTAAAAAGTATTTTATATTAAAAATATCATGTATTATTTTATAAAATAATCTACTATCCTAAAATATATTTACAAAAGGAAATAAAAACAAAAATATTGAGAAGGGAAAATACAAGACAAAACAGATAAATTCAAAGAGATAAATGTTTATAAATGTAGTCCCGTATTCAAAATTATTTTCAACATATTCAAAAAATGTTCACCACTTACTTAGAAAATGTCCACCCATGTGGAAAAAATTGTGCATCACGTAATTCAAAAGTGTTCTTATATTAAAAAAATCGTGTATTCTTTTTAATAAATTACTTACCCTAAAAAATATTCAAAAAAGGTACTGGAAATAGAAATAGTGTAAAGGGAGAAAGGCAAGAGAAAACAGATTAATTGAAAGGAATAAAAAATGGATAGATGAGAATAAAATATAAAACTAAATTAGAAAACCTTAAAAATGAAAAGAGAAAAAAAATAAATAAGAAAACCGAAGTAGAAACCCAACAAACAAAAATAACAAAAGGGGGAAGAAAAGAAAAATTGGAAAATTAAAAAAGGAAAATTGAAAACAAAACCTGAAAAAAGAATTGCACAAAGAAACAAAGTGAGAGAAAAAAAACCGCATCAATCAAAGAAGGCAACTTAAGATCATCATTTCATATTACAAAAAACAACACTTACCATTAAAATGATACAAGACTCCATTGAGCTACTAGTGATTAATACAGTAGTGAAAATTTGGCTCCTCTATTTGTACTATACATGGTGAAATTTCTGGAAACTCCTTTTGGAGCTCGGGCTCCAATGAGGCCTCCAAATTCAAATTTGCAATTTCATTGAAATTCGTATTTTTACATTTCAAAAAATTCTGAAAAAAATTACAGATATACATGAAGGCATAATACACATGTGTGTAAATTTTCAGTTCAAAATACATTAAAATGAGGGCTGTGCAAAAAATACAAATCTGAGGCTGTTTAACACATGATACTGTTCATCCTCCCAGGCCATGGATTTGTCTTTTTTTACAGGTCGCAACTCAAGGTATTTCATCATGAATTTTTACACACATGTGAGTTACATCCTACTTGCTTAGGGTCTAATTATACAGGATTGTAAAATAAATGAGGCTCAAAGATTTTGGGAGAAGCTGGGTAGGGATCGGATTCTGAAAGAATCCCCAGGCAAAAGAACTAGGCCTTAGTGAGTTCTTCAGCCCAAAACCAATTACCAATGAAGAAACCACTCTATCCCACGTAGCACATCCCCAAATGGGCGAGGCCGGGAATAGCTCAGTTTCTCTGTTCCTGCTTCGTACAGTGCAGCATCCTGTTTTGTTTTCTTCACTTCCGTTTTTAATTCTTCATCTTTTTTCTTTTGCTTATTAAAAATGTAGTGGTAGCATATTTCACAAAACATACATCATGTATTAAAAAAATGCACCTCTTATTCAGAACATGTTCATCAACGTATTCTAAAAAGAATCTTCACATATCTCAAAACTGTCCATCACATATTAAAAAAAAGTTGTCACCATGTATTTAAAAGATGTTTCTCGCGTATTTTAAAAATATTCACCATTTATTTTGAAAACGTTCATTGCATGTCTAAAAGAAACCATGGATTTTAAAACTGTACATTGTGTATTGAAAAAATGTGCACCACATAGTCAAAACATATTCTTCCTGTATTCAAGAAATGTTCCTCACATTAAAAAAATCTTCACCACATATTTGAAAAAAAAGTGCATTGCGTATTTGAAATTGTGTATTGAATTTTTTTTACCGCATGTTAAAAAAATGGTCATTATAGATTTAATAAAAAGTCACGACATATTGCAAAAAGTTTCATCGCGTATTTATTTAATATTCACCGCATATTTCAAAAGTATTCACCACGTATACGAAAAATGTGCATCACTTACTTAGAAAAACGTCAACCCTATATGAAAAAACTGTGCATCACGTAATTCAAAAGTATTTTATATTAAAAATATCATGTATTATTTTATAAAATAATCAACTATGCTAAAACATATTTACAAAAGGAAATGGAAACAAAAATATTGTGAAGGGAAAATACAAGACAAAACAGATAAACTGAAAGAGATAATTGTTTATAAATGTAGTCCCATATTATAAATTATTTTCAACATATTCGAAAAATGTTCGCCGCTTACTTAGAAAATGTCCACCCCATGTGGAAAAAATTGTGCATCACGTAATTCAAAAGTGTTCTTATATTAAAAAAATCATGTATTCTTTTTAATAAATTACTTATCCTAAAAAACATTCAAAAAAGGTACTGGAAATAGAAATAGTGTAAAGGCAGAAAGGCAAGAGAAAAGAGATTAATTGAAAGAAATAAAAAATGGATAGATGAGAATAAAACATAAAACTAAATTAGAAAACCTGAAAAATGAAAAGAGAGCAAAAAAAGAAATAAGAAAACCGAAGAAGAAACCCAACAAACAAAAATAACAAAAGGGGGAAGAAAAGAAAAGTTGCAAAACTAAAAAGGAAAATTGAAAACAAAACCTGAAAAAAGAACTGCACAAAGAAATAAAGTGAGAAAGAAGAAAAAAAACTGCATTAATCAAAGAAGGCAACTCAAGATCATCATTTCATTTTACAAAAAACAACACTTATACCATTAAAATGATACAAGACCAAAGATGACCTAACATAAATACTAATCGACCCTTTGTATTCATCAAAATTAAACGAGTTACGTGTATTTCTAACCCATCAATTTCCTCTTCCTCCGACTCACGTATCACAGTGAGTTTCATGCGCCCACCAAAAAACGTCCCCAATAAACCCCATCAGAAAAGCTCGGGTCGTGGAATTTGGCGTGAATGCCCAATCTATTACGCATGTATTTGACCGCATATTTGAAATTTTGAATACACCTTGTACACGTACGATCTTGCATCCATTGAATCTATGAACTCTGAGCAGACTCCATTGAACTACTAGTGATTAATAGAGTAGTGAAAATTTGGCTCCTCTATCTGTACTACACATGGTGAAATTTCACCATTCCTTTTGTCTTAGTTGTGTCATATATATGTTGAGTTTCATATATGCCAACCAAGCAGTAGACTCCATCTCAAGAGCGTCTGTTGCCAGATTCGACGACCGCTGCATACCCTGCTGGATGATGTATTCATCTCTGAATTTTGAGATGGCTTCATGGATTAGTAGAAGTAATAAATTTTTGGCTCTAGAAGTTGAGGACGCTGCTGGCGTAGTAGGGAGACAAGCAGAGGCCCTCCATCCAGGGGCTCCTCAGCTGCGTCAGGAACGGGTCCTGCATCCACTCCAGCCCGCCCCTCGCCGTCTCCAGCTGCGGCAGCCGCATCGCCTCCGGCCTCGCCACCGCCACCGCCACGGCCTCCTCCTTCTTCACCCCGTGGTGCTGCACGGCGGCCTCGTGGGCGACCTCCGACGCGGACGAGACGTCGGGCGAGCCGGCGCTGCAGTGGGAGAGGGAGCGCGAGGCCGTGGCGGTGGGCGGGGAGGAGCGCGCGCGCGCGAGCTCCTCCATGGCCACCCGCTGCTCCAGCTCCTTGAGCGACACGGCCTTGCGGTACACCTTGCAGAGCACCACGTCCTGCTGCTCGCCGGCGCCGGCGCCGGCAAGGTCGGGCAGCCGGTACTCGTTCATGACCCAGTCGGTCTTGGTGCCCCGCGGCGCGCGGCCCTGGTAATAGACGAGCGTCTTCTTGAGCCCGACGAGGCGCTTGGGGTCGGCGGCGCAGCGCACGGCGCGGTCGGACCCCGTGGCCTTCCAGAACCCGCGCTCCGTGGTGCGGCTCGGGCGCCCGCTGCCGCCGCCGCCGGACGCCGCGTGCTTCCGGGCGCCGTCGCGGGGCACGAAGAAGTACCACTCCCGCTCGCTGGCGATGGCGGCCAGCCCCGGGAGGTCCCAGGGGTCGTGCCGGTACAGGTGCACCGTGGGGATGATGTCGAACGGCGCCCTGACCTGATGATTCTTGCTGCTGCTGGTGACGTGGTGCTTGAGGTAGAACTCCAGCAGCTCCTCCTCCGTGGGGTGGAAGCGGAACCCCGGCAGCTCCAGCGACGGCGCCGCCGCTCCTCCTCGCCGCTCCATCTCGATCAGATGAGCTAGCTAGCTTGGGTAGATTGATTCCAGTGTGGTAAGCAGAGCAGAGTTGTTGGTTGTTGGATGAATGTGTTGGGAAAGAGCAGAGGATGCTCGCAGCATATATAGGCCGGCGGTGAGGAGGGAAATGGGGTCTCCATCCGTCCAAATTCCAAGTCTCCGCATGACTTTTACTGGCCAAACTGCGGACAGTGAGTGAGTGTCGACTTGGAATTCTTAACTGGTAATTTGTGCTGATTAATTGACCGGGGGTTAAGTTTGGATAGCTACCTACAAGGTGTGAGTGTGATCTCTGTATGTATATGTGATTAGTTAACTGCCAAGTTGGGTAATGGTGGTTTGTTTAGTGGTGAAAAGCTATAGGAACCAATGGTCTGCATCTACTGTTGTGGATGTAGTACCTTCTAGTACCTTACCTGTGATCTCATCTCAAGTTGATGATGTATAAGGCTTTAAAACAGAGATTAATTAAGAGAGGAAATTGGTAGGAGTACTTGTGTTTGTGTGTGGTGGTTCCCTGTTAAAATCCACTAAGCTTTACATGATGAAGTTTCCTCGTAGCTAATCCAAGTTAGTGGGAGAATCATGATTGGTCAACCACCGTAGAGCAGTCCACACAGTAAATTTGACTTTGAATCAGAAATTTGTGATATATTTTATTTTTGGACATTGCGAATACATTTTTAGTTTAATAAGCAACACTGCCCACAAAAAGGCTAATGCATGGCAAGTTGTCATAGAAACATAGCAAAGATTGGTCTCAATGTCAATTTTCATTCCATGCAAAGTAGATCATTGGAATTTAATTTGTTTTCTATCCTACAAATTCTCGCTTGCACCCCCAAGGACGAGCGCCAAGTAGCTGTAATCGTCATTAAGCCCTTGAATCGATCTAAAGCACCTGACACTTAGATCTCGCCGTTGCGTACGCGTGACGAGAAGCCCTAACCTCTTCGCCCCAAGGATATGGAAGTAACCTATGCCGGAGCTTCGCCGACTCTGTCCTGGCAGACCTACTCGAGGAAGGATCTAAGCCCGAAAGACCAACTTAAATATGAAGCGCCACCATCTATCCGGGTGTTGCTAGGACTAAAAAAACTAACCTAAACTACTAGCCGGAGCCACGACACCGAGATTCCCTTCCCGTCATTGGTCGCCGGAGAGGCGGGAAGAGGGGACATGAAACCACATGCTGGCCGATGGAGACTGGAGGGGACGGTGTCTTCACCCTAGACATCCCTGCGGGGAGGAAAAGGCGTGGAAACGCCTACCTCATCAATGGAACAAATGTGTTTTAAACACAAGTATGTCAATGTACAAACTATGAAGCACTTTGTGATTTCAACCAAAACCATTCATAATTAAACAAGTGTTGATACTTAAACACCTCAAGCACACATAAAAAACACTATATATTGGCCAAAAAACATAAGAAAACACTAGCAAGCATTTGTTCGGGTTGATAGAACACTTAATAATGAAAAATATCCATTTACAGTAAGAGAATAATTGCCAATTTGCCAATATCGATAATCATTTTCATTTAAAAGAGTCAGATAATCTGGTCTAAAGAATTATATTATCATGTATTGTCGTGTATTAGCAATAACATATCCTAACAACTACCCAACTAAAAGACATTTCCTGACAACCAAGTTGCATTCCAGATAAAGTAATTTTCGGTTTTCAAATATCTCTTAACATATCCTATACCACTTTAGCCGAAAACAACATTGGTTGGTAGTTATTTAATCACGTTCATCCTAGATGGTGAGGATTTTCTTTTTGAGAAACACAGCATAGACGTGGACATCCACATACACGGTAGCACAGTCACCCCTATGAATGCATGCACGTACACCATCCTCTATGAGCACCTACAAGAGACTGAGCCGGCAAGCACACCATGGACAAATATCGTCAAAAAGCCTGGAATAAATTTAGAAAAATGCGACTACTTGCGTCAAGTCTAGGACTTTCAACCCAGACAGGCACATTCCACCACAAAGGAAGCTATGCATATCAGTTTGCTCAATGGTGATGATTAAAAGGATAAATAGAAAAGGGAACTAATTAGAAGGTGTAGGTTGTGTTTTGTGTAGTGCTCCCTTGTTGATGCCCACTATTTATGCCAAAAAAAAGAGGAAGATTATGAAACAAGTTTCGCAGCCCCCCTGACATCATTTGTTTGTGATTATGGAAAATAAGTATGTGTACGGAGCAGCATCCTTAAACAGATTCCCCTAAAAAAAAACATCCTTAAACAGAGATTTTCAGGAGCCGCCCTGACAACTCAAGGTCGTGGAAGAATCTAGAAATCAATCAAGCGTTGCAGAACAGTTAAATTTGCCTGCTATGTTAATAATTAAATAAAACTTTGTAGAGTCACCATTCCAGACAAAATTAAAAAATAATCAGTCCAGTGTGTGATTGGATAATTAGAAGATTAGGGCAGCTAATCTGATTGGGCTGACGTCGCTCTCAAGAGGCATCGGCAGAATAATCTCTGACCAGCAAAGTTCATATATAGTAACATTCCAAGAAGCCACTCACTCTTGACCCTAGGTCAAACCTTCCGCAGCCATACTTCTTTTATGAAGAAAAAGATGAGGTTTGGCAAAAATAAATAAGCTGTTGAACACAAATCTTTGACCTGTTTATCTTGAACTAGGCCAGTGCTAATATTTTATCCAGAAAAACTATTTAAAAGCACAACTTCTATATGTAATTTGACTGTAATTGTATTGGATAAATCACTTCTGTAGGGGAATGAATGGTTGGAAGAGGAAGAAAGCTAAAGGAAAAAGGACAAATGTTAGATCATTTAATCTAATACCCTAGAAAATTGACTTACCCAAAACAAAATTTTCAGGTGACCTTATGTATAGCCTATACCATTTAAAAGAGCCGAATAATCCAACTAGATGAATCACTTTACTGTGTCGCCATATATTAGCAATAACATATCCTAACTCCCAAACGTATAACATATCCTTTACCGTCTGATTACAAAGGGCTTATGTTTGTATGTTTTTTTATCGGAATCAACCGACATGTTTTGTTGGATTGGGTTTTAGGGAACACTCTCTGGTATGTCCACTTCCCATGTGTGAATCTCAAGGCGACACACATGGCAATCCCTGCTAGCTCGCATGTACCCTCCCGAGGAAATGACACAAATGTTCGCTTCCATACACCATCGAGAGGGAACGGCTTCATGTATAACAATGACACCCATGTAAGGCAACTCCTCCATGTGACATGGTAGTCTGGCCCATCGCAGCACAACATATTCCCAGACATGTGGTCGAATGTTTTTGCTTTTAGCCTGGCAATTCTCTATGTTGTATCATGGCAAATCCCTTAACCACATGGCGAAAGTCGTGAGAATTCTTTCTGATAGCATGCAATTCTTTTATTTTATTTTTGACATGACAAATATTTTTGTTGTACCATGACAATTCCTAAACGTATTTTGAGTGGTTTTTTAGGAACACTCTTCAATAGCGTATTTGCTCAAACAAACCTATTAGGCCTTGTACAATGCAAGGTGTCTAGGAGAGGTGTTTGGAGAAATAAACCAAGCTTTTCTTAAGCGCCGGTGCTTATTTGTACAGAACAGACACTGATGCTTCATCAAAAAACCAGGTTTATTTTTCTAGTCACCTCCGTGGACACCTAGCGTCTTATAGAGATTTGGGTGGCCGTCAGCTCGTACGTTAGTGGCGTCTTTTTTATTCACTTCCACCATTAGTACAGCTAATCAGGACAGGCATTTTTTTTAGAGGACGTGAGGCGAGTTTGTGACTGGATAATTACAAGATTAGCACAGGCAATCAGATCGATCGGGCCGACGTCGCCCTCAAGAGGCCTGAAGAGCAGAATAATCTCTGACCTGCAACTGCACAGCACACGTACTTTAATAAAAAGAAAAGAAGCCACTCACTCTTGACCCCGGTCAACCCTTTCGCAGCCACACATATTTTATTACAGAAAATAAATATGTGCGCGGTTAAGGCAAGGAGAAAACAAACAAACTGTTGAACACAAAATCTTTGACCTGTATTTAGCTTGAACCAGGCATGTCTATCTTGGACGTCCCGTCCGAAAACCAAGGAATTCCGCACCAGCATTTCCCCACTGTTCTACTCCCTCCGTTCCAAAATAGATGACCCAACTTTATACCAACTTTAGTACAGTACTAATTAGAAACCCAGATGAGATGATCCAAGCAGGGAAAGTGAGCAGCGAAGGTGAAGCATTGCCTCGGTCGCAGGCAACGTAGGCTCCACTGACACCGACGTCCGCTTGCATTGAAACGGTAAAAGGCGAGCGAGCGCATCATCCATCATTCACAGCCTCAGCAATGGAGTGCCGGAGTAGGGACAAAAAAGCTCACCAAGATGTCCACTAGCCGTGACTTTCCACAGCAAATTCCAAAAGGGTGTGACACACCGCACCACATATCTCCAAGTATCCTTTTCCGTCCGGCCGTCGGTGTCGCTGAACGCAGAAAACCGTGTTGAATTGTTCCAAAGCCTTGAACTTCTTTCCTCCTCTGTTTTTTTTTTCCTTGTGTTGACGAGCAGGAATTCAAGGTGGAAAAATCATTACACAAAGACTAATACTAAAACAAAACAAAATAACATAAAATATACTGTAATAATAATGGTTTTGATGAAAGTGGTTCCACTTTTTTAGGTGCGTTGCATTTGCCTCCATGTTGGTTGACACCATATATAAGAGGAAAACAAGGGTAAAGGAAGTTGCCTTCGATTTCAACGTCTTCGTGTGCCTCTTCGCCGGAAGCAACCTTGGAACCCTCCAGGAAAACAGCTCGAAAAGAATTAATTCTCTCCTGCAAAAGATGAACTGATTATAGGCTGCTGAAACACACATTATTTTTTGTGCTGCAGAATAAAACATGTAGGGACTAGTGTTGGTGTGTCTCACTGTCACAAGCCACAGCCATAGACTGGAGACTGGACTGCCCGCTGCTGAAAATCAAGAAAGGGACGCCCTGCAGCAGCATCCACATCACGTAGAATCTAGACCGTTTCCCCTGCCATCCTGCCGAGCCGTTTCCCCTGCCATCCTGCCGAGGCCGCTGTCATCTCATCTCGGCCAGTCAAGTCCATGCCCCTGCGTCGCTTCTGTTCATGCCAAAAAAACGCAGTGCAGCCACTCACCTGGCACCACGGGCGCAAAAGCAGCGGAGGAGGAAGAAGATGGCCATGGCAGCTTGCGCTACTTTGAAGCGGTCCAAGTCTTGGGCGATGCGCACTTCTCATGCCCACTGTGGCCTCGATGGTCAGTGCCGTGAGCGATGATGACGAAGATGGTCGCCTTTTGGTTGTGGGCAAACAAGACCTGTTGGAACAAGTTAGTGCTGGATAATATTTCTTTCAACTGGAGAATTTTGGGACATGATAGGATAGCTTACCTTTGTGTGCCACCATGACGCCTTGTCTCACGAAAGGAAACAAGGAGTGAAGCTTCCCCAGCACTGCAGTTATTAGCACAAAAAGGTAGTGCAATCTATGATTTCTTCGCCCTGCAGTTATTAGCAAAAGAAGATACAATCCAGGCTTATAGCAATATGTATCAATTATCATGTAACTATGTAAGACAAAAAGAAATGGAAAACAGACAACTGTTTTTATTCTGGGCTGACAGCCCCAAACTTTCTTTATGACAGAGGACTCGGGGATGGCGCATATTTGGCACGTATAACTGGACTCGACCCGCACCATCACCGCTTATTTATCTTTCTATATAGTAGGTAACCTCAGCAAAGTCCAAGCCAGAATGTCAAGTCTGCACAGTTTGACAGTATTGCTACTAGTAGCAATAGCAGGAGTATTACAAGGACGTCGGTACACGGTTCTGATCAAGCGTTGATATGGTGCTTATTTGTTGTCTTTGTCGGGTGACCGGAAGACAAAGTTAATTCCCTTCTTGCTGGAGTCACCTCCTGTAGACGCCTTTTAGGAACCAGAAGTCGCCTCACCATCTGCTGCGTCTTTGACGTGAGTAGCTTCAACATCGATGTACCCGAGAGCAGTTTTGCCCCAAGAAGCAGCTCCTTCACCCTTGGGCTTTTCCGCTTTTTCCTCGACGCGATAGTAAGCCTGGCAAGAGAGCAGTTTGTGAGGTTGTGCTGCGGTTTTTTGTGGCTGTTAATTATTTATTACTAAATCATCCTAGTAATTAGCATTACCACACAAGTACGGGATGGAGACAGGATTTTGAATGAGTTAGGGCGGTTGTTGAAGTTTGTTTCAGGTACTCCTGGTACTCCTTCAGGCGACGTGAAGTGGTCGTTGTCATGGGCCACCTGCAATGCAGCACAGATCAACAGTGCAAATAAGATTATCTGATGCAACCTTGATGGCCCCATCTACAGAAGAATATAGGTGTGCAAAACAGATCTTGAACAATATTAACATTGCTTACTCTTCCATGTCCACCAAACATCAGAGCATCGGAGTCCAGAGCTACCTTGTACTTCCCAGGCAAGTCACATCCGACTTTGTAACTGCGTGTTTTAAAAGTGGAAACGATTAAGCACATTATACATTATAAGCAGAAGAAATATTGAAAGGCAAAGCTTGCACAAGAGATCAGTTACCCATCATAAGTTTTACTGGGATGAAAATTGAAGACGAAAACCAGATCTCCACGTTCAAATACAATAATCTGGAAAGGAAGTTGGATGAGTCCATAGGCCATTTTGAGACAACAATGGTTCATATCAAACAGATACGGTTTCAACTTGTTCGGTAACATAAAACACACAAGTCAGAGTTGCTATTCTTAGGAGTAAGAGTGAATCAAATGATGCAACAACTGCCCTGACTAAAGATTGTGTAGTTAAGTACCTTCTTTTCCTCATTCATGTCGCTGACAATCTGCTTTGATGATGATAGGAAGGAAAATTTGTCGTCGAGCGCATTCATTGCTTGATCAAATGCGTTCATGTACTGTTCAAATTATATATGTTAGGCGAGAAATAAAAAATGCTTGAATGCAGAAAAGCTGGATAAAATATGAGAAAATTCGTGAAAGGCTATTATTATTTATCATATGCAGAGAAAAATAACTTCCTGTTAACAAAAGAACACAGCCTTCAAATAAAATTTGGGAAAATGCAATGTCAATTTGCATATGGATAATGTATGTAATGCACATCAATAATGTGTAAGAATCAATAAAATTAGTAGGTTAACACTAGCAAGATTTGGTCATCGTACTGACCAACAACTAGTAGATCAGCAATTTAGTTTAGTTTGAAAGGCTTAATATGAAATGTTAGAAAGGAGAATTTATCCCAACACAGAAGTTGGAACCCCGTGTAAATAGCCAGAGTCAGAGATGAAGGAACTAAGTGAGGTCAAAGATCCAAGAGAGCTACGAGACCAGAAACTGTAAGAGTGTACATAGGCATAACCTTGTATCGTAGGTGATCAATGTCCGCGAGGCTCCACTGGCGTCTGCATTTATCATAACTCCAGTTGTTGCCTTCTCTTGGAAAGTCAATCCATTCTGGGTGGCCAAACTAAAAGGAAATTGCACCATCAGTACGAGTTAGAAAACAGATATAAACGCTGTCAGGTTGCAGCAATTTGCCATATACTGCTGATTTTCTGCAAGAAGCTTGTCTTTTATATGTAAAACATGAGTAGGTTAAGAAAGACATGATAACATCTCTAGCATGTTTGCATCATTTATGGAGAAACATTGGTATAAAATAAAATCTTTCAAACCGGGAACATTCATTAGTGTGTGATGTCGGCATATATGTAAACTGGAATAAGAGGAACCAACAATAGACTGCCACACTAAAATACAACAATGAATTAGAATAAAGATTAGGTACCAGCACAGCTAAATGATACGTAATAACATGGAAATAGCTGGGGTGTACTTGGTCTTAGAAAACAGAGGTTTAAACTTTTTGCACCTGCGCAAAGGATTTATTTTTTTTGAAAGTTTTGACATATTGATCAGAAACAAGTTTTGACAGATAATTAGATTTTACCTCATTGCCCATAAAATTTAAGTAGCCATCACCTCCAAGGGCCATGGTGATGAAGTGAATCATCTGAAATATTTGTAACACAATAAGCCAAATGTACCAAAAGGGACTGGAACACACTATCTTCAAGGGCTAACCAGAACTTTGAGTAAACCAACTAAGATTACAATACTCATCTAGAAATAGAACCATCAAATTAAGGGACACTTAAAACGAATCGAACCTTTTGAAGTGCAATGCCACGATCAACTGTAATTGAAGCAGGCTGCAAGTCAGACATGCCAGTATACATTTCCTTGTCCATCAAGAGAAATGCCATAGTCTTGTCGCCAACAATAGACTGAAAATTTGCGTGAAAATTAACTACCAGGCAAACAAAGTGTCCCACCTTTGAACTGTATGTTCTTAGAACAGTGCCCCCATCCAAAAAAAAGCGCATACTCACACACACCAACAAAGGAGGGAAAACATACCTGATCATGGCTCTCAGCATATGCAATACACTTTTCCGTATACCTCCTGTTGGTCAAAGTATGTGCTATTCCACTCATTGACCATTCAAGGTCATCTTTGTTCTTCAAGTAGTCGATCCATCTATCAGGAATAGCCATAGCCAGGCGATAGTCAAACCCTACTCCACCTTCATCAACTGACCGACAAAGCACTGGCATGCCTGAAACATCTTCTGCAACAACAGTTGCTTCTGGCAAGAGTTTGTGCATTAAATGGTTCGCGAGCATCAGGTAAACAACTGCATCTACATCAGTATCCAAACCAAAATATTCCTTGTAACTTCCAGTGAATGACATATTGATACCATGGTGATTATATAGCATGGATGTTACCCCGTCAAATCGGAAGCCATCAAACATGAATTCGTCCATCCAATATCTCAGATTAGAAAGAAGAAATCGTAAGACCTCCCAATTGGCATAGTTGAACAGGCGGCTATCCCACAGTTTATGATAGCCCCTTTCTCCTGTGTGGAAATAGGACCCCTGTGTGTTTTGCCCAACATCATAGCCATTAAGACCATCTGTCTTATTACTGCTCGCATGGCTATGGACAACATCCATCAGAACACGCAACCCTAAACTGTGTGCCTTGTCAACAAGATATTTGAGGTCCTCTGGCGTGCCTGATCTGCTGCTAACTGCGAAGAAATTTGTCACATGGTACCCAAAAGAAGCATAATATGAATGTTCCATGATTGCCATCAGCTGAACTGTGTTGTAGTTGTTTGCCTTTATGCGCGGTAACACATTGTCTGCAAATTCTCTGTATGTGCTTACTTCAGGCTTTTCACCACTCATCCCCACATGAGCCTCGTAAATACGTGGAGCGTCAGGCTTTCGAGGCCGAGGATGCTTAAACACATACCTGCAAAACGAGCAATAAAAGTATCATGTCTCCACATTAATTTAAGTTAATTGTGTGGGTTTTACTTAGATTTCTTGCTCTCAAGCCACTGAAAGTAGACCTTTCACCAGTTGGTGGATCCCAGTGAACACCGTCATATGGAGCTCCAAATTTAGAGGCATCAAAAGTTGCATAACGAATCCATGCAGGAACCCGATCGACCCATAGTCCATCTCCACGGTGAAATCGAAATTTAACCTTGGAATTATGGGGGATGGCAGGTTTCCCATTGACATGGGAAATCCTGACTGACCAAACACCAAAATTATCCTTTGTCATCCTGTGCCCAGAGCCATTCCAGTTGTTGAAGTCACCAATAAGTTGTGCATCCCTACACCCATAAAGTAATGATTAGCAAGTAAATACATGAATCTACTAAAGATAGTGAGAAGCAAGTATTGCCATAAAAGTAATGTATACCAGCCAACTATGACCATAACTATAAAAGGGAAAACATATTTCATATTTTCTCTCTAGCGCATCCTGATCTACCTGTAATGCTTAACTTAACAGCACAGGACAAGCCATGAGTGAAAACCTGAAATAGTTATCTATTCTTTACTAGCTACAATCAGAAAAGATAAGTCATCTCACTGGAAACAAAAATGGAAAATACTCTAACTCTTAGACAGTTTCATCAGCACTGCATAGGTTAACCAACGACCATTGCAATTAGCTGTGTGACAACACTAGAACTTACATTGCTGCAGGGGCCCATTCCCGGTACACAGTTGCGTCATTTTCTGTGTTGATCCCAAACTTCAAGTAGCCTATAAAACAGAGTTACATTATGCCCTTTTGTGCTGCGGACGCCACGAAAGGAGCACTATTGTTTCGAACACATGAATGAAAGCTGACCTTTAGAGAACTCTTCAAGGCCCCCCTCGTATTTCTCAATCGAATGTTTCTGTTCAAGATACTTTTTCATCCTGTAACTGAAGTGTTCCTTGAAGCCGGCAAACTTCGGATCCAGATCGTATATCGGAAGGTCGCCGACGCCATCTTCAGCTGTTGCCATGGTGTAGTCTCTTGGCGCAGACACGGGAGCAGAGAAATCGCTCTTGGCCTTCCATAAACGAACGACAGTTAGAGCGAGCGGCAGATTTACAACAACTAAAGAAGTAATGGAGATACAGCACAGGATCATGTGTTTACACAATTAAATATATTTGGCACAATGCAGCAACTAATTACAGAGTAGTTGATAAATTCATCACAGATTATTGGTTGATACATTCATCACAGATTACCACATTTCGATTGAAATAGTGCAGGAGAGGATATAACAGTATATGGATCGCATGAAGGCAGAGAAATCCAATCGAAATCACACCCACTTGTTCCTCAATGGACGGCGTCAAGTGGACGAATCCCAGCCTCAAGTTTATTAGCAGTAGTAGTAGTAGTATTTGGAATAACCACCACCATGGATCAGATTCCGTTTGCCCGGCGACAAGAGGGGGTCAAGGCCGCAAATCTGGATAGGCAGGGGAGAGGGCTCACCTTCCAGCGAAGCGGAGACGGCGCGGGCACCGCGCTCAGCCGCACATTGGCGCCGCCCTGCGCGCGCGCGGCATCGCATCAGGGAACCCCGGCGGAACGGAGGCCGGAAACGGAAGAAAAGAAAAGAAGATCCCGACTGACTCACCGAGATCCCCGGACCGGGCCGGTCAGCAGCGGGACGGGAAGGGCGCGGCAGGAGCGAGGGCGAGGAGGAGGTGAGGCAGAGCATCGTCGTCGATGTCGATGTCGATGGCGGCGGACGGGGGTCCCATTGTCCGCGGGGCCCGTGACCCGGCGCGCTTTATAGCGGCCGGCCGGAGGAGTGTGGCGCCGGAGACGCAACGGAACGGAAAGGCGTGATTTTTTCCCCCGTGGCCGCTCTCAACAGGACAACAAACAGTGGAGTGGAAGCAACGAGAGGGAGGGGGCGAGGGAGAAGCGGATCTGTGGGCCCGGGCGGGCCGGGGTGCACGTGGACGGTCGGCGGGGAGAGAGCGTGCGTCGCTGGGCCGGGGCAAAGCCATGGGCCCTCACGTGCCTCGCCGCTTTCGGCCTTCGTCAGTTTTCCTTTTTCCAGCCTTCGCTGGTTTTGTGAAAAAAGTGGGAGGATATATATATTTGCTCTAAAAGAAGATCCCAATCACTAAAAAGGCATCACTTTCACAAAAGAAATACTACTCTTTGCACTGTCCGGCAAAAAGAATTTACTCTTTGCAAAGACTAGTGGGACTCCAATGGCTGGTTGTTGCTTGTCAGCGTGGGAGAATGAAATGAGGTTTCTGTAGGGCGAAAAAATGGTGTCCAATGTTTCGCTATGTGTATCGCAACCCCTCACTGCTCTCGTGTCAACTGCAATGTCCCCATCTCCGGCAAGTTTCTCCAGGGACACCACGGTCGTCCCCATCTCAGCCTCGGAGCTTCGCGCCACCTCAACTCTCATTCTTTCAATTGGAAATCGGCTAGCGTTACTTTCCTTTTCAGGAAAGTACCGGATAGCGAACGTGGTTTCATATGGATCAAGTGTATAGTAGGGGTGTCAATCGGGTCCCGCTTAATCCCGTTTAAAGTCCACTTATGATAATGATATGATAGTTCAAAAATATATTTTTTTGTTTGAGGAAAATGAACTATCAAGCTAGCAAAAACTAACTAAACGGGATTGCGGACGCCATTTATTTGCCACTTACATCCCTAGCGTATAGCATGTGGTTGGGCTGGGTTGGAGTTCTTGCATATATTTTTTCTAAAAGTATATTTTAAACCGAGTGTTCAAATTTTAAGTGCTTGCATTGCTCATTTCGATAGGTGTTGATGAAATTTTTTGCCCGTGCAAAACATATTTCTCATGTTAGTGTTTATACTTTCTATGTTTAGTGCACCTCCATATGCATATGTACTTTTCATAAGAGACAACAAGTAATACTAAAAAAAGATGAAACCGGAAGAAAATGGCAAAAAAAAGGGGGAGCGAAATGAAAAAAAAGGATATATAAGTCTGGAGAAACCACAAGAGAGAAAGAAATAGTTTTCTAAGAAAATAAGAAAGGGGACACCAACAGTCCAACTACCCTTGCTCCCTACATGGGGCACCCCTGCACGACAAGCAAAAGGCACTAACAGCGGATTTAGAGCATCTCCAGCCGTTGCCCCCCCCCCCCAGGAGGCCTGAAAATCGCCGCCTGGGGGCGAGCCGGGGCAAAACTCGGCGCTGGGGGAGATTGGGTTCCCACTCGCCGCCCCAGGCGCCGATATCGGCCCATCTGTTTCGCAAAGCACCCGCTTTTCGGCCCATTTTCGGCGACAAATTGGCCCAATATCGGTGCAAATCGGCCATTGTTCGCTATGGTTGGGCACAAATTCAACACAAGTAACTTTTTCTATCACATAGTTCATTACCGAAAATCAATAGAAATCAAATAGTTCAACAAAAAAATAATTCAATACAAATTAAGTTCAACAAATAAAAACTCTTATTTCATCACACGTCGAGCTAGGCAGCATTGCCCTTGAGCCTCCATAGGTGCTCCACCAGATCGTGCTGCAGTTGTTGATGCACCTGTGGGTCTCGGATCTCCTGACGCATATTGAGGAAGGCAGTCCAGGTTGCCGGTAGCTGGTGATCAACTTGCGCAAGAGGACCCTGCCTGTAATATGGTTCAGTGTCAAACATTGGCTCTTCCTGCTCGCTCTTAATGATCATGTTGTGCAAGATGACACAGCAAGTCATGATCTCCCACATTTGATCTTTCGACTAGGTTTGAGCAGGGTACCAGACAACAGCAAATCGAGATTGGAGCACACCAAATGCCCGCTCGATATCCTTCCTGCAAGCCTCCTGAACCTTCGCAAAGTGGGAGTTCTTGCCTCCTGGCACAGGGTTTGAGATAATCTTCACAAATGTAGACCATCTCGGATAGATGCCATCAGCTAGGTAATACCCCTTGTTGTAGTGCCGCCCATTGATCTCGAAGTTCACCGGAGGAGAATGGCCTTCAACAAGCTTGACAAAGACAAGGGAGCACTGCAGGACGTTGATGCTATTGTGAGTTCCTAGCATCCCAAAGAAAGAGTGCCAAATCCAGAGGTCATGTGGGGCCACTGCCTCAAGTACCACACTGCAACCGCCTTTGGCGCCTTTGTACATCCCCTGCCAAGCAAATGGACAGTTTTTCCATTTCCAATGCATGCAGTCGATGCTTCCAAGCATCCCAGAAAATCCTCTTGCTGCATTCTGTGTTAGGATCCGATCAGTGTCTTCAGCATTGGGTGATCGCAAGTATTGCGGTCCAAACACTACCACCACTGCCCTACAGAACTTGTAGAAACACTCAATGGTCATGGACTCGGCCATGCGCCCATAGTCGTCGAGTGAATCATCGGGAGCTCCGTATGCACGCATCCTCATAGTTGTCGTGCACTTCTAAATTGAGGTGAATCCAAGTGTGCCAGTGCAATCCTTCTTGCACTTGAAGTAGCTGTCGAACTCCCGGATGGAATTCACAATCCCGAGGAAAAGCTTTCGGCTCATCCGATAATGGCGCCGAAATGTTTTCTCGCCGTGCAATGGAGCGTCAGTGAAGTAGTCGGAATAGAGCATGCAGTAGCCTTCCAGACGATGACAGTTCTTTGCTTTCACCCTCCCCGGCACCGAGCCACCTCGCCGCGGCTTTTCATTGCTCGCGAGCAGGCCGGCAAGGGCGACAAGGACCATCAGATGCTCCTCCTCCTGGACGTCAGCTTCGGCTTCCTCCTCCAGCAATGCCGCGAGCGCCTCCTCGTCGTCCGAGTCCATCACCGGGCCGGGCAGACAAATCACCGAACAACTGGCGGGCGTGGTAGAGGCACAACCGCTAGTATGCCGCCCTGCGCGGTCGGGGCACTAGAAAATTCTCCTGGAAGGTGGTGACGAGGTTGCCGCGGCGAAACCTTCTCTCCTTTCCGGTGGGGAATGGCCTATCTAGCGGTGATGGGCGGCGGGCGGCGCCGGGGTCGGCAGGGGTCATGGCCGAGGGCGCGGGCGTAGGGGGCGAATCTGGACGATTTCCTTGACTTTTCGCCTGACAGTGTGGCGCAGGTGTGTTTGTCCCTTCGGCCAGACCCACCGAGCGCCCCCAGCATGCTGGGTTCAGCCTGGGATCGCTGGGCTCAAAAACGGGCCGAGCCAGCGGATTTCGGTGTCTTGGGGGCGCGACTGGGGCTTTTTTTCGGCGTCGTGGCCCAAAAATTCGCCCTGGGGGACCTGTTGGGGGCGTGGCTGGAGATGCTCTTAGAGAAATTCTAGCAGTGTCACCATAGTGTGGTCGGCATATGCCATATGGAGCATGTTCATCTGCATTTGGTAGCTGCTGCTGTTGTGCACAAACACAGAGTCTCCATATGCAACGTCCATATTTGTGGTTTTAGATTTTTCATCTTTTTCATTTGTTTCAAATTTGTATGTTCAATTTAAGGTACATTTAGTTAAACCAAACCAATTCAATCATCATCAAACATGATTAACTTATATTACTGCCAAAAGTCATCGCACAAACATTTTTTTGTGACTTCAAATGTCATTGAGCGACATTTTCAAGATATGCAATGCCGCTATCCGACATTGCTATGTTCTACTACCTGCAATACCACCGTTGTTGCCATCCTCCTCCGGGAGTCGAGGAAGGCATATGGCGAGTTCCCGCTGTTTCGACTCATCGATGGTTGCAGGGCAAAGCTCCCAATGGACGCGCTCCTCATTGCGAGCTTCGAGGGTGGAGAGTCGCATCACAGCATTGATTGGTCCTCGGGCATGATGAGGCCAGCGGTGTTGGATGACCTCATTGACATGTCTGATGGCACCCGAGGAGCCATATCAATGCTTCATGTTGCCATGGGAGCAGACAGATCCGCCACAAGAGGAGGAAGCGCCACACACGCTGTTGTGGGATGAAGAATCACCTACTACCATGGGGGATCGCACCATCGGTGCACCGCAATTGGACAAGCGGTTTAGCCAATAAGTTGTGTCCCTCCATCATGACGACATTGTGGAGAAGAGGGAAGGATACATGAGGAAGGAGTAGGTGGCAGCTGGAGGTTTCAGTGATGTCGTCGAGCTTTTATAGGCAGGGTGATGCTATGCGGCTGCCATCCGAATGGCCGCCTCATGAATCCGAGGGGAGCGAGTACGCCACAAATTGGAGGGTGCTTAGCCATCGTGTCACCCTACTCACCGGTGATTATCTGTGCATGGTGGTGCATGTACCTGTGGCACGTTGTGTGAAATCCTAGCGTTGGCGCAAGGAGGAAGAAGTGAAAACTTCCCTCATGCGCTTGCGGTTGGATATGGAGTGAGGGCCAACGAGGCCTCCAAGACCTCCACATTTGGAGGCTAGAAACTTGTTTATGGAGTGAGCTTCATAAATTATGGTGACCCGGAGGCATATGGTGACTGGTAAAGTGCCATTTTGGCCTGAAAACATCATATTGGCATTATGGCGATTCTACTAGAGTTGCTTTTACTCGTCTCACTTTAACCTTCTCTGAGATCACCTTCTAGAGTTATTCCCAAAAACAAGAAGAATAGACAGAATATTTTGCAACAAAGAGATTAATGGTTTCTAGAATAAACATGAGAGAGTGCATGGCCATGCATGGTGGCATCTTTTGTTTGTAAATCTATGTTTGAATAACTTTTGGCATAAAAGGAAGTAGTTTGCAAAACTATGTTTGTAACTCCTTTATAAGTTAATGTTGTGTGAATATATCTTCATATCAGTCCTACATGGCACATATGAGGCAAATTGTCAAATTCAAGTCAAGTAAATAGAAGTCGAAACAACTAATCATGGTTAATAAATCCAAGAGAAGAATGGGCTAAGAGGAAAAAAAATCATTGCATGAAGACCTAATAGAAATAAACTTGTTAGGTGTGTGTGTGTGGGGGGGGGGGGCAAGGGGGTTAATGTATCATGTATCATGCACCACCATTTCCTCCATACTCCAACATGGTCTATATATGTCGAATATCGTCAACCTTTATACCCACCCCCATATATGGATATATAATCATTCACTCTCACTTGAATAAACCACAACAAAATATACATCCAGGGAATCCAATGAAAGGCTTGGAGAAAGGACTTTGATTCGAGGGACCTAGAAAGGCACATGATGATGTCGAGGGAAGCGAAGGATCAAAGCAACCACTTCTTAAGTGGGTGTAGACTTTAGTTAAAGCACTTCCCTATTGAGGAAAATGGAAGTGTCAAGGCAGCATTTTCCCTAACCAGACCTACTTGCTAGCTAAGGCGCTTCTCCTTTTACCTCTTCTAACAAAGGAGCACTTCACACTTCAACAAGGGGCGACCAAATACATTTAAAAATTGTTGATGTGTGAGCTCTATCTTGTGTACGATGCCCTTCACATAAGGCCCCATACATTCTCCCCCTCCCAATAACTTTACATCATGAGTACTACCACAAGGTCTACCCCCTAATAATATGTTGTCGCGATGACGGCAACAAAGCTTGTGATTTTATTTCAGGATCAGGCCCATCACTTGGGATATGTGACTTTAGTGGAATTGTATTCTTAAGTATTATCTTTATCTTGACGATCATATTTCCTTTTTAGCAATTAATAATATAGCACAAAACAACATGTACAAATTATCTCTGTTTATTCATGCAATCCACTAGTTTTGTAGCTCATTCGAGTATGGACAATCGATGTTAGGGTAACAAGGGTGTTCACCTGGAGACCTCTCGTCTATATATGCGGCATGATTGATTGTGTATGATTACATTGCCCCTACCAAGCAATGTAGCTATTACATTCGATGAGCTTTCAAACCATCTTGTCAAATTCACAAATAAGGGTAAGCTGGGTTAGTGGTCAAGTGGGTTTTTGAGTTTAGTTGCACTAGACATGCTACACTCGACATATGGAAATTAAACCATGTAGAAAGAGGAGAGTCTCCATAAAAATGAACAAACAAACAATGCCAAGTAACAAAGGCTACATGCTGGAATATGAAGACATACCACATGTTGACAACTCATACATTTGAAAATTATTAGTCAAATGGAACTCAGATTCTATTCTATTAACATGTATTGCATTATTAGTTTGACCCATGAATTGTAGAAACATCTATCAAGATATTTATAGATATTACTGTAGGTGCTCGTGCGCGCGCACACACACACACAAACCTATTGTAATAAATCTGTGCGAGACAAGTTATTTCATATGTGAATTTGTCATTCTTTTATGCTTTTGTTTTATTAATAGGTTGGATTCAAGTTCACGAAATGCTCTAGACTGTAATTTCAAACACTAACACAACTTAACAATAAAATAGAGTTCTACATTAATATTTTTATGTTTGTAATTGTAGAGTTTGACTTTTATATCTAAAAAATGCCAAGATTAAAACATTGTTAATGCATGGAAAAATTTGTTATATATAGTTCAATCATAGCCGTTCAAGTTAGGACTTACAACTTCCACCTATCTTATCCAAAATCATAAGGAATCATCTACACTAACATTCCACCTTTTTTCCCTCAAAAGGATTGTGAATTCTAATGTGGCAGATCCAAATATTAATGAAAAATATATTGGTTAAAAAAGATAGCATCGTTTAACGGCGGTGACTTATAAAGAAGTAAGAAAAATTACTATAAATAGGCAAGAGCCCTTTGTGAATGATATGTTATCTCAATATAATTCCCATTCTAAAGAATCAAATAGTTCAAAATCCATTAAGCTATTCGCTTGCGATTACACTTTCGTTTAGAAATATGGTACACAGATACAATCAGTCCCTAAGCAAGTGGAAGATAAGTGTGTGGAGTAATTATGTCTTTTTATGAGAAAAAATTCAGAATACTGTGAAATTTTCTGTTATATGATTTTAATAGAAGGAGGGGATGTAATTGTCATTCGATGTGGATGAACAGAGTAAACTATAAATATTATGTGTAAAAAGTAAACATTGATCATTCGTAAGTCTCGAGTTATTCTCTAATTTCTTATATCACTACCTAGTTCCACTAGGGTTCTGATCTTGCTGACTTCAAGTTTGGTTCTATAAGTATCAAGTTCAACCTAAAACAATTATCTCAATTATTGTTTTTTAAGTCAAGTTGATCCTACTATATATATTGAATTTATCTTATTTAGCAAATTGACAAGTTATACCATTTAAAACTAATCAAGAGAAAAATATTTTGAAATCTATTAGAAATATAGCATTAAACATATATTTTAAGGAGTGCACATTATCTCGTAAAGTCAAGTAAATGTTGTCGTTGATATTGATGCAGTTGACTATGACAAATATGTAGTTGAGAAGCACAAATTTGCCTTGCCAACGACAAAGGTGCATTTGAGAGTGACAAAGATGCATTCACCCACGTCTTCATGTGTCAACTGTATCACGTGTCTGAACTACATCGCGTGCTTACTGCATCATGTGTTTACTTTGTCTTGCATGTTTACTATATCTCACATGCTTGGAGCATTTTATTTATATATTGTATAATGTTTATTGGTTAAGAAAGTAGTATACATTTACTAGGGAACCATAATTGTAAATAAAGACAAACATTTGCATCACAATATATGTGAAGTACATGCGCCGTGACGAGATTGGACATTTAGATACCAAGGACTCCGATGAGCATAACTTCCTTTCAAGCTTTCGATTCACCATGCCATTTTATGATTTTATCATGATGTTTTTTTGCTACATCATACCGAAGGAAATATGCCCTAGAGGCAATAATAAAGTTGTTATTTTATATATTCTTATATCATGATAAATTTCTATTATTCATACTAGAATTGTATTAACCAGAAACTTGATACATGTGTGGATACATAGACAAAACACCGTGTCCCTAGTATGCCTTTACTTGACTAGCTCGTTAATCAAAGATGGTTAAGTTTCCTAGCCATAGGCATGTGTTATCATTTGATGAACGAGATCACATCATTAGGAGAATGATGTGATGGACAAGACCCATCCATTAGCTTAGCATAATGATTGTTCAGTTTTATTGCTACTGCTTTCTTCATGTCAAATACATATTCCTCCGACTATGAGATTATGCAACTCCCGGATACCGGAGGAATGCCTTGTGTGCTATCACATGTCACAACGTAATTGGGTGATTATAAAGATGCTCTACAGGTATGTCCAAAGATGTTTGTTGGGTTGTCATAGATCGAGATTAGGATTTGTCACTCCGAGTATCGAAGAGGTATCTCTGGGCCCTCTCGGTAATGCACATCATAAGAAGCCTTGCAAACAAAGTGACTAATGAGTTAGTTGCAGGATGATGCATTATGGAATAAGTAAAGAGACTTGCCGGTAACGAGATTGAACTAGGTATGAAGATACCAACAATCGAATCTCGGGCAAGTAACATACCGATGACAAAGGGAATAACGTATGTTGTCATAACAGTTTGGCCGATAAAGATCTTTGTAGAATATGTGGGAGCCAATATGAGCATCCAGGTTCCGCTATTGGTTATTGACCAGAGAGGTGTCTCGGTCATGTCTACATAGTTCTCGAACCCGTAGGGTCCGCACACTTAACGTTCGATGACGGTTTTGTATTATATGAATTATGTGATTTGGTGACCGAATGTTGTTCGGAGTCCCGGATGAGATCACGGACATGATGAGGAGTATCGAAATGGTTAAGAGGTAAATATTGATATATAGGGCGGTAGTATTCGGACAGCAGAAGTGTTCCGGGGGTACCGGGTACGTATCGGGTTTACTGGAAGGGGTTCCGGGCATCCCCCCGACAACTACATGGGCCTAATGGGCCAAGAGTGGGACAGACCAGCCCCTAAGGGGCTGGTGCGCCCCATGTAGGCGGAAATAGA
>NC_041393.1:746643481-746654365 GCF_002162155.2 Triticum dicoccoides | reverse complement strand
GAATAGGATTAGGGCTCCAAGTAAGATTCCTCCTACTTGGGCGCCCCCTTGGCTGCCTCCTCTCCCTCCCACCTATATATATGAAGGGGGAGGCGCCTAGAACACACAATATTGATTCCTAGCCGTGTGCGGCGCCCCCCTCCACAGTTTACGCCTCTGATCATATTCACGTAGTGCTTAGGCGAAGCTCTGCATGGATGACTTCACCATCATCGTCACCACGTCATCGTGCTGATGCATCTCTCCCTCGACAGTTTATTGGATCAAGAGTTCGAGGGACGTCATCGAGCTGAACATGTGTAGAACTCGGAGGTGCTGTACGTTTGGTGCTTGATCGGTCGGAACGAGAAGAAGTTTGACTACATCAACCATGTTAACAAACGCTCCCGCTTTAGGTCTACGAGGGTACGTGGATACACTCTCCCCCTCTCGTTGCTATGCATCTCCTAGATAGATCTTGCGTTAGTGTAGGAATTTTTTTGAAATTGCATGCTACGTTTTCCAATGTGGTATCAGAGCCAGGTTTATGCATAGATGATATGCACGAGTAGAACACAAAGAGTTGTGGGAGGTGATCGTCATACTGCTTACCACCAATATCTTATTTTGATTTGGCGGTATTGTTGGATGAAGTGGCCCGGACCAACCTTACATGACCATGTTCATGAGACCGGTTCCACCGACAGACATGCAACTAGTTTTGCATAAAGGTGGCTGGCGGGTGTGTGTTTCTCCAACTTTAGTTAAATTGAATTTGATTGCGACCGGTCCTTATTGAAGGTTAAAACAACAAACTTGATAAATCACCATTGTGGTTTTGTGCCGTAGGTAAGAACGGTTCTTTCTAGAAGCCCGTAGCAGCCATGTAAAGCTTGCAACAACAAAGTAGAGGACGTCTAACTTGTTTTTGCAGGGCATGTTGTGATGTGATATGGTCAAGACATGATGTGATATACGTTGCTGTATGAGATGATCATGTTTTGTAGAAGTTATCGGCAACTGGCAGGAGCCATATGGTTGTCGCTTTATTGTATGAATTGCAAATGCCATGTAATTGCTTTATTTTATCACTAAGCGGTAGTGATAGTTGTAGAAGCAATCGTTGGCGAGACGACCACGACACTACGATGGAGATCAAGGTGTCGAGCCGGTGACGATGGAGATCATGGCGTTGCTTTGGAGATGGAGATCAAAAGCACAAGATGATGATGGCCATATCATGTCACATATTTTGATTGCATGTGATTTTTATCTTTATGCATCTTATTTTGCTTAGTACGGTGGTAGCATTATAAGATGATCCCTTAACTAAATTTCAAGGTATAAGTGTTCTCCTCGAGTATGCACCGTTGCGAAAGTTCTTCGTGCTGAGACACCACGTGATGATCGGGTGTGATAGGCTCTACATTCACATACAACGGGTGCAAGCCAGTTTTGCACATGCGGAATACTCGGGTTAAACTTGACGAGCCTAGCATGTACAGACATGGCCTCGGAACACTGGATACCGAAAGTTCAAACGTGAATCATATAGTGGATATAATCAACATAGAGATGTTCACCATTGATGACTACTCCATCTCATGTGATGATTGGACATGGTTTAGTTGATTTGGATCACATATCATTTAGATGACTTGAGGGATGTCTATCCAAGTGGGAGTTATTAAGTAATTTGATTATTTGAACTTAATTTATCATGAACTTAGTCCTGGTAGCATTTGCAAATTATGTTGTAGATCAATAGCTCGTGATGTAGTCCCCTGTTTATTTTTTATATATTCCTAGAGAAAAATAAGTTGAAAGATGATAGTAGCAATGATGCGGACTGGGTCCGTGATCTGAGGATTATCCTCATTGTTGCACAGAAGAATTATGTCCTTGATGCACCGCTAGGTGACAAACCTATTGTAGGAGCAGAAACAGACGTTATGAACATTTGGCAAGCTCGATATGATTACTACTTGATAGTTTAGTGCGTCATGCTTTACAGCTTAGAACCGGGACTTCAAAAACGTTTTTGAACACCACGGAGCATATGAGATGTTCCAAGAGCAGAAATTGGTATTTCAGGCTCATGCCTGTGTCGAGAGGTATGGGACCTTTGACAAGTACTTCACCTACAAGATGGAGGAGAATAGCTCAACCAGTGAGCATGTGCTCAGAATATCTGAGTACTACAATCGCTTGAATCAAGTGGGAGTTAATCTTCCAGATAAGATAGTGATTGAAAAAGTTCTCTAGTCACTATCACCAAGTTACTAGAACTTTGTGATGAACTATAATATGCAAGGGATGATGAAAACGATTCCCGAGCTCTTCGTGATGCTGAAATCAACGAAGGTAGAAATCAAGAAAGAGCATCAAGTGTTGATGATTGACAAGACCACTAGTTTCAAGAAAAGGGCAAAGGGAAAGAAAGGGAACTTCAAGAAGAATGGCAAGCAAGTTGCCACTCCCGTGAAAAAGCCCAAAGCTGGACCCAAGCCTGAAACTGAGTGCTTCTACTGAAAGGAAATGGTCACTAGAAGCAGAACTGCCCCAAATATTTGGCGGCTAAGAAGGATGGCAAAGTGAACAAAGGTATATTTGATATATAGGTTATTGATGTGTACCTTACTAGTGTTCGTAGTAACCCCTGGGTATTTGATACCGGTTCAGTTGCTAAGATTAGTAACTCGAAACAGGAGTTGCAGAATAAATAAAGACTAGTTAAGGGCGAGGTGACGATGTGTGTTGGAATTAATTCCAAGGTTGATTAGTGTTGAACCTTAAATAAATGTTATTTGGTGTTTGCATTAAGCATGCATATGATTGGATCATGTTTATTGCGATACAGTTATTCATTTAAGACAGAGAATAATTGTTATTCTGTTTACATGAATAAAACCTTCTATGGTCATACACCCAATGTTAATGGTTTATTGAATCTCGGTCGTAGTGATACACATATTCATAATATTGATGCCAAAAGATGCAAAGTTGATAATGATAGTGCGACATACTTGTGGCAGTGCCGTTTAGGTCATATTGGTGTAAAAGCGCATGAAGAAACTCCATGATGATGGGCTTTTGGAATCACTTGATTATGAATCATTTGATACTTGCGAACCATGCCTCATGGGCAAGATGACTAAAACTCTGTTCTCCGGAACAATGGAGCGAGCCAATGACTTACTGAAAATAATACATACCGATGTATGCGGTCTGATGAGTATTGTGGCTCGCGGTGGGTATCGTTATTTTCTGACCTTCACAGATGATTTGAGTAGATATGGGTATGTCTACTTAATGAAACACAAATCTGAAACATCTATTTGCTGACCCTATCTTTGCCGTCCCTCTTTGCCGTCCACCGCTGACGGCAAAGCTCTTTGCCGTCCGCCGTCCATGCCTTTGCCGTCCGCCGTGGCAGACGGCAAAATACTGGATTCCTGTAGTGGAAGAATCATTGTAACAAGAATAAAGTTTCTACGATCTAATTGCGCAGGCAGATATTTGAGTTACGAGTTTGGCCTTCATTTAAACAATGTGGAATTGTTTCACAACTCATGCCATCTGGAACACCATAACGTAATGGTGTGTCCGAACGTCGTAACCGTACTTTATTAGATATGGTGCGATCTATGATGTCTCTTACCGATTTACCACTATCGGTTTGGGGTTATGCATTAGAGACAGCTGCATTCATGTTAAATAGCGCACCGTCAAAATCTGTTGAGACCATATGAACTGTGGTTTGGCAATAGACCTAAGCTATCATTTATTAAAGTTTGGGGATGCGATGCTTATGTCAAAAGGCTTCATCCTGATAAGCTCGAACCCAAATCGGAGATGTGCGTCTTCATAGGATACCCTAAGGAAACAATTGGGTACACCTTCTACCACAGATCGGAAGGCAAGATCTTTGTTGCCAAGAATGGAACCTTTCTAGAGAAGGACTTTCTCTCAAAAGAAGTGAGTGGGAGGAAAGTAGAACTTGATGAGGTAATTGTACCTTTTCTCAAATTGGAAAGTAGCTCATCCGAGAAATCTGTTCCCGTGATACCTACACCAACTAGAGAGGAAGCTAATGATGATGATCATGAGCCTTCAGATCAAGTTACTACTGAACCTCGTAGGTCAACCAGAGCATAATCCACACCAGAGTGGTATGACAATCCTATTCTGGAAGTCATGTTACTTGACCATGATGAACCTACGAACTATGAAGAAGCTATGATGAGCCCAGATTCCGATAAATGGCTTGAGGCCATGAAATCTGAAATACGATTCATGTATGAGAACAAAGTGTGGACTTTGGTGGATTTTCCCGATGATCGGCGACCCATAGAGAATAAATGGATCTTCGAGAAGAAGACTGACGCTGATGGTAATGTTACTGTCTATAAGGCTCAACTTGTCGCAAAAGATTTTCGACAAGTTCAAGGAGTTGACTACGATGAGATTTTCTCACTCGTATCGATGCTTAAGTCTGTCCGAATCATGTTAGCAATTACCGCATTTTATGAAATCTGGCAAATGGATATCAAAACTGCATTCCTTAATGGATTTATTAAAAAAGAGTTATATATGATGCAACCAGAAGGTTTTGTCAATCCTAAAGGTGCTAATTAATGTGCAAGCTCCAGCGATCCATCTATGGACTGGTGCAAGCATCTCGAAGTTGGAATATACGCTTTGATGAGCTGATCAAAGCATATAGTTTTATACAGACTGGCGGTGAAGTCTGTATCTACAAGAAAGTGAGTGGGAGCACTACAACCTTTCTGATAAGTATATGTGAATGACATATTGTTGTTCACAAATGATGTAGAATTTTCTGGAAAGCATAAAGGAGAGTTTGAAAGGAGTTTTTCAAAGAAAGACCTCGGTGCAGCTGCTTACATGTTAGGCATCAAGATCTATAGAGATAGATCAAGACGCTTGATAAGATTTTTCAATGAGTAGATCCTTGACAAGATTTTGAAGTGGTTCAAAATGGAACAGTCAAAGAAGGAGTTCTTGCCTGTGTTGCAAGGTGCAAAGTTGAGTAAGACTCTAAACCCGACCACAATAAAAAATAGAAAGAGAATGAAAATCATTCCCTATGCCTCAGCCATAGGTTCTATAAAGTATGCTATGCTGTGTACCAGACCTATTGTGTACCTTATCATGAGTTTGGCAAGGGGGTACGATAGTGATCCAGGAGTGGATCACTGGACAACGGTCAAAGTTATCCTTAGTTACCTAAGAGGAAGGAAATATTTCTCGGTTATGGAGGTGATAAAGAGTTTGTCGTAAAGAATTACGTCGATGCAAACTTTTTACACCGATCCGGATGACTCTGAGTCTCAATCTGGATACATATTGAAAGTGGGAGCAATTAGCTAGAGTAGCTCCATGCAGAGCATTGTAGACATAGAAAAATTGCAAAATACATAGGGCTCTGAATGTGGCAGAACCGTTGACTAAACTTCTCTCACAAGCAAAATATGATCACACCTTAGTACTCTTTGGGTGTTAATCACATAGCGATGTGAACTAGATTATTGACTCTAGTAAACCCTTTGGGTGTTTGTCACATGGCGATGTGAACTATGGGTGTTAATCACATAGAGATGTGAACTATTGGTGTTAAATCACATGGCGATGTGAACTAGATTATTGACTCTAGTGCAAGTGGGAGACTGAAGGAAATATGCCCTAGAAGCAATAATAAAGTTGTTATTTTATATTTCCTTATATCATGATAAATGTCTATTATTCATGCTAGAATTGTATTAACCGGAAACTTGATACATGTGTGGATACATAGACAAAACACCTCGTCCCTAGTATGCCTCTACTTGACTAGCTCATTAATCAAAGATGGTTAAGTTTCCTAGCCATGGGCATGTGTTGTCATTTGGTGAACGAGATCACATCATTAGGAGAATGATGTGGTGGACAAGGCCCATCCATTAGCTTAGCATAATGATCGTTTAGTTTTATTGCTATTGCTTTCTTCATGTCAAATACATATTCCTCCGACTATGAGATTATTTAACTCCCGGATACCGAAGGAATGCCTTGTGTGCTATCAAACGTCACAACGTAGCTCGGTGATTATAAAGATGCTCTACAAGTGTCTTCGAAGGTGTTTGTTGGATTGGCATAGATAGAGATTAGGATTTGTCACTCTGAGTATCGGAGAGGTATCTCTGGGCCCTCTCGGTAATGCACATCATAAGAAGCCTTGCAAGCAAAGTGATTACTGAGTTAGTTGCAAGATGATGCATTATGAAATGAGTAAAGAGACTTGCCGGTAACGAGATTGAACTAGGTATGAAGATACCAACGATCAAATCTCCGGCAAGTAACATACCGATGACAAAGGGAATAACGTATGTTGTCATAACGGTTCGACCGATAAAGATCATAGAATATGTGGGAGCCAATATAAGCATCCAGATACCGCTATTGGTTATTGACTAGAGAGGTGTCCCGATCATGTCTACATAGTTCTCGAACCCATAGGGTTCACACGCTTAACGTCCGATGACGATTTTGTATTATATGAGTTATGTGATTTGGTGACCGAATGTTGTTCGGAGTCCCAGATGAGATCATGGACATGACGAAGAGTCTCAAAATGGTCGAGAGGTAAATATTGATATATAGGACGATAATATTCAGACACGGGAAGTGTTCCGGGGGTACCGAGTGTTGTGATTATCGAGCTGAACGGATGAGTTATGTGATTTGGTGACCGAATGTTGTTCGGGTCACCAGAAGGGGTTCCGGGCATCCCCCGGCAACTACATGGGCCTAATGAGCCAAGAGTGGGACAGACCAGCCCCTAAGGTGCTGGTGCGCCCCATGTACGCCGAAATAGAGGGGGGGAGATGGAAAGAGGAGAAGAGAGAAAGGAAGGGGAGGGATTCGGCCCTCTCCCTTCCTTCTCTCCCACCTCCTCCTTCCTCCCCCTTGGCTGCCCCCTCTCCCTCCCACCTATATATATGAAGGGGGGGGGGAGGCGCCTAGAACACACAATATTGATTCCTAGCCGTGTGCGGCGCCCCCCTCCCCAGTTTACGCCTCCGGTCATATTCAGGTAGTGCTTAGTTGAAGCCCTGCATGGATCACTTCACCATCACCGTCATCACGCCGTCGTGTTGGCGCAACTCTCCCTCGACACTTTGCTGGATCAAGAGTTCGAGGGACGTCATCGAGCTGAACGTGTGTAGAACTCGGAGGTGCAGTACGTTCGGTGCTTGATCGGTCGGAACGAGAAGAAGTTTGACTACATGAACCGCGTTAACAAATGCTTCTGCTTTTGGTCTACGAGGGTACATGGACACACTCTCCCCCTCTCATTGCTATGCATCTCCTAGATAAATCTTGCGTGAGCGTAGGATTTTTTTGAAATTGCATGCTACGTTTTCCAACACATACATCACGTCTAGATCAGTCTAATCATGAATCTTTCTTGTAGTAATTTAATGCAACCAACAACTGGTAGAGAGAAGTTATGATGAACAAGACAAGATTAGTTTGCAAGTTGACAAACCCGAGCCTTGCGAACGACAATAGAAAAAATAAGTCGAAGGAGAAGAAGAAAAATGAAGAATATGAAAACGCTAGTGATTGTTTTCTTTTTCATTTGGGAACAAGACAACCAAATAAAATGAGGGAATGATGAAAACATCGTCGAGGTATAGGTCGAATGTTTTTATGTTGGTTCTCTAGGCAGTTGTTTTGGCAGCGGAGCTCGAGTGGTTTCTTTATTTTCAAAAGAAACACAAAAAATAAATATGTACATGTGCCATAATAGCTTTGATGTGTAAATATGAGAATACACTATGGATGGATGAGCAAAATTTAGAGGCCGGGAGAAGTGTTTATCTGCGAGCTTCAAGGAAGAACCAAAGTGTGATGATCTAAAATTTTAAATTTAAATATCATCTTCATTGTTTGCTATTTTAGATCATCGTGTTTGTTGTTTTTGTGCAGGCTGCATTTGATTTGTTTTTCATAATATCTAGAAGGCGGCTTGCAGTGCATTCTAGTAGAAATTCTTTGGATCTTTTAACTTCAAAATTTATTTGTTTTTGAATATTTCTAAAACTAAAGAGCTTACTGGAACTTGGGGGCTAAAATTCTGTTCTCGTGTTTTCCAGCATAATCTATAGTCTTTGGCTTGTACTCCCTCCGTTCCGAATTACTTGTCTTGGATTTGTCTAGATACAGATGTATCTAGACTCATTTTAATGCTAGATACATCCGTATCTAGACAAATCTAAGACAAGTAATTCCGAACGGAGGGAGTAGAAACTAAAAACCACAAAAAAAAATGCAGTCATCTACATGCATGTGATTGCACGCAAAAACAGAAAGCGCTAAAATGTTTTGTTGGCTTGTTTATATGTCTTTCATGCAAGACAACACCATAGCCGACAGCTGGCCCCGAGGAGAGATGATCGGGAAGGGGGTGTTGTGCCATGTTGACGGTCCAGGAGAGCCGTATGTATCTGACCGTTTGCTACTTCGAAGATGATTATTGTGAGCCACTAGCTTGTGCAGCAAAAAGTATGAAAATGTACTTTTTCCTACAACTGCTTACTTCTTTTTATTTTACTTTTTGTTCATGTGGGTGATGCTGTTTGTAGTGCAAAGTGGTTGCCACTTTACAGCTTGCGAAGTGTGGCTGCATGCTCAAGGCACAAATGAGCGACAAACTGGTACCTCATCCTTTAAACATCTACTGATTCTTCTTTCGTAAGATGTCTTTATTATTTAGCTACATAGTGAGAGTTAAAGCAACGGAAAGAAAGGAAGGAGGCAAGGTAGGTGCCCACTGCCTCCTGAGGAGATAGGGCTGCTGTTGAGGCGGGCAATGGCTCCTTGCTGCAACCGGCTCTTCGCCGAGGTCATCCAGACTATACGTAGCATTGGGCAATCGACAAGACTGGTTGCAGCAATATATATGGAGAATAAAACTTTGTGAAACGATTATGTTTGAACACTTCCTGAGAGAGAGACTTATGTAAAGGCGGAACTGTATGTGTTGTGTATTTTATCAATGTCGGTAGACCATGCAAGACCATATGATGGAATAAAGACATGGTCCTTTGACAAAAGCAGATATTATCACACAGAGTTCTTCTATGTACTAGAATTACAGATACCTAGGTACGCAGGAACCAGATCATCAATGATTAAGAATTGACATGTTAGAAACATATCCTAGTAATCCAGAGGTGCCCCCAAACCCGAAAAAAGGGAAACACAAAAGGAAAGAGAGTAAAACTTTAACAAAAACAAAAGGAGAAAAGGAACAATGAGCAGTGCATAATCATTTTCTTGCATAAGTTCTACTATATGATAAGAACTGAAGACGGACAGCAAATCTACACGTTCAAACTGAATAACCATGAAACTTGTATTAAATGCATAGGCCATTTTGAGACAACAAGTATTCATATGAAATGGATACGGTTTCACCTTTCTCAGTCACATTAAACGCATAAGCAAGTTAGTGGTTCTATTCTAAAGAGTACTAGATCATGATGGCGCGTTCTAAAGAGTATAAGAGTGAAACAAATGATTCAAACAAGTGCCTTGACTGAAGATTGTATAGTTAAGTACCTTTTCTTCCTCATTCATGTGGCTGGCAGTCTGATTTGATGATGATAGGAATGAACATTTATCGCTGGGCGTGTCCACTGCTTGATCAAATGCATTCATGTACTGTTCAAATTTATATATTAGGTGACAAATCAATAAAATGTTGTTTGCAGAAAAGCCAGCCATAATATAAAAAGTATTGAAAAAATAACTTCAGTCAACAAAATAATGCAGCCTTCAAATAAATTTTGGAAAATACAGTGCCAATTTATGCATCGGTAATGCATGTACTACATATTAGTAACATGTAAGAACCAAGAAAATAGTTGGTAAACACAGGCAAGATTTGACCATTGTTCCACCACCAAAAAAGATAAAAATATTTGATCATTGTATTGGCAATTTTGAAAGGACATTTGAGCCCAGCTGATTTTCCACGTTGACAAAATGATTAGCTGTGTTAGAAGGGACATTTGAGACCAACTCAGTCCATTATAGGTGACCAAACTGAAAGTAAACTGCACGTAATTGCGCATCAGAAAAGAAATATAAATGTTATAGGATAACGTCAATTATTTGATATATACTGCTAATTTTGTTCTAGAAGCTTTCCTTATTTGTGAAACATTACCATCAGAATGACGACTTTTTTAGCCAAGGATAATAAGGACTTGAAAAATATCTCTATCTTGTTTACATCAGTTGCAGAAAATGCTTGTACTCACAAAACAACTTTTAAAGAATCATGAAATAGATTAGTCGATAACAAGTTTTTACACATCACTAGATATTACCTCATTACCCATAAATTTTAGGTAGCTATCACCTCCAAAGGCCATCGTGATGAAGTGAATCATCTGAAATATTGTAACACAGTAAGTCATATATACCTAAAGGGACTAGGACACCTTATCTTCAAGGGCTAGCCAGAAATCTAAGTAAATCTAGAAGGAATGCAATACTTAGAACTAGATAGAACAATTAAATTCACGAATACTTAATAAGAATTTAACCTTTTGAAGTGCAATGGCACGATCTATTGTAGGTGAATCAGGATCCATGGCCGACATACCGGAATACGTTTCCCATTCCATCAAGAGAAATGCCATAGTCTTGCTGCCAATAATAGACTGAAAATTTATGTGAAAAAAATAACTATACGGTTGTTATTTCAGTAGATGAACACGAAGTTGGCTGTATACAAATGGTAATCCTTGGACGTGCTTACATGGTCCATAATAGCTGGTTAGGATCCTTTCACTAGTTGTGAGAATGGAAATGTGATAGTCTATGCTA
>NC_041393.1:746639193-746643051 GCF_002162155.2 Triticum dicoccoides | reverse complement strand
TTATCTGGAACTTGTGATGGCTTGTGCTATTATCTGGAGCTTGTGAAATAATTAAAAGTCCCCCCACCTTTCCATCCCCAATTGTTTATTTAATAAAATTGCCAAGCACGCAAAGGAAGTGCCCGACATTAGAATGACCTCCCACCACCCCAAAGAAAACACACTCACGCACAACAACAAAGGGGAGAAACATACATGATTTTGTCTCTCAGCATATGCAATGAACTTTTCCGGATATCGCCTGTTAGTCAAAGTTTGTGATATTACACTACTCATTGACCACTGTTGATCACCTTTGTTCTCCAAGTAGTCAATCCATCTATCAGGAATAGTCATAGCTTGGCGATAGTCAAACCCTAATCCACCTTCATCAACTGGCCAACAAAGAACTGGCATGCCTGAAACATCTACTGCCACAACAATTGCTTCTGGGAAGAGTTTGTGCATTAAATGGTTTGCGAGCATCATATAAACAAATGCATCTACATTGGTATCCAAACCAATGTAATCTTTGTAATTTCCATTGAATGACATATTGATACCATTGTGATTATATAGCATCGATGTAACCCCAACAAATCGGAAGCCATCAAACATGAATTCATCCATCCAATATCTCAAATTGGAAAGAAGAAATCTCAGGACCTCCCAATTGGCATAGTTGAACATGCGGCCATTCCACATCTTATTATAGCCCTTGTCTCCTGTGTAGAAATAGGATTCGTGTGCACTTTGTCCAACATCATAGCCATTGAGACCATCGATCACATTATTACTCGCATGGCTGTGGACAACATCCATCAGAACACGCAATCCAAGACTATGTGCCTTGTCAATAAGATATTTGAGGTCCTCTGGTGTGCCTGATCTGCTGCTAACTGCGAAGAAATTCGTCACATGATACCCAAAAGAAGCAGAGTCAGAATGTTCCATGATTCCCATCAACTGAACTGTGTTGTAGTTAGTTGCCCTTAAGCACGGTAACACATTGTCTGCAAATTCCCTGTATGTGCCTGCTTCAAGCTTTCCACCACTCACCCCCACATGAGCCTCGTAGATACGTGGAACATCAGGCTTTGGAGGTCGAGGATGGTTAAATACATACCTGGAAGACGAACAATAAAACTGTCGAAACACTGCATTGTTTTATTTTATTTGGGCTTTAATTAGATTTATTGCTCTCAAGCTACTAAAAATAGACCTTTCACTACTTGGTGGATCCCAGTGAAGACCATCGTATGGAGCTCCAGATTCAGAGGCAGTAACAGTTGCATAACGAATCCATGCAGGAATCCGTTCAACCCATACTCCATGATGCCTAAATCGAAATTTAACCTTGGAATTGTGAGGAATGGCAGGTTTCCCATTGACATGGGAAATCCTGATTGACCAAACGCCAAAATTATCCTTCGCCATCTTGTGCCCAGAACCATTCCAGTTGTTGAAGTCGCCAACAAGTTGTGCTTCCCTACACCCATAAAGTAAATACTCACAAGAACTTATACATGGATCGTCAACTAAAAATAGTGGAAGTAAGTACTGCCATAAAAGGAATGAGTGCCAGCCAACTAAGGCTACAAAAGAGATGGATTATGCTGCCGTGAGTGAAAAACTTGAAACACTATCTACTCCCTCCGTCCCATAATATAAGTGTTGTCGCTCTTATATTATGGGACAGAGGGAGTATCATCTACTAGCTACTAGTACCAGACAAGACAAGCCCTCTCACTGGGAACGAGTACGGAAAATAATACTTAGACAGCCTCATCAGTATTTAATACATTAACCGAAGTACCATTGATGAATAGCTGCTATTTGTTGAACTTACTCTGCTGCAGGGGCCCATTCCCTGTACACGGATGCGCCATGCTCTGTGTTGATCCCAAACTTCAAATAGCCTACAGCACATTGAAGGCCAGAAACACAAAAGTAGATAATGTTTGTACCTGTATTAACAAATCCTTAGTGATGTGTGCATTTAAAATGCATGAACAAAAGCTTACCTTTAGAGAATTCTTCTAGGCTTCCCTCATGTTTCTCAATCAAATGTTTCTGTTCAAGGTACCTATTCATCGTATAATCGAAGTGGTCTTTGAATTCGGCCAACTTCAGGTCCAGATCATATATGGGAAGGTGGTCAGAACCATATCCAGTTGTTGCCGCGATTTTGTTTCCTCGTGCAGTCACGGAAACAAAAGACTTGCTCTTGGCCTTCCATAAATGAAGTACAGTTAATTAGAGCGAGTGGCATATTTCACCAAACAAGCAATGGATATACAACAAATGATCATGTGTGTCTAGTATATATCCATCAATTAATTATTTTGACATGACACATATATTAACATTTGATTAGTTTATTGCACAGAATTCTGAAAGGAGTTTTTAGATCATGGTCAGCCCACACCTATGCTCAAATCCGTTTGATTTTACCTGAGTTAAGCTAGACTTCTAAGTGTACAGCTAGTCTAGGACAACTAGTCTTCTTTCCGTTCTTTTAGTTGTACTTGTTGTTAAAAGAAAATGCCACCATATCACTTCATACCGTGTGGCCATTAAAAAAAGACATACTTGTATTTTTGCACATCAATAGGACTTCCAGGATTAACAACAGAGGAAGCATAGAAAAATGATAAAACTCTGTTCTTTTTGACATATTCATGTTTGGTGTATGTGTTGATGTCAATTTCCATGAAATTGTTTTTTTCTAAAAAAAGATTGTGAATGCTAAACTTGTTTCTCAACACAGGTCACAATATTTTTTTTCTTTTATTCATGAAGATTTGATCTTTGCAATTTTTAAGTCATATTTATGGTGAGACATCGAGACACATTAACAAAAATCCAAACACGCGAAAAGAAATGGGGACGACATTGGATACTATGTTCAAATACATAGAGTGCTTCACCTGCAAAAAAGAAGAGTAGTTAGAGTTAAGTAGGTACATCAATCATCACTTAACAATAAAAGCGACACATATATCTCCAAAAAAATGTCGGAGAATGTGTGATCCGGAGTGTAAGCAAGGGTGGACTATGGTACAGAGAGCAACAACTTTTGCATTGCACATGATCATGTGCCTTGTATCACTCAATTAAGGGATTCCCTCAATTAATTATGTTGACACGGTACGTACGTATATATGCACATTTGGGCAGAATCCTTACAAGTAATACGGCAGAAAACTTGAAATGCTGCAGGGATAAAATATCCGCAGATATGTAAAGAAATTTAATGGAAGTCTTCATTCAGTCCCTGAACCCGGACCCAAAACACAGCGACACAGGGAAAGAAATGATGTCTACCTTCCGTGGCCACAACCAGCGAAGCAGAAACGGAACAGACGGCACCACGCTCAGCCGCTTGCCGCCGCCGCCGCCGCCACCCTGCTCGAGAGGAGACCCACCGCATCAGGACCTCGCCGGGGCCACGCCGGAGAACGCAGAAACAACTAGCAAAAATAACATATCTCGGCTCACCGCGATGATGCCGGGAGGCGGCCGGTCAGCAGCGGCAGACGGGCGCGGCAAGAGAGAGGAGCTGAGGCACAGCATCGTCGTCGACGGCACAGCGGAGGGCGGTGGAGATGTCAGCGTCGGTGGCGGACGAGAGTCCCATCTTCGGTGAAGCTCGTGACCCCGGCGTGCCTTATAACGGCCGGAGGAGCTTTTCTTTCTGGTTGGCCGCTTCCGGCAGAAGAGTGGAGTAGAAGCAACGAGCTGGAGGCACGAGGACGACGGGGCCGGAGTGCCAGTGGACGGTGGGGGGAGAGCCAAGCTTTTTCGTCAGATAGCGAGGGCAGGTTGTAGAACAACAAATAAGGTTGGACTGAGAAAGAAACAGGCTTTCGTCTCGCT
>NC_041393.1:746638094-746638947 GCF_002162155.2 Triticum dicoccoides | reverse complement strand
CATCTGTCGCCAAACCTCTTGTGGTCCACATGACCAAGAAGTGTAGCCACCATCGCCACCACGGAGTCTGCAGGAGAGTCGACTGGGTAGCTCACCATCTGAGGCCGGTGCCCCAACATCATGTGCCAAACTTCTCACCCACGCCAAAACGCGTTGACGCCACTCACCAGGAAGGGAAGCAGTCACCTCCCATGGAACCCATGGGGCCCGTCCACGATAGAAGAGCGGAAGAATGCCACAATCACCGTAGCACCCCCTGTAAAAAGCACCCGGACACATGGGAAAAAATTATATGAAACCAGGTCTCATATAAACCAGGTGAGACATGTCCTGATGGATGACATGTGGCATTCACGAATCACAAAGTATCTAATCTCCCCCCTGATTTCAGGTGGGGGTGGGATAGATGCTTTGTGATTTGGGAATGCCACGTGTCATCCATCAGGATGGGTCTCACCTGCTAACCTGTGAGACCTGCTCTCATAGAATTTTTTTTCGACACATGGGGACATCTAGATCTGGCACGGGGCAACGCCTCGCCCCTGCACGACGAATAGATGCATGCACTACAAAAAAAAGACACATCCATGACATTTTAAGCCGAACAATTTTTTTTTCTGTCATACATATGACACTGCTGCTAGCTGAAGCCGATCGATGCTGCCTCTGGGATGAATAGTGAGCGTTGCGGGGGGTTTGGATGAACAGTGAGCGGTGGCGTTGCCTCTGGATGAACAAGAACCCGTGGTGTGGAGGGCTGGATGAACAGTAGACGGTGAAGGGGTGGCCGTGGAGGGGTGGTTGAACAGGACCCCGTGGTGTGGAGGGCTGGATGAACAGTAGACGGTGGAGG
>NC_041393.1:746637544-746638084 GCF_002162155.2 Triticum dicoccoides | reverse complement strand
ACCGTAGCGCTCCAACACAAGTCTGTTTCTTCCGTTTTGCGGTATGCCACACCCCTCCCGATCAACAGGACCCCCGTTTCGATCGTAGGAGGTCCGTTTCCTCCGTTTTACGGTACGCCACACCCCTCCCGATCAACAGGACCCCAATTTTAACCGTAGGAGGTCCGTTTCCTCCGTTTTGCGGTATGCACGACTAGGCGTTCGAGACCCCGCCCGTATGTACACATACGTGACCATATTTTCTTTCTTGCACCCTGGCCGCTGTACGTACGTGTACATGCTACGTGCACGCCTCTACTTCGACACGTGCGCGCCTCTACTACGACACGTGCGCGCCTCTACATCAACCAGTATGTACGTACACGTTCGCGACCAGGATGACAACGCTACGTACGCTTCGACCAGGTGGGTCCCGACTGTCAGGCACTTCCTTGCCTGCGAAGATGTAGCTGGTGGGTCCCAGCAGTCAGGGGGGCGAATCGTTTTTTTGGCTCGGACGCACTTCCTTGCGTGCGAAGGTGTAGCTGCTGGGTCCCAGCA
>NC_041393.1:746634683-746637282 GCF_002162155.2 Triticum dicoccoides | reverse complement strand
CGTGCGAAGGTATAGCTGGTGGGTCCCAGCAGTCGGGGGGCGAATTGATTTTTTTTCGAACGCACTTCCTTGCGTGCAAAGATGTAGCTGGTGGGTCCCAGCAGTCAGGGGGTGAATCGTCTTTTTTTCGGACGCACTTCCTTGCATGCGAAGATGTAGCTTGTGGGTCCCAGCAGTCAGGGGGCGAATCATTTTTTTCACGAAATACGGTGTCCCGTCCGGTGGGTCCCCGCTGTCAGGTGGAGGAATAATTATTTTGCGTGTAATAAGGAGGCACTTCCTTGCGGCTGCCGTGGACCCAGCTGTCAGCCTCTCCACGTACAGTCCATGTCTGATGGAAGTCATTCCTTGACCACGTTGACCACGCCACGTCGAGAGCACCACGGCGGTGGACGACGGCGAGGCCTAGGAAGGGGACGACACGGAGCCGGGGAAGACGCGACAGTGGATGGACACGCGAAGAGGAGTACGAGGGTTCACTGGTTCGGCTGCGCTGCCGTCGCCGCAGAATAACAGGGGGTGTGGGTCAGTGGGTGAGTGGAGGGATGTCCTGGCCAGCGGTGGGAGTAGTAGGGGGCGGTGAGGCCTCCGCGGCAGCACAGCCGGCCACGGGAGGCAGGAGCAGGCGGCACGACCGGCGCTGCTTTGGGCAGCTGGAGCAAGAAGACCAGAGGTTGAAGAAGCACGACGGCTGTTGGATGGACATCGTACGGTCACTGCAGCTAGAATCGTTTATATTGACTAAGTTGACAAAGCCCTTGGTACGTCAACTTAGTAGGCCCACAGGTCAACTTCCAAAACGGTGCGCCCCAGATGTCAGGGGGGTGAATCATTTTTTGGGCAGGTGAAGTTAGAATATCCGAGATTGAAGAAGAAGCACGGCATCCGTTGGATGGACATCCAACGGCTACTGCTGCTAGAACCGTGTGTTGACTATAAGTTGACAAAGCCTTGCATACCCGTCAACTCTGTTTTTTTAGGGGACGCGTCAACTTAGTAAGGCCAGAAGTGTGTGGCAGAGAACTTATAGCCCATTCGAGATTTGTAAGAATGTGTAGCCCAGTTTTGAATTCTAATGGAATTTACTACAACCCATTTACAGTTTGTTAAAAGTACAGCCCATTTCAACCAACCGTTCAAAACAGAATTCAATAAAATTTCCCACATTTTGATGGGATCCGAATATTTTTATCCCGAAATTTTAGTTAGATTAAATACAATTTTAATATAAATTTATATTGCGTAAAAATCCAACAAAACATTTCGCTCGCAACAATTAATGAAATTAAAATTTTCAATATTCCAAAAAATATATTTTATAAAGTAATCACTATTTGGTGTACTTTTTTATAGTTACTACTCAGTTTTTATAATTATATCCCATTTATTATTTCTTAAAGCCCATTTTCTTGTTAAGCCTAATGCATCCCTTCTAGGAAAGATTTGCAGCCCACCGGGGCGGAGAATAACAACTTGACCTTGCCTGGGTATTCCTATAAAAAGTATAGCTGGGCTAGCCATTTTCAGCTTGAAAAAAATTAATATCTGGGCTGGATATCTGGCTTGGGCTAGACGGGCCACAGCCCGCCCAGTTAATACCTACAGCGATGTTTTCGTTGTTGTTCAGAGGAGAAAAAATAATATGCGGGGTAAACATCGAAAAACTCTGCAGTGCTCACACCTCAAAAACACAAATACTGCTCGAGCTGCTTGGTCCCAGCTGTCAGCCGATTGTTGTGCAATTATCTCGTTTATTGACTACTCCCTCCTTTCCGGTTTATAATGTTCAATTCAAAATCTCACCAATCAAGATAGATGGCGAGTGGTGGAATACTTTTTCTAGTTTTGCAAAAGCACCTAATTAATGCTCTTATTATCCTCAAAAAAAATATTTATCAATGCATTAATTGCAATGCATGCATGCATAAAGTACATGTATTGGTCAATTTTCTCTTAATACTTGCATGCAATGATTTAATGCACCTTGAAATCTGAACATGTGATGGAAAACAACCAAATTGAGCATTATAAAATGGAAAAACTAAAATTTTGAGATAAGCCCTATCTATACTACTATATAGTGTACCAGTTTTGAGATGGATCCAGAGCATCAATCATAACCGTTGGTCTCCAAAATCCAAGGGCTAAGATCAACCGGATTCACCATGAACAGTAGACTGTTGTTGCCTCTGCTGTGTTCTAGAATATTCACGTGGCCCTTCCAGGAAAAAAAAGCCCATATGCGATGCCTCATGGGCTATATTACTGCTTGAGCGCATGACGACTTGAGCCCAGATAAGAAGGTTTGGGAGGAGAATGGGAAGAAAAAATAATAGAGTAACATACAGTTTTTTAATGAACCTCCAGTATTTTAGATGTGAATGTACAGTTTTTTGTGTGAATATTAAAAACAATTGTGGGTGAAATTCCATTTATCAAAATCACTCCATTATACTTTTTTCGAGTCACACTCCAAAATCACTCCATTCTTTTAAGACGTGCATTGCACGTGCATACATACTAGTAAACCGGAAAGAATGGAGTACATAGGTAGACAATGGTGTGGGACCGTGATGTCAGGAAACCAGGAGGAAGCAAA
>NC_041393.1:746621178-746634292 GCF_002162155.2 Triticum dicoccoides | reverse complement strand
TATATATATATATATATATATATATATATATATATATATATATATATATATATATATATATATAATGAGGCACTTGCGTACGTGAGGCTATGGACCTGGTGGGTCCCCATTGTCATCCTATCCAAGTAAAGTAATCTCCTCGCCCGCGCGCGCTTTCCGCTCGAAACAGTCAGCGCCGGCCGCCCCGCTTCCCGGTGCAGGCGATTAGCTCCGCCTTCAAACGACACAAGTGCCGTCTGTCCGGCCATCTGCCGCACACATTAATGATACGCGGTTGCCGAGGCGGCTACTCCGGCGTCACACGTCCGTCCCTCCGCCCGCCCACCATTGCTATATAAACTGCTGCGCCATCCATAGCCGCAGTCATCCACATCCGTTGCCTTTCTCCTATCCACGCCACTACTGCCCACCATGGCTTCCTCACGCTCCAGCGCTCTTCGGGACGGGCGGACGACGGACCACAAGGAGATAGCAGCCATTGCCGCCGACCGGCTGGCCGATAGGCAGCCGGAGGACGATGATGTCCCAATGGAGAACATGGTAGTCGACGATCCGGCGCCAACCCCCTCCTCCGCGCCATCCTCGCCGGTGCATTGCACCATGGCCATCAGCGAGGCTCGTGCCCAATATATGGACAGGGCGAGGCAGATGCATGAGGAGCAGTTACGGGAGGCGCATGCCGACGACGGCTACAACCACCATCTCCTCCAGGAGCACCTGCAGGCAGAGGTGCAGATCGCCGCGGAGCGGGCGGAGCAGGAGGCGCTGCACGACTCGTACCGCTCCGCCCGCAAGGGCCGCCTCGAGCGCTGGCGGTACCGCATGCGGGTGGCGGAGGCTGCGGCCGCCTACAAAGAGGCTAGCAAAGAGGGCGATGAAGTGGGCGAGGCACTGTTTGGCGAGACCGAGGACGAGGCAGAGGACAATGCCGGCTCCGACGAGTCCCCGCTCCGCTGGCGTTGACGACGCCCTGCTCCGCCGATGCCCTGCGGCGCCAACAACGAGGCATAGGACACCACCGGCTCCGCCGAGGCCCCACTGCGCCAACAACGAGGCAGAGGACACCGCCGGCTCCGCCGAGGCCCCGCCCCGCCAACAACGAGGCAGAGGACATCGCCGGCTCAGCCGAGGCCCCATCGTGCCGGCAATGTGGGGGAGGATTTCCACCGCTCCGCTGAGGCGCCGCCCGCCAGCAACAAGATAGAGGCATCGCCGGCTCCGCCGAGGCCCCACCCTGCTGCCAACGAGGCCGCGCCACATAGAAAACGAGGAAGAGTAGAACACGATAGGTCGCCACCGCTCGGGTCCAAGTAAGGCCACCGCTGCTACCCTTCGGTTGAAGCCAAGCTAGGCGGGTTGACCATTGACGGCCGGTTAGCTTCTTGGCGGCGACGTGGAGTCGGAGAGCTGCGCTGGAGAAGAACGCTGCTTCTACTTAACTACTGGTGCAGTTGGCTGACTGACACATGGGCCCAACAGGCCACATGTCAGTTATGCAACTGCACCTGCAGTTAAGTCACTGAAGCTTCTGTTCGGCTCAGCGGGACACAGGTGGGTAGCTTCGGTTAATTAATTATACCTCCAGCGCACCCCTTTTTAGTTTTTTTTCGAAAAGGAGGATGACCCCCGGCCTCTGCATCTGGGAGATGCATGCGGCCACAAACACCCCTTTTTAGTTGAAGAATGTATGAAATGTAATGAAATCCGACATGTTTATATGAAATCCGACCATGTATGAATGAATTTATTTTGATTAGTTCGAATTCTCATATCACTGGCATTGGATGAACATGCAAAACAATACGTACTAGCATTATTCCTAGGGTGATCACCATGTTTGCAGCAGTTTCACATGTACTCCCGCCGGTCCTTTCTAGTCCGCATACAAGTTTTGTCTACGGTCAAAGTATCTCTACTTTGACCAATCTCATACAAAAAAGTATGCACTTTCACAATATGCGAAGTAAAAAGGAATAGAAGGAGTACAAAGAGTTTGAGCAGCTTTTTAGCGTTTCTGTACATTGCAATCAAACACACAGGCCTGGCAATTCATAAAGAACATTCAAAACAATCGATGATTATGCATCTCAGCGACTCACATGTCAGAGGCAATATTTACTTCACAACTAAAGAATAAAGAAAAATTGATCGCCGCTGCTGACAGCAAAGGGCGTCCCATTCGAAAATATCAAAGGCATATCTTGCTAAAATCAATGAGCAAAATTTGACAAGGTTGTCCCATTCCAAAATATCAAATGCCTACGATTGTGGAATGGGCAGGGTTTGCCATCAGTTCGGACATTGACATGGCAACTCGTGCTAAATAAACAGCTGTTCTTTTTGTGCAGTTCCACCAAAATCAACCAAATTCGCGCGTAGCTTGTATGATTTCGCCCTTATATGTTGCAACGCCTTAAACTTATGGGCACCTCCTTTCTTGTGGTGGAAATGAATGATTCGATGCATTCATGAACATTTTGTGCAATTCCCGTTGAAATCAAGCCGAGCACCCCTGTTTGCACAAATACAAAAAAGTGATTAGTATAAAGCAAATTGTACTATGAATTGACAGTTTCAACAGGCACATACATGGTCCATGTAGAGCACACTTTTAGAAAAAATGGAACTCACCAGAAAGAATCCTAGAACAACATTGTACTCGCGCATCACAGCAAAAAAATGGCGATTTGTCAGTCCTTCTGAGCTGAAGTTAGTTTGGTCTTGTGGGGAGTAATGTAACCATCCTTTAACTGCTCCTTCTGATGAGAAGATAGATAGTGCTTCTTCATCCTGGCATAATCGGAACTAGTCACTTCATGTACTCCATATTCTTCTTCAGAGGAAGATGATCCTGTTGTGCAGAGACAAGAGAACTACTAAATGCTAGCATCCATGTTTGCTCGAAAAAAAGGAAAGGAAATATTTAAAACAGCACAGATGAAGCACTTCCCAAGGAAAATACCACTTTTTCATGACAGTATCTAAACAGTAGCAGAACACCAATCGAGATGACAAAGCTCAATCATATGGATGAAATCAGTGGGTGAGTACCAACCTTTGTCAGGAGACTGATTGTGTAGAGCATACAGATGAAGCACTTCTCGGGAACCATCTGTTGCTATCTACGGGGGTGGCCATGCTTACTATATACTCCTCGATTAGTTTAATGTTTCCAACATCTTCTTGTGCAGTTCCACTAAAATATATGGTATCTTCAAAGAAGATCCCTATTTGCACAAGTAGAGATAATTACGTATGGCATCAAATGAGTGGCAAAACAATTGCTCGTTCTAGCCATAGCAATAAATTAAGATGCAAAACTATATCATTACTTGTGTCATCACAGTTCCAGTGCTTCAATACAACACCGGGTGTTGATTTTTGTTTTTCTTCCGCTTGTTCTTCCCCGTCATCACTTGGTTCAATAACAGACAAGCTTCGCCTTCAATGTAAGATTTGGCATGTCAATTAGGGAGCACAAGTATAGTACTAAACTTAATTTTCTGATGAAAGTGGCAAAATACAGGCCAACAGTTGTGAAATATCCTTATCTTACCTCAATGGGATATTACGGTGCACATACAGATTGGAAGTCTTGTCTCCATTTGTGCAGTTCACTAAAATCAAGCAACATTATCGTACAAGTAGCACAACATATGAAAGCACACTGCAGAATCATGTGAAAGAAGGCTAGTACTGACCTCTCATGATGCGGAATTCAAACAACTCACAAGAAGAAGATCTGAACCAAATTCGCCTTAACGGATAGGAAGTAAGATCTCCTCTTGTGCAGTTCCACTAAGATCAAGCAATCAAGCAACGTTGTCGGTGTGACATTTTGGTTGAACTGCACAAAACACTCTTAAAACAAAAGTGTTTTGTGCAGTGCAACAAAAGGTCACAATGGCAACGAGGTGAAGTAGATAACCCTGTTTACACAAAGGTGCAAAGGAAACAACTAGTGGTCAATAACGGTGGATGACACAGAAGCCAACAAAAAGAAGCATCTACCTTATCTAAATGGGAAAGAAAGCAAGACAGTAGCATTTCTCAAACGGTGGCATTGATTAATATTAACATAGAGATTATATTAACAATAAAATTCGTTAAACATGTAATTTGCTTTTAACTGTGGCATTGCATCTATGTTCTAGCGGCATTATTAGAGGGTGTTTGTTTACAGGGACATTTTGGTGTAGGGACTAAAAAAACTCCGTGTCAGTCACATCTAAACCAAACAGGAGGGACTTTTCGGGATTAAAAGTGGGCATTTGGGACTAAAGAAAGAAGACCCCGAGGGAGTCTTTTTGGGACTTTTTCCAACAGTTGCCCCTGCCACGCATCGCACCTTGTTTCTATTAGTTCATTACTAGGGGTAACATGGTCTTTTATCATGTCATTTAATAACCTCTAGTCCATGTTTAGTCCCTGGAACCAAGCAGGTAGGGACTAGGGAGTTTTTAACCAAACATGGCCATAGATTAACAACAGCTAATGAGTTGCACGAGACAGTGGACGCACCTGCACCATGTGCATCTACCGATGTACTGTGGTCATGCACAGTCTGTTGCAACAAAGAACAAACAACCAAGGAGCATATTTGTGTTGGTCCCAGTTTTGTTATCTTTAGACACCTTTTCCTATGTGAGCGCAACAAATCTAGTCCTGCTCAAATCTAGTCCCTTCCTTTCCTTTTTGAACTAGTACTTTCGCCCCTTCCTTTCCTCTTTAAACCACGTCCTAGATTTATGCGATACAACTTTCCCCACTACTTTCCCCCATTCCTTTCCTCTTTGAACCACGTCCTAGATTCATGCTACACAACTTTCCCCCTTCATTTCCTCTTTGAACCACGTCCTAGATTCATGCTATATACAACTTTTCCCACTACTTTCCCCCACTCCTTTCCTCTTTGAACCACGTCCTAGATTCATGGTATACATGCAGCTAGAGCAATGCATGTGGAGTAAGTAAAATATACCTTAAGGTTCTTGGGGCGTGGTTCGGTGGGCGACGGGACGGTGGCGAAGAAGAAGGGTCGGAGGCCCTCCCGCACCATCGCTGGGTGGAAAGTGAACAACAGCGCCGGTCGTGGATTCCCTCCCTCGCCGATGGCGACAGCGTTAAGCCTCCTTCCCTTCCCGGTGGACGGATCCTGCCGGCTCTTTGAGCAGCAGTGAGGGGAGAGAGAGGCCAACGAAGTCTTGTTTAGATCTGGAGAGGGTGAGAGAGTGTGAAGGGAGCAACTACAAGCGTTGAGGATCCAGCGGGAGAGGGTGAGAGAGTGTGAAGAGAGCAACTACAAGCGCTGAGGCTCCAGCGTGTATATATATACTGGAGAGAGAGTGTGAAGCGTGCAAACCCTAGAAATCATTTTGACCAGTCAAAGGATCCTCCTGGCAAAAATTATGCTCAAGTTTAGTTATCGAACCCGAGACCTCAAGTTTGATGAGCGAACAGGCTAACCAGCTACACAACCCTCCCGTTATGTTCAACGAGAGAAAAATAACCTTTTATACATTCCTGCATTCGTGTGACAGGCATGCCGTGTTTTGTGTGTGTGTGTGTGTGGGAGTCATTAGGATTTCAATCATAATCGTGTCATGTGGCTTTGGTGGTAAGACTATCCACAGTGGTGCAGAAATAATGCAGCCTTTAGTCACCTTACCTCTCTCCATGTAGTACGTTGGGTCCCACCAGTCAGAGGGTGAAACAAACAGCCCTGTGTGTGTTTAACAACATGTGTGTGTTAGAGAGTGCGACAGATCGACCTACTCCTATAGAGATATGGTGTGTAGTGTACGATTTTAGCCACAAGAGTCGGTGCATCCTCTCGTTTCCGGGCGTGTCCGGTAGGGACATGCGGACAACTGCCACGCCCGCTCCTGACCAGCCTGGCCCACCCAAAGCCCCTCCACCGCCCGCGCACGCTTCCCGCCCGAAACGGTCAACGCCGCTCCAAAGAATCGGTGCCGCATTCATGCCCGGGCAGAGCGGACGCGACCTCTCACTGGCGCAAGAGTGATGGTTGCTTCGTCCGTCCAACTTACTGCTGGGTCTATGTGATTTGACGGCTCATTGGTCTTTATTACCGAGGTGGTAGGACTGCTGGATGTCCCACGCTTTCGGCGAAAGGAGGTAGTAGATTACAAATTTCTCTATTCTTACAGTAGAGGAGTGCAAGGGCAGTGAAAACACGCAGGCTCAATGATTACATGGCCCACATCACACTATCACCGTGCGACACCTAACTCTTTACATAGTACTCCCTCCGTTCCTAAATGTTACTAGATGAGTCCCCGCTTGTTGCCGCGGAACAGCGGTATATCTCTCTACGCAAAATTATCAATTTCATAGAACTAAAAAAAATCTATAACCGCATGACAAATGTGATAGCCAAACTAAATAAAATCCCATCATCATTTAGATCATCCCACATAAGGAAAAAAGATCAGCCAACTCCTACTGCATAATGGGATTATATTTTTCTTTTTGACATGTTAATGGGACTTAAAAGCTCACTTACATGCATGCTACCGGTGCATGCTTGCATGCATACATGTTGATGTGATTTAAAACCCACTCACATGCATGTGCCACGGTATTTCTGCATGCTTGCATGTGGCTTAGTGCTGAGCCTCTCAACGTCTAGATCAGACGGCTATTATGACTGATTTACTTCATCTAACGACTACATCAATTTTGATGATGTGGCTCAAGGAGAGGATAGAGAATTCCTAGTAGTGGGGGCTAGCTATTACTAGTAGATAAGTCTTTGTAGAGATTCCACTAGGTGAACTACATACGGAACAAAATGAATGAATCTACACTTAAAATGCATCTATATACATCCGCATGTGGTTAATGGTGAAATCTCTACAAAGACTTATATTTAGGAACGGAGGAAGTACTAGTACAGTACTAGTACGTACTGTAATTTATCAGCGAGATAAATTTGTACAATGCTATGAAGCTTCCAGCTCCTGTTACATGTATCTTGCGTCGAAGGTTGCCCGTTGCAACATTTCATCAAATACAAAGGAGACTAACATGCATGCTATTGCATCTCAATGATTGACAAATCATAGCAAATATGTACTCCCTCCATTCCAAAATAAGTGTCTCAACTTTGTGCAAACTTTAGTACAAAGTTGTACTACTACTAAAGTTGACACTTACTTTGGAACAGAGGCAGCTAAAGAAAAAAACGATCCATGCAGTCCCTAGCCCTTGAACCGTGAACCCTGACCAGGCTTCAATTTGCTGGCAATGTTCGAGCTTCCTAATAAATGAAGTTTGCAACCTTTTGACCATCGGATCATTTTGTGCAGTTTCACCAAAATTGAGATGAGCATCCCTATGGCAAAGAAATTGAAGAAGCGTGATTAGAATAAGATTACTAGGACTAGTTGATGAGACATAAACTCATCACAAATACAGTACGTAGAAGCCAGTAGAGGTATCAGGTATGTGCGGGGCAAAGAAGTAGAGAAATATCCACAGGGAGTGATGTGGGCAGCTGGAGCAGTGGTGCAAGCCGGCTGTAAAGGGAGTTGTACCTGAGGGACGTAGCTCGACCTTGAGGAGGGCGGCGGGAGGCGGCAACTGCCCATGTCGCGGCAGTGAGCAAGGGACGAAGGCAACCTCACTGGCTTTGTGAGAGAGAACGGCGGGGACCCCTGATCGGGACGTGCCGACAGTGGGTTTTCGCTGTCGGTGACGGACACCGCATCTACACTAAGCATCCACCCCTTCCCCAAGCGTACGTGATCCACCGGGATGTTAGAGATGTGGCCACAGTAGTTTTATGCGAGAGAGTGTGAAGAGAGCAACCCCAGCAAGCAACCGTGTAGGCTGGCCCGTCCTGACTATGTATATAGTAGAGCGGTTTCCTTTTCTCTCCATATGAACCTATCATATTGCATACGTGCCACAAAGATTTTTTTTATAAATGACGCGGCACCTACTACTCGTTCTCCTATAACCTTGTGCTTGGCATCTGCAGAATATTAACCTTGCGATTGGCTCTTCACCTCTTCGGGAAGTCGAGCAATAATGGTAGTGCAGTATATATTGTTCTGCCTATATGAGACCAAATGAATTGATGCACGTCCACCACGTGGGCGAGGGTCGAGGGGGGAGGGAGAGTGCTACTACATACGGAGCAAAATGAGTGAATGTACACTCTAAAATACGTCTATATACATCAGTGTTTGGAGTATGTACTAGTAGTTCATATTGAAATCTACTAAGGACATATATATTCCAAACAATATGATATAATCTCTATAACCAAGGTAGTAGGGACGAGGACTAAACAGAGGGAGTAGTAAATTTTTCTCCTCGTCCTGCGAGCCACCGCGCGCATGGGCGAGGGAGGAGCAAGCTTCACCTCATCCAGCGAGCCACCACGCCCGTGGGCGGGGGAGACAGCGTACTAAGCAAGCTTCTCCTCGTTTTGCGAGTTGACGGGACACATCAAAAGTACTCTAGTGTATAGAGCCTTGCCTCTAAGGTAGGCCCCACATGGTTTGCCTCTTTTTTTAATTTAACATAACGTGTCAAGTCGCAATTTGTTTGTTCACCCATGGTAGACGATCCTCCCTCCACCAAGTGGACAACCAGTACACGTGCCAAATTACCACATGGGCTGCCTTTTCGTACAGAAATGAGCTCCACCGTGTACCCGCGCGGGTGTGGCTGGGAAAGAGACGGGAGTACGTGCACCGTGCATGCACCTCTTCTCTTCGTGCACGCCCCCCACCTACGTGGGTGTGTGTGAGAGATACAAACCGCGTTCATGAGTGTTTTTTGTTTTGTGGTGGGTGTGGGGGTGGGGTGGGGGGTTGATTTCGTGAATTATTTGTGGGAATATGTGTCCATGACATCTCAAACAAAATTTTGCATGCAATGTGTGTGAAATGGAGGCCTATCCATATCATACATAGAGGGTCGGGCAATCCACGAGAAGAGAGGGAGGGGTCATAGCTATCGATAGAGTCGAAGAGAGGATCAAGTATGGGTGGGTGCGAGATCGATGAAGAGAGCCATCGAAATTGCGCATGTGTTTACAAGTCAAAGATATAGGGCGACTGGCCTACCGGAACGTTAGAGGGCACATGTCAAGTTTGTGTGTGGCAGGGAGACATGACTAGAGCGCTTGATGTATCGGTGTGTGTGTGTGTGGGGGGGGAGGGGGTGGGGGAAGGGGTAGGCAGAGGCCTAACTATAGAGGTAGAACGACTCATATATGTGTTGAGAAGGAGAGACCCAGCTATGTCATGAGGGAGATCGGTCGACATCCATACATAACTGAAGGACGGGAAATATGATGGGACAGAGAGAGAGAGAGAGAGGAGAGAGAGAGGGAGGGAGAGGGAGGGAGAGGGGTAGAGTGCTGGATGGCTGATGGAGTTGCTTCTCGGAGATGTTGGGAGAGGCCTACTAGACAAACTGAGGGTGGAACTGCAATGTTATCAATAAGAGTGGGGATGTGTTTCTGTGTGTGCCTGTGCGTGATAGATTTGTTGGGACGCATCCATGGATGATGAAGGGGAACCATGTGTTTGATAAGCAAACCTAACTAGATCAATAGATCAATTGTTGTTTGTCGGAGGAAGGGAGAGACACAACTAATGAGGTAGATCGATCGATGTGTGGGCAAAAATGAGTTATAAGGACCTAGCTGGCTATATGTATAGCGAGAGATCGGTCGATGTACGTCCATTTGTTAGAGGCAAATAAGGCCCAGCGAGACGGATAGACAGAGAGAATGGAGCTAGGAGGTGGTGCGAGAGGCCCAACTACTAGCTGGATAGTGGGAGGAGTGTGCGGTTGTGAGATCGATTAAAAGATGGGTGAGAGTTTACACGTGTGTCTGACCATATGAGAGACACGAGGCAAGGACACATAAAGGAGGAGATTGAAGCTGTGTGTGTATGCTGTAGGCAGGCATCACTGGAGAGGTTTATCGATCTGTGTGTGTCGGAAAGGAGTTGTGGAGACTCTGGGAGAACGACCTAAAGGAAAAAATGAATGTGCCCGGTGGATAGAATGCCGAGGGAGGGGGAGGGCGAGGAGGGCGTGTGCATGCATGAGAGAAAGTTAGTGGTAGCTACAAAGGTTAGAGGACTGTGTGGGTGTAAGAGAGTAACAAAGATCATAATTTGATATGAAAGCGGATTCATATATTTGAATAGGAGATCATAGTGTTTTAAACATTGCATGCATGAATATAGCGGTGATACACGTGCTGTGCACATGTTATACCATAATGTGATAATGCATGGCGTTTGCAACTCACAGCTAAATGCCGAACAATCTAAACCATACTATACATCAAACAATCTCACATTTTATTTGAATTTGTGATAATGTGCGGCATTTGCAGCTTACAACTAAATATCGATCAATCTAAACAATACTATATATCGAACATTCTCACATTTTATTTGAATTTGTGGTAATGTGTGGTGTTTGCAACCCACATCTAAATACTTGTAGGCGTAGGGGGCGGGGCACCATACATAATGTGATAAACACATTATACATATGAGACATGGTTTAGATTATGAAGATCTAGCTAGAGCTAGAAATGTAATGTGATTTGAAATCAAATAAAGTGGATTCAAAAAATCTAGTTCGAGTTCATATAGTACACATAGTTCATATGTAACTCGATACTGATCATGTGGTGTGCTGTGAAGATAATACACAAACGATGGTTTAGCTTGAGAATAATGATGATTGTAGATCTTATTAAAACAGAGAAACGAATTCAAATGCTTTGACTTCACAACAATCATTACTGTAGATCTTATTCAAATTTAGTTCATATTGAAGCGGTAGTATATTCGTTTCGAATGCACTAAAACGTTCATTTGAGTAGTAGGTTGCATGCATTATACACGTAGCGAAATATTTTAATTAAACATAACATGAATTCAAAGTTTTGAATGAAATTTATAGTGCGCATTGATTTGGTACATTACATGTTAGGCTTGTCCAGAAATTTCAACCCGCGCCTTGTTAGTCCGAAATATTTAAGATATATCTTTGTCTCGTTGTGCTCCGACAACTCCCTCCATCTCAACCCACGCCTTGCTATCCCGAAATTACAACGTGCGTGAAAACTCCCACCTCATGTGAAATCCCAGCACGCGAAATGCCCGTGGTACCCCTGAACCGAAAGAACCGCCTCAAATCAGCAGGGGGTACTTTCGTAACTTACCCCACATTTCGGACAAGCGCGTCTCTAAGCCATGGTTCCCCACTGCCATCCCATCCACCCACCCATTCTTACACCGAGGCCGCGAAAACCCACGATGAAACCCCACACCCTGCTCCGTCCGCCACCCAGCCAGAGATTCTTCCCCGACGACGTCGTCCACAGCAACACCTCGACGTCCCTCATCCACCGTACCAGATGAGGATCCGTCGTCGATCTCATCGTCTCGCCGGTTCAGCCACCCCGTCCTCCACCTCCAAGGAGCTGCCCCGACGTTCCCCTCGTCTTTTGCGCCACCTCCATTCCCACACCGCCATCTTCACCTGCACCACCAGAAGAGCATCATCATCACCGTTTCCTCGGATGAAGCTGCGGCCTAATCGGCCCCGCCAAAGAGGTTGTACACTAATCGCCGCATTTTCTTCTTGATTCGATCTCACGGTGCTGCCGGCGCTCGGTCCCAAGCCGACATGGCGCGGCTCCATCCACGGCGTCGCTCCCTCGGCGGCGACGTCCACATCAGTAGGAGCTGCTGCTGCTTTAGCTCTCGCTCGCGCTGCTGCTCTGCTCTTGCTCTTGGTCCCCTGCCTGGTCTGCTCTTGCTATTGCTCTTACTCGCGCTGCTGCTCTCGCTCTTGCTCTTGCTTGCGATGCTGCGCCGATTTGGCTACACTTCAGTCGACTGAATCGACTTTTGGGTCAGCCGATTTCCAAGGGGTGGGCTCGCCGGGGTGAAGGAAGAACCAGCTGCAACCTACGTTGCACGGATACTTGGATACGTATCAGATACGCGATACGGGGATACGCTCGATACGGCAATTTTCTAAGAACTAGGATACAGGGATACGTCTGTATATACATATTAATTATTAAATATATGAAAAAATAACGAGTCTTTTTTTGTAGGAAATGCACTGTTTTATTAAAAAAATTGAAGTCTTCACAATTCCTTAACAAATACTGCATGGATCTCTTGTTGCCTCCTTTCCCTTTCCCAGTATTTTCCAACATCTGGACGTACCTCCACAAAGGCTTCTTCTCATTATCATCTTCCGGAATCACACGAGCAGCAGCCAATACATGGATTGCATCCACGCTACCTCCACTACCTGCATCTCTTCTAACTGAAGAAGACCTAATAGACATGGCCGATCTGCACGGTAAAAGGAGGAGATTAGGAAAACAAATTAGTCAAACTGATCTAATCTTAAAATCTGAACCTAAAACACCTACATACAGAATTCAGAGAAGGAGATGGAGAAGAGAGATCAGAGAAAGAGAGGGAGATGAGAACTTACCTCCTGCAAGGGAGACACGGATGTCTTCTACCTGCGACGAGCCGGCGACCGATCAGCGTCGATTGGATGGAGAGTTGGAGAAGAACATGTGGGAGAGGAGAGGACTGGAGCTGAGATTTATGGAGAGTTGGAGACCTGCGGGTTGTGGCTGCTCGCCTGCTCCAAAGAGTCGAGGGGACGAGATGGCCAGTTTTTAGTTGAGGGGACGAGGATGACGTGCGGCGGCGCTAGGAGGGGATCGAGGAGTTTTCAGTTTTACACGTCGAACGAAGGGGTTGCCATATCCAAAACGTATCCCAGAGGTATTCCAGACGTATCAAACTCTATTTTCTTTTTTTAAAATCAATAAATCATAGGATACTTACGGGATACATATCAGGCAGTATCGGGGCAGTATCCGAGTATCGGGGCAGTATCCGACACGATACGCACACTTTCTAAAGTATCCGTGTAACGTAGGCTGCAACGGGGAGGGGGGCTCACCGGAGAGGTACCCCATTATCTATCTTAGGGTTCGGGATGGGGGCGGTGGTCGCCGCGGTGGCGTGGCGGTGGCGTGGGGATCGCCGGAGAAAAAGCTCGGCACGTG
>NC_041393.1:746595981-746620781 GCF_002162155.2 Triticum dicoccoides | reverse complement strand
GTGGGGGCCTAGAGGGATGGCCGGACCGGGGGTGGGGAGTATTTTCGGGGCGGGCGGGGCGACGCACCGCCGGCCGCGGGTGGCGGGGGGCTGCTATTTGACCGGTGGTGGCTAGCGGCTCAGGGGGGTGGAGGTTGAAGATGAACCGCAGACCGTTGATTTCGTATCCAACGACTGCAAAATCGACTGACCAGAGATGAAAAAGTCAGTCGACCGACGTGTAGCCTCACCTTGCTAGTGCGTTCAGTTTCGACAGCAAAATTTAGTTTCGACAGCAAAATTCAGTTTGGACAATTAGGTTCAGTTTCGACAATTAAGTTCAGTTTCGACATTTAAGTTCAGAGATGAGCGGCTGATGTATTTTACATCTAGCACTTTGTGGTTATGTATTTTACGTCATGTATTGGAGATGCTATTAGAATTCCACTTAGGTTAACGTTGTTCGTTGTCTCTCTTGTCCTGCTTCAGCCTCGGTGTCGTACAACTCACCAGAGCTGCTCCAACGAAGAAACCCTCCATCACAGCAGAGCAGTCCCTTGGGCTCCATCTCCAAACGCCTAAGATCTTCTTCCCCTCCTCCGACAGCAAAGTCAGCCGGAGCATCCTCACCGTCCAACCCAATCACGCTGAGATCGACATGGCTTCGCCAAAGAGGTTGTAAACCTTGTTGCATCTCTTTTTTACTCTACATGTTATATATATTTTCCACTGAGCACACGGATTTGTTCCTTTAGTGTCTCCTTGAAAGAAAAACGTAGGAATTTTAATTTTCACTTGTCCTCCTTTTCAAATTCCTATTCATGAAGCACAAGACTAAGAGATAGTAGCATAATAGCATTATAACCGTACATTTTCTTGTGGTTTGACTTAATCTCACCATGCTTCTTTGCATCCCGTGATCTTACAATTGTTGTGAATCAAACACCCAGATTGGCAGAAATCCTGTGTTTTAAATTCTCTATTTTGCACGTGCATTCCTATCCTATTCCTGTCTATTTCCTATCCCTGCGTTGTTGGAATCTTCCAATTCAAACGAGCCCTTACAGAATTACTTCTCTTACAGATAGTTGTCAAAGAAAACCTTGCGTCGTTTGTCCCGGTCCTGCTGCGCCGTCGTCCACCCCAGCTCAGCTGCTCCAATGACAGAAGGGTCCAGCAGAGCAGGGATCCGGCCTCCAGACTGTCTTTCGCTGCCTCAGATCTTCTTCCCCGCCGCTGGCAGCCATGAAAACTGCATTACCATCATCAACCGAGCAGATGACCTTGAGGAGTACACGGGTACGCAAGAGAGGTCGCACTCTTTCGTGTCTGCTTACGTTATGCATCGCTTAATATTACATGCTACTTTATCGTCCTGTTCACCGATTAGACTCTGAGTCAGCTCCAAACTAATGGTCAAACTTGAGTTTTTAAATGTTTGTGGGGTACATATCGGGGCCGCTATCAATAGTATCTATCTAGTATCTGGTTAATCTCCGGTGTCTACTATGAGTTTCATGTTGGGTGGGAAACAAACAGTAAAGAAGCCATTATCTGTATTTATTAACTGAAGCCATTATCTGCTTGCTATTATTGGTTTTGGGTCTATCCACAGGTTGCTACTATCACTCTGGATTTCTGCATGCACTCCTTACATAATATCACTATGTTTTATTCCTATGCATGACAGTTATTGTAAACAATGGAACTGAACATGTAGAGCAAAAGAGATGAGCCTTGCGTGGCAATATAATTTCATGCAGACGTCGCTCCATGGTAGGCGCAAAGGCAGCCCCCCTCCACGCATTTCGGATTGTAATCGAGAGGAAGATATCTATTCCGAGGGGGATTCAGAAGGAGAAGATAACTCCTATTTACCCCCTGAGGTCTTCGCTCTAACTTGGCATGCTGATGTTGGTTATATCATGCATATGGTGTCTTGCATTGCTTACTTTATACATCAAATATATCATCTTCTTAGTTTAGACATCCTTTGTGCGAATGCCATCTGTTTAGTTTATTCATCGTTTATGTGAATTATGCAACACCACCTTGTTTAGCCAGGCATCATATATGTGAATTTTGCAATGCCATCCTGCTTAGCCAGTCATCTTATATGTAAATTATATCAGGCCATCTTTTTTTTCGTTACATATTACATTCGTCAACAATGTTAGTACATTCAACTGCTCTTCGTGTGCATCAGCCATTTGACACGGTGATGGCAAATTCGGGAGTGAAAACAAGGTCTTCTGAGCAGGCTATGCTATCTGACGAACCGCATTGTTGGGGAACATAGCAGAAATTCAAAATTTTCCTACGAGTCACCAAGATCTATCTATGGAGAGACTAGCAACGAGGGGAAGGAGAGTGCATCTACATACCCTTGTAGATCGCTAAGCGGAAGCGTTCAAGAGAACGGGGTTGAAGGAGTCATACTCATCGTGATCCAAATCACCGGAGATCCTAGTGCCAAACGGACGGCACCTCCGTGTTCAGCACACGTACAGCCCGGTGGCATCTCCCATGCCTTGATCCAGCAAGGAGAGAGGGAGAGGTGGAGAAAGACTCCATCCAACAGCAGCACAACGGCGTGGCGGTGATGGAGGAGCGTGGCAATCCTGCAGGGCTTCGCCAAGCACCGCGGGAGAGGAGGAGAAAGAGAGGTAGGGCTGCGCCAGGGAGAGGTGGAAACTCTTGTGTCTGCAGCCCCAAATACCTCAAGTATATATAGGGGAGAGGGAGGGGGTGCGCCCCCTCTAGGGTTCCCACCCCAAGGGGTGTGGCAGCCCCAAACCCATCTAGGGTGGCAGCCAAGGGGGGGAGAGGGGGAAACTTGCCCCCCAAGCAAGGTGGGGCGCCCACTCCCCAAACCCTAGGCGCCTTGGGCCCTTGTGGGGGGCGCACCAGCCCACCTGGGGCTGGTCCCCTCCCACACTTGGCCCATGCAGCCCTCTGGGGCCGGTGTCCCCACTTGGTGGACCCCCGGGACCCTCTCGGTGGTCCCGATACATTACCAATAAAACCCGAAACTTTCCGGTGACCAAAACAGGACTTTCCATATATAAATCTTTACCTCTGAACCATTCCGGAACTCCTCATGACATCCAGAATCTCATCCAGGACTCCGAACAACATTCAGTAACCACGTATATCTATTCCCTATAACCCTAGCGTCATCTAACCTTAAGTGTGTAGACCCTACGGGTTCGGGAACCATGCAGACATGACCGAGATGTTCTCCGGTCAATAACCAATAGCTGGATCTGGATACCCATGTTGGCTCCCACATGTTCCACGATGATCTCATCGGATGAACCACGATGTCAAGAACTCAATCGATCCCGTATTCAATTCCCTTTGTATAGCGGTATTGTACTTGCCTGAGATTCGATCGTCGGTATCCCGATACCTTGTTCAATCTCATTACCAGCAAGTCTCTTTACTCGTTCTGTAACACATCATCCCGGGATCAACCCCTTGGTCACATTGTGCACATTATGATGATGTCCTACCAATAGGGCCTAGAGATACCTCTCTGTCACACGGAGTGACAAATCCCAGTCTCGATTCGTGCCAACCCAACAAACACTTTCAGAGATACCTGTAGTGTACCTTTATAGCCACCCAGTTACGTTGTGACGTTTGGTACACCCAAAGCATTCCTACGGTATCCGGGAGTTGCACAATCTCATGGTCTAAGGAAAAGGTACTTGACATTAGAAAAGCTTTAGCATACGAACTACACGATCTTTGTGCTAGGCTTAGGATTGGGTCTTGTCCATCACATCATTCTCCTAATGATGTGATCCCGATATCAACGACATCCAATGTCCATGGTCAGGAAACCGTAACCATCTATTGATCAACAAGCTAGTCAACTAGAGGCTAGTAGGGACATTGTCGGTGTCAAAACCGGCGGATCTCGGGTAGGGGGTCCCGAACTGTGCGTCTAGGCGGATGGTAACAGGAGACAAGGGACACGATGTTTTACCCAGGTTCGGGCCCTCTTGATGGAGGTAAAACCCTACGTCCTGCTTGATTAATATTGATGATGTGCATTACAAGAGTGTATCTACCATGAGATCAAGGAGGCTAAACCCTAGAAGCTAGCCTATGGTATGATTGTTGTTTGTCCTACGGACTAAAGCCATCCGGTTTATATAGACACCGGAGAGGGCTAGGGTTACACAGAGTCGGTTACAATGGTAGGAGATCTACATATCCGAATCGCCAAGCTTGCCTTCCACGCCAAGGAAAGTCCCATCCGGACACGGGACGAAGTCTTCAATCTTGTATCTTCATAGTCTTGGAGTCCGGCCGATCATGATAGTTCGGCTATCCGGACACCCCCTAGTCCGGAACTCCCTCAGTAGCCCCTGAACCAGGCTTCAATGACGATGAGTCCGGCGCGCATGTTGTCTTCGGCATTGCAAGGCGGGTTCTTCCTCCGAATAATTTATAGAAGATTGTGAACACCAAGATAGTGCCAGGAGGGTTCTTCCACGTACCACCGTAGAGAGAATAATATTACACAAGTTCAATCTGCTGATGTATTTTGTGGCGTGACGTCACACCATTACCAAGCCTTTACTTGAATTGTTTTTATTGTATTACCTCAGCGCGTTTAGCGAAGCGGTTTCCTTGGCACGTCTTGTCGAAGCAGAGATCGTGTTCCCCTTATTTCGGGATTCCCATCAATACGGACATGGGTAACCCAACCGCGCCCGTTGCCACGCCCCCTCCATCGAAGGCGGGTTCCAAACGGTCACGGGGACGGCTCTTGGTATTCTTCCTCTTTATAATGAGACCAAGGCCCGTTCTTTTCCTTTAATCCTCTATCGAATCCGCCCCTCGCCCCGAGTTCCAACACCCAGGGCTCCAGATTCGGGTACCTTCGATCTTCGACAATGTCCGGCCCCGACCTACGAGGCCGGTGGATGCCCTCCTCCGTCACGGAAGAGGACGTGCTAAAGCTGAGAGACGCCAGGTACTTAACCTACGAGATTTCGCATAGGCTGCCTGCCCGAGGGCAAGTTATTCCTACTTCCGAGCTTGGCGAGAGCGTCGTCTTCGTGTCTCACCTCCGTCGGGGTTTAGGCTTCCCGACGGATCCCTTCATGAGGGGGCTCATGTTTTACTATGGGCTGGAATTCCATGACTTGGCTCCGGAGTCCATCCTCCACATCTCATCATTCATTGTCGTCTGCGAAGCCTTCCTCCGCACTACCCCTCACTTCAGCTTGTGGCTCAAAACCTTCAACGTGGAGCCGAAGATGATTGAGGGGCGTCAGGCAGAGTGCGGCGGGGCGGTTATAAGTAAGAGGGCCGATGCTCCATGGCCCGAGGGCTCTTTTCAGGAGGAGCTCGGCTTGTGGCAACATGAGTGGTTCTATATCACTGCTCCCAGGGGCAGCAGGCAGAGGCTGCCGCCCGTCTTCCGCTCGGGCCCTCCATAGCGGCTGACGTCATGGGTCAACAAGGGGCGTGACTGGGGGCCGTCCAAAGACGTTCCCCTGTTGCAGGACCGGATTCGAGGCCTCCAAGAAAGGGAGATCAATCTGGTCGTAGTGGTACAGGTTATGTTGATCCGGTGCCTACTGCCCTGCAAACGTCGCCCCCTCCGCCTGTGGGAATTTAATCTGGAGGGGCCACGAGCTCTTCAACACTTCATGGGTTTGACACCCGCGGAGATGTACAAACTGTTCTTCGGATCGCAAGAGATGCGTCCGGAATTGACCGAGGATGCTGGCCTAAGCTGCAATCGCCCGGATACTCAAATAAGTAGCCCTGTGTCCGGACACATCGTCCATTCATTTACCGTGGGTTTGCCTTTTAACCAGCTATCCCTTGGACAGGAGTGGATAGCGCAAGCAAAACTGATACGGTGTTCGGCCCCCCTCCCTGAGACCACGCAGGATCCCGTGTTAATCAAAATTTTGGAGGTTGCACCTTCGGAGGAGGGCGAAGGGGGGCACAGGGGAACTACCACCTCAGCCACGGAGGCTTTCAGTAAGGGAGGAATCGAGAGTCCCTCCTTCCAGGGGGAGAAGAGGACCGCTTCCGAAGACCCGGAGGCCAAGGCCTCAAAGCGGGGAAAGAAATCTGTACCGGAAGGTCCTGTGCCGGGAAGAGCCCCGGTCGTACTGTCTCCTCAGAGGAATCAGACCTCTAGCGAGCCGTAAGTAAAAGGGGGGATTTTGTAATAGTGGACATCCCTGCTTAATTTCTAAGGGTAACCAAAGTTTTCACCTTGTAGTTCGGATCTCAGCCCATCTCAGCACAGCTCATCGTCGGGAGACCTTCGTCCAGAGATGATGGAGAGCGAAACGCCTCCATCTGCCGCCCCGTCGTGCGGTGCGGGCGACCCTGAGGTGTCGTCATGGAGGGTCTCCCCGAGTCCGGTGCGGCCGGAGAGTTCGGCACCCATTGGAGTATGGCCGGTGGAGCTACAGGATTTGCTCAAGAGGGCGTCTATCTCAGAAGATCACCACACATTAATGGGTAGGGTGATTGAGAGGATCTCGTCCGCCGAAAGCGGGTTGTATGAGGCCGTCGGAAGTTTGCTGACGGGGTTTGAGGTACGCAAAAAATGACATACCTTTTGACAGTTTTGCACATGAAGTGTGCCCTGTATAGATAGTAGCCCCTGAGACTTGGTATGCTGTGGAAAGCGACAGCGTGCCGAGGATCATAATCTCAGTTATAGATTGTCGCCTTTCCTATGCAGGTGGTGGAACGTTCGGTGGCCAGCCGGACTGATGGATTTGCCGAGCTGAAGAGGCAACTCGATGTTGCGGATGCGGACATCTCGCTGGTCAATAAACGACTTGATGAGTCACAAGATATGTGGTTGCTCCGTGGTCGCCTAGTAAGGGAGCCGACGCCCATTCCTTACAATTTGTATGCTTGATGCAGATGGCGCTGCTGCTGTGGAAGACCTTCGAGCAGAACTTGCTTGGGCCAAGGAGCAAGCCAGAAAAAGCGAGGCGGCTGCCTCGAAGGCAGCGGAAGAGCTAGAAGCCGAGAAGGCTGCTCACTGCCGAAGCAGGGAGGAGATGGCCGGAATGGCCGCGAAATTAAAAGTTGCTACCGACCGCCAGGAGGTTCTTGAAAGAGAACGCTGAGCTGAGCAAGAGGACCTGAAGAAGGCCAACGCCGAAGCCAAGGATGCCCGTAGTGCAATGCAGGCTATGAAAGAGGAACCGCGTCAGGTCGGAGACATTGTGGCTGGAAAGCCCTTTATGCTGCGTAGGAAGTTCACGGATCCGAAGTATGCTCAGTGGGCCGATTGTACGGTGCGTTGGATCCTTATCTGGACTTGGCAGCGAGTGTGGCGGACGCAGTCGTGCACTTCCGAAGCCAGAAGGATCACGAAATGGAAGAGCTTTTCTGGTCTCAATTCCATAGTCCGGAGCGTCCACTTCCGTTGAGTGATCGGCTGGTTGAGTGGGCTGAGCTGAATAGATTGTCCGGACTTGCCATGACGGATGTGGTCACTCATCTGTGGCCGGAAAGGCCCAAGCGGAAGAGTTATTTTGGCTTGTTGCAGCAATTCCTTGGGGCGGTGCCGCGTATTGGGGCGATGAAGCGGTCGGCGTGCATAGAAGGTGCACGGATGGCTCTTGCCCGTGGTAAGACATACTGGGCGGAGATGGATGCCACCGCTGTTGCATCCCGGGGTTCGGACAAAAGCCGATTCCCCACCGAGCACTATTTTGAGGAAGTCCTGCAGGGCGCTCGTTTAATAGAGTCGCAGTGCTCGAAAGATGTTATGATTGAATGACATGTATGATTTCTGAGATCATGTTTATAATGCAATAGCTTTTTATACTTGTGTGTTCAAGTATTGAACTATCTCCTGTGCGGCCGTATATGTATGTATAATCTGAAAGATGGCAGTCTTTGGCTTTAGCCCCCACGCACATGGTGTGGGGGTGTTTGCAAAAAGAAAAGCGCTTTTTCACACTTAATCCAACGTCTTGGTCCTTTTAAGGAGGTGATAGCGTAGCAAACTAGGCAACCGGACTATAATGCTTTATCACTTTCACTTAGCCATAGGAGCTCGAATGTGGGGCTACTATATAGCCCCTGGCGGCACCGCTCTTCTCCGAACTTGGGGCGCGTATGTGCCTGACCGGGAAGCGGTCCTTCGTCAAAGCGGAGGAATTCTAAACATTCCAATGGTCGATCGAGTGGTTGACCAGTCTCTCGCTATATCATGACAGTCAATTTTCGGCTTTCTCTACTGAGGTGCTCGCCCGGCCGAACCGGGGCACAATCGCAGTAGTTCTCCTGGTGCCGCATTAGCCGATGATGCGGAACGTAAGGCAGCAAAACACAGGAGCCGGGAAAACCCAACATTTGACCAAAGACATGATTCGGAGCTGATGCATATAAGGCCTAACTCGAGACGCCGAACACTCCCTGAGGTGTTCGGTCTTTATGATACCGGGCAGAATAATGCCCTAAGCCCCTAGTGTCCAGGTACAGGAGAGAACTTCTGACGCGGCTGATGCCAAAACTTCAGCCTCCTCCTCGGCTATGGTGGGAAACCAGGGGATGTGTATCAACAAGAGACAGTAAGAAAGGTTTACGCAGGGTCTTAATCTGAAAAGAATCCTTGCAACGGGTCCCTGCTGCACGTCTGCGCATGTGTCTCCGTTGTGCTGTATCCTGGACGGGTGTAGCACGCGCTTCATCTGTAAAAGAGAAGGACTTAGTTTCCAAGAAATATCATGCTGAAGTTGTATTAAAATAGAATATAATTTGGAGGATGAAGAAAGTTGAGCTTTATTGGCTCTCATCATTTATACACGCGGCCCCTTATAAAGGGGGTATGCGGCTGGGAAGCCCCTTGTTTAGTTATGCCGGACTCGCCTAACCATGTCCGAGGTCTGAATGACTTGTTGTTAGGGGCTTTAACCTGCAAGGTCTGATTAGTGTGTGGCTGTCGAGGCAGTCTCACGTTCTCCGTGGTCGAGGAACACTCGGAGTTACTTTTTAGTGAGATTATGCCACGTTGACCGGGCATTTTTAAGCGTAAGAAACGCGTAAGGTGGTATTGCATTAGAGCTGGCGAAAGCTGCACGCCCCAGTAGTGCTTAAGGGCTACTCTTAAATGGGGCGATGGAGAGTGAGCTTTTCGCGACGGAGGTTGTCGGATGAACCGAACACAACCTCTAGTGGTACAGAGCCTATATAATTGGCTTAAAGGCCTGGCGTCACTCCTTTGAAGGAAGTGCTGCTATGGCGAATTTTGGTAGGGTCTATCCCCACTCTGCGGACGGTGTCCTGGTAGGGCAGGTGCTGCGCTGTGTGTTATCACATGAAGTGAGTTCACTGTTTTGACTTCTAGTGGGAAAGTCTTCTGTTTTCCGGAGTGCTGCTTTTGGGTTTCGTCACTTTCACTTGGTGTGTCGAGCCCCTTGTGTTCGGCGTTAAGTCGGCCGGACTGCTTGAAGACCCAACAATCTCTATCCAGAATCTTGTTTAGGTACCATGTATCTGACATAGTCTATCCAGAATCTTGTTTAGGTTGGATAGCTCGTCACTGTTGTCTTTGAGGGGCAGTGTTTTGTTGTTCGGCCGAGAGCTTTTGAATCCGGCGTTGACCGCCGTACTATTCGGGCCATTTTCCTTATTCCGGCGCTAATCTTTTCTGTGTCGGGATTTCCCATTTCCATTCCTGACTTCGGATGTACTCGGGTCGCTGGTGCTGCATCTAGCCAGCCAGCTGTCTTCCCCCGCGCAAAAGCGGGTCATGAGGCTTGTTAGTGCGGCCATTGTTCTTGGTTTTTCCTGGCCGAGGTGTCTGGCGAGCCATTCGTCTCGGACTTTGTGTTTAAAGGCTGCTAAGGCTTCAACGTCCGGACAGTCGACTATTTGGTTCTTTTTAGTGAGGAACCTGTTCCAGAATTTGCGTGCTGACTCTCCGGGCTGTTGAGTTATGTGACTTAAATCGTCTGCATCCGGAAGGGGGACATAAGTCCCCTGAAAATTTGCTCGAAACACATCCTCAAGCTCTTCCCAACTTCCAATGGTATTTTCTGGGAGGCTTTTAAGCCAATGCCGAGCTGGCCCTTTGATCTTGAGGGGTAGGTATTTTATGGCATGGAGATCGTCTCCTCTGGCCATATGTATGTGTAGGATATAATCCTCAATCCAGACTCCGGGGTCTGTTGTTCCGTCATATGCCTCTATGTTTACGGGTTTGAATCCCGCTGGAAATCCATGATCCAGTACCTCGTCGGTGAAACATAGTGGGTGTGCGGCGCCCCTGTATTTGGGTGTGCCGTTGTCTTCAAATGCTCGGTGGGTTATGTTGCTTCCTGGAGTCTTCTTTTTTGGCCCATAGATAGACCTGGCTGGGTCGTCCTTTTTCCGAGGATCTTTATGCTGATCATGTGCCGACTTGTGTGCGGCGCCCCTTGTTGCTCTTCGCCTGTCATCTGGTCGTCTATCCGGCCAGGCGGCTTCTTTCTTTTTTGACTGCGGGGGCTCTAAGGCCTCCTCGTCGAATTTGGGCAATAGCTTGCGCTTCGGGCAGCTCTTTGTCTGGTGACTAGCGCCATATTTATCTGTGGTGTTGAGTACTTTGCTCCATCTCATTCTGAGTGCGTCCTCCGCTGTTTTGAGCTTCCGCTTTTGCTTCTTCAAGCTTCTTGCAGTGGCGACGAGACTTTTATGAAGGTTCGTATGCTCTGGTGATGTGAGATCGTCTTCGCCGGGGATGGGTTGCTTGTCCAGTTCATCATGTTCGGATGGCTGCTTGGTGGCATGTGCGTCGTCCACTGCTTCGTCCTGCTCTAGGGCCGGGTCCATATGGGTGCCGTTTTTATCGAGGCCGGTCTTCGGGCGGCGCTTGCGTCGCCGTTTTGGTTGTTTGTTGGGGGAGTTGTCCTTCGCCACGTCCCGTTTTTCCTCATTGTCGCTTCCTTTTGGTGTATCCACCATGTATACGTCATGAGCTGGGGTGGCTTTCCAGTGCCCGTTAGGCGCTGGTTCTTGGTCGTCTCCGGCATCGTCGTCCATACCGTCGATGTCTTCGGAGTCATAGTCTAGCATGTCGGTTAGATCGTCGACAGTGGCTACTAAGTGGGTGGTGGGTGGGCTTTGAATTTCTTCGTTGTCCGCATCCCAACCGTCCTGACCACAGTCCGGCCAGGGCTCTCCTGATAACGAGAGATACTTTAGCGAACTCAAGATGTCGCCGAAGGGTGAGTGTTGAAAGATGTCCGCTGTGGTGAACTCCATGATTGGCGCCCAATCGGATTCGATCGGAGGGGGCACGGGAGGTTCGGAGTCCGGCACCTCGGAGTCACAAGCTTCATGAGGGACAAGGTCAGTGTTCGGCTCTATCGCCGTAGAGGTTGCAGCCCCCGAGGCGGTGTCTAGCCATCCGTCCTCGATCTGCGCAGCCGGCTCCGATTTGAAGATCGGAGCGGGTTCGAGTGCGACCTCCAGGGTACTGTCCGGCTGCAGAGCTAGATCATGCTCGTCGTGACAGTGCGGCACGCTCGGCTGTGGCTCGAATCCATCGAGGATCAAGTCCCCGTGGATGTCAGCCGTGAAGTTCAAACTTCCAAATCTGACCTGACGGCCAGGGGCGTAGCTTTCTATCTGCTCCAGTTGGCCAAGCGAATTGGCCCACACTGCGAAGCCGCCGAATACGAAGATCTGTCCGGGGAGGAAGGTCTCACCCTGGACTGCGTCGTTGATGATGATCGAAGAAGCCATCGAGCCTATCGGTGACGACACAGAGGAACTCTCAATGAAAGCACCAATGTCGATGTCAAAACCGGCGGATCTCGGGTAGGGGGTCCCGAACTGTGCGTCTAGGCGGATGGTAATAGGAGACAAGGGACACGATGTTTTACCCAGGTTCGGGCCCTCTTGATGGAGGTAAAACCCTACGTCCTGCTTGATTAATATTGATGATGTGCGTTACAAGAGTGGATCTACCACGAGATCAAGGAGGCTAAACCCTAGAAGCTAGCCTATGGTATGATTGTTGTCCGTCCTACGGACTAAAGCCATCCGGTTTATATAGACACCGGAGAGGGCTAGGGTTACACAGAGTCGGTTACAATGGTAGGAGATCTACATATCCGAATCGCCAAGCTTGCCTTCCACGCCAAGGAAAGTCCCATCCGGACACGGGACGAAGTCTTCAATCTTGTATCTTCATAGTCTTGGAGTCCGGCCGATCATGATAGTTCGGCTATCCGGACACCCCCTAGTCCGGAACTCCCTCAGACATGGTGTTGTCTATGTACCCACACATGTATCTGAGTTTCCTATCAATACAATCATAGCATGGATAATAAACGATTATCATAAACAAGAAATATAATAATAACTAATTTATTATTGCCTCTAGGGCATATTTCCAACAGTCTCCCACTTGCACTAGAGTCAATAATCTAGTTCACATCACCATGTGATTAACACTCACAGGTCACATCGCCATGCGACCAACATCCAAAGAGTTTACTAGTGTCATTAAACTAGTTCACATCATCATGTGATTAAGACTCAATGAGTTCTGGGGTTTGATCATGTTTTGCTTGTGAGAGAGGTTTTAGTCAACGGGTCTGCAACATTCAGATCCATATGTACTTTGCAAATCTCTAGGTCATATTGTAAATGTTGCTTCCACGCTCCACTTGGAGCTATTCCAAATGGTTGTTCCACTATACGTATCCGACTTCTCTACTCAGAGCTATCCGGATAGGTGTTAAGCTTGCATCGACGCAACTCTTTACGTCGAACTCTTTATCACCTCCATAACCGAGAAACATATCCTTATTCCTCTAAGGATAATTTTGACCGCTATCTGGTGATCCACTCCTTGATCACCTTTGTACCCTCTTGCCAGACATGTGGCAAGGCACACATCAGGTGCGGTACTCAGCATAGCATACTGTAGAGCCTATGTCTAAAGCATAGGGGACGACCTTCGTCCTTTCTCTCTCTTCTGCCGTGGTCAAGCTTTAAGTCTTAACTTCATACCTTGCAACTCAGACAAGAACTCCTTCTTTGACTGATCCATCTTGAACACCTTCAAGATCATGTCAAGGTATATGCTCATTTGAAAGTACCATTAAGCGTTTTTTGATCTATCCTCATAGATCTTGATGCTCAATGTTCAAGTAGCTTAATCTAGGTTTTCTATTCAAAAACACCTTTCAAATAACCCTATATGCTTTCCAGAAATTCTACATCATTTCCGATCAACAATATGTCAACAACATATACTCATCAGAAATTCTATAGTGCTCCCACTCACTTCTTTGGAAATACAAGTTTCTCATAAACTTTGTATAAACCCAAAATCTTTGATCATCTTATCAAAGTGCATATTCCAACTCCGAGATGCTTACTCCAGTCCATGGAAGGATCGCTGGAGCTAGCATACCTTTTAGCATCCTTAGGATCGACAAAACCTTTCTGATTGTATCACATACAACCTTTCCTTATGAAAACTGGTAAGGAAACTCGTTTTGACATCCATCTGCTAGATTTCATAAATGCAGCTAATGCTAACATGATTCCGACGGACTTAAGCATCACTACGGATGAGAAAATCTCATCGTAGTCAACTCCTTGAACTTGTGAAAAAGTCTTTGCCACAAGTCGAGCTTCATAGACGGTGACATTACCGTCCACGTCCGTCTTCTTCTTAAAGATCCATTTATCTCAATGGCTTGCCGATCATCGGGCAAGTCCACCAAAGTCCATGCTTTGTTCTGATACATGGATCCTATCTCAAATTTCATGGCTTCTGACCATTTGTCGGAATTTGGGCCCACCATCGCTTCTCCATAGCTCGTAGGTTCATTGTTGTCTAGCAACATGACCTTCAAGACAAGATTACTGTACCACTCTGAAGTAGTATGCATCCTTGTCACCCTACGAGGTACGGTAGTGACTTGATCCAAAACTTCATGATCACTATCATAAGCTTCTACTTCAATTGGTGTAGGCGCCACAGGAACAACTTCCTGTGCCCTGCTACACACTTGTTGAAGTGACGGTTCAATAACCTCATCAAGTCTCCACCATCCTCCCACTCAATTCTCGAGACAAACCTTTCCTCGAGAAAGGACCTGACTCAAGAAACAATCCCTATTGCTTTCGGATCTGAATTAGGAGGTATACCCAACTGTTTTGGGTGTCCTATGAAGATGCATTATATCCGCTTTGGGTTCGAGCTTATCAACCTGAAACTTTTCACATAAGCGTCGTAGCCCCAAACTTTTAAGAAACGACAACTTAGGTTTCTCCAAACCATAGTTCAAACGGTGTCATCTCAACGGAATTACGTGGTGCCCTATAAAGTGAGTGCAGTTGTCTCTAATGCCTAACCCATGAATGATAGTGGTAATTCGATAAGAGACATCATGGTACGCACCATATCCAATAGGGTGCAACTATGATGTTCGGACACACCATCACACTATGGTGTTCTAGGCGGTATTAATTGTGAAACAATTTCCACAATGTCTTAATTGCGTGCCAAAGCTCGTAACTCAGATACTCATCTCTATGATCATATCATAGACATTTTATCCTATTGTCACGATGATCTTGACTTCACTCTGAAATTACTTGAACCATTCAATAATTCAGACTTGTGTTTCATCAAGTAAATATATTCAGTATCTACTCAAATCATCCGTGAAGTAAGAACATAATGATATCCACTGCGTGCCTCAGCACTCATTGGACTGCACACATCAAAATGTATTACTTCCAACAAGTTGCTTTCTTGTTCCATTTTACTGAAAACGAGGCTTTCAGTCATCTTGCCCATGTGGTATGATTTGCATGTCTCAAGTGATTCAAAAATCAAGTGAGTCCAAAATGGTCCATTTGCATGGAGTTTCTTCATGCATATACACCAATAGACATGATTCGCATGTCTCAAACTTTTCAAAAACGAGTGAGTCCAAAGATCCATCAACATGGAGCTTCTTCATGCGTTTTATACCAATATGACTTACATGGTAGTGCCACAAGTAGGTGGTACTATCATTACTATCTTATATCTTTTGGCATGAACATGTGTATTACTACGATCGAGATTCAATGAACCATTCATTTTAGGTGCAAGACCATTGAAGGTATTATTCAAATAAACAGAGTAACCATTATTCTCCTTAAATGAATAACCGTATTGCGATAGACATAATCCAATCATGTCTATGCTCAACGCAAACACCAAATAACGATTATTTAGGTTTAACACCAATCCCGATGGTAGAGAGAGCGTGCAATGCTTGATCACATCAATCTTGGAAACACTTCCAACACATATCGTCGGCTCACCTTTAGCTAGTCTCCGTTTACTCCGTAGCCTTTTATTTCGAGTTACTAACACTTAGCAACCGAACCGGTATCCAATACCCTGGTGCTACTAGGAGTACTAGTAAAGTACACATTAACATAATGTATATCCAATATACTTCTATCGACCTTGCCAGCCTTCTCATCTACCAAGTATCTAGGGTAATTCTGCTCCAGTGGCTGTTCCCCTTATTACAGAAGCACTTAGTCTCGGGTTTGGGTTCAACCTTGGATTTCTTCATTAGAGCAGCAGCTGATTTGCTGTTTCGTGAAGTATCCCTTCTTGCCCTTGCCCTTCTTGAAACTAGTGGTTTCACCAACCATCAACAATTGATGCTCCATCTTGATTCCTACTTTCGCGGTGTCAAACATCGCGAATATCTCAAGGATCATCATATCTATCCCTGATTTGTTATAGTTCATCACGAAGCTCTAGCAGCTTGGTGGCAATGACTTTGGAGAAACATCACTATCTCTGGAAGATCAACTCCCACTCGATTCAAGTGATTGTTGCACTCAGACAATCTGAGCACAAGCTCAACGATTGAGCTTTTCTCCCTTAGTTTGCAGGCTAAGAAAATCGTCGGAGGTCTCATACCTCTTGACGTGGGCACGAGCCTAAAATCCCAATTTCAGCCCTCGAAACATCTCATATGTTCCGGCGACATTTCGAAAACGTCTTTGGTGCCTCTACTCTAAACCATTTAACTGAACTATCACGTAGTTATCAAAACATGTATGTCAGATGTTCGCAACATCCGCAGACTACGTTTGAGGTCCAACACACCGAGCGGTGCATTAAGGACATAAGCCTTCTACGAAGCAACGAGGACAATCCTCAGTTCATGGACCCAGTCTGCATAATTGCTACTATCAACTTTCAACTAAATTTTCTCTAGGAACATATCTAAAACAGTAGAACTAAAGCGCGAGCTATGACATAATTTGCAAGAATCTTTTGACTATGTTTAGGATAATTAAGTTCATCTTATGAACTCCCACTCAGATAGACATCCCTCTAGTCATCTAAGTGATTACATGATCCGAGCCAACTAGGCCGTGTCCGATCATCACGTGAGACGGACTAGTCATCATCGGTGAACATCTTCATGTTGATCATATCTACCATACGACTCATGCTCGACCTTTCGGTCTCTTGTGTTCCAAGGCCATGTCCGTACATGCTAGGCTCGTCAAGTCAACCTAAGTGTATCGCGTGTGTAAATATGGCTTACACCCATTGTATGTGAACGTTAGGATCTATCACACCCGATCATCATGTGGTGCTTCGAAACGACGATCTTTCGCAACGGTGCACAGTTAGGGGGAACACTTTCTTGAAATTTTAATGAGGGATCATCTTATTTACTACCGTCGTTCTAAGCAAATAAGATGCATAAACATGATAAACATCACATGCAATCAAAAAGTGACATGATATGACCAATATCATTTTGCTCCTTTTGATCTCCATCTTCGGGGCTCCAAGATCATCATTGTCACCGGCATGACACCATGATCTCCATCATCGTGTCTCCATGAAGTTGTCTCGCCAACTTATTACTTCTACTACTATGGCTACCGGTTAGCAATAAAGTAAAGTAATTACATGGCGTTGTTCAATGACACAAAGGTCATATAATAAATAAAGACAACTCCTATGGCTCCTGCTGGTTGTCATACTCATCGACATGCAAGTCGTGATTCCTATTACAAGAACATGATCAATCTCATACATCACATATCATTCATCACATTCTTCTTGGCCATATCACATCACATAGCATACCCTGCAAAAACAAGTTAGACGTCCTCTAATTGTTGTTTGCATGTTTTACGTGGCTGCTATGGGTTTCTAGCAAGAACGTTTCTTACCTATGCAAAAGCCACAATGTGATATGCCAATTGCTATTTACCCTTCATAAGGACCCTTTTCATCGAATCCGATCCGACTAAAGTGGGAGAGACTGGCACCCGCTAGCCACCTTATGCAACAAGTGCATGTCAGTCGGTGGAACCTGTCTCACATAAGTGTACATGTAAGGTCGGTCCGGGCCGCTTCATCCCACAATGCCGCCGAATCAAGATTGGACTAGTAACGGTAAGCATATTGAACAAAATCAACGTCCACAACTACTTTGTGTTCTACTCGTGCATAGAATCTACGCAATAGACCTAGCTCATGATGCCATTGTTGGGGAATGTAGAAGAAATTCAAAATTTTCCTACGAGTCACCAAGATCTATCTATGGAGAGACTAGCAACGAGGGGAAGGAGAGTGCATCTACATACCCTTCTAGATCGCTAAGCGGAAGCGTTCAAGAGAACGGGGTTGAAGGAGTCGTACTCATCGTGATCCAAATCACCGGAGATCCTAGTGCCGAACGGACGGCACCTCCGCGTTCAACACACGTACAGCTCGGTGACGTCTCCCATGCCTTGATCCAGCAAGGAGAGAGGGAGAGGTTGAGGAAGACTCCATCCAGCAGCAGCACAACGGCGTGGTGGTGATGGAGGAGCGTGGCAATCCTGCAGGGTTCGCCAAGCACCGCGGGAGAGGAGGAGAAAGAGAGGTAGGGCTGCGCCAGGGAGAGGTGGAAACTCTTGTGTCTGCAGCCCCAAATACCTCAAGTATATATAGGGGAGAGGGAGGGGGGTGCGCCCCCTCTAGGGTTCCCACCCCAAGGGGTGCGGCAGCCCCAAACCCATCTAGGGTGGCGGCCAAGGGGGGAGAGGGGGAAACTTGCCCCCCAAGCAAGGTGGGGCGCCCCCTCCCCAAACCCTAGGCGCCTTGGGCCCTTGTGGGGGGGGCGCACCAGCCCACCTGGGGCTGTTCCCCTCCCACACTTGGCCCATGCAGCCCTCTGGGGCTGGTGGCCCCACTTGGTGGACCCCCGGGACCCTCCCGGTGGTCCCGGTACATTACCGATAAAACCCGAAACTTTTCCGGTGACCAAAACAGGACTTCCCATATATAAATCTTTACCTCCGGACCATTCTGGAACTCCTCGTGACGTCCGGGATCTCATCTGGGACTCCGAACAACATTCGGTAACCACGTGTATCTATTCCCTATAACCCTAGCGTCATCAAACCTTAAGTGTGTATGCCCTATGGGTTCGGGAACCATGCAGACATGACTGAGACGTTCTCCAGTCAATAACCAACAGCGGGATCTGGATACCCATGTTGGCTCCCACATGTTCCACGATGATCTCATCAGATGAACCACGATGTCAAGAACTCAATCGATCCCGTATTCAATTCCCTTTGTATAGCGGTATTGTACTTGCCCGAGATTCGATCGTCGGTTTCCCGATACCTTGTTCAATCTCGTTACCGGCAAATATCTTTACTCGTTCCGTAACACATATTCCCGTGATCAACCCCTTGGTCACATTGTGCACATTATGATGATGTCCTACCGAGTGGGCCCAGAGATACCTCTCCGTCACACGGAGTGACAAATCCCAGTCTCGATTCGTGCCAACCCAACAGACACTTTCGGAGATACCCGTAGTGTACCTTTATAGCCACCCAGTTACGTTGTGACGTTTGGTACACCCAAAGCATTCCTACGGTATCCGGGAGTTGCACAATCTCATGGTCGTGAATTATATCATGCTATCATTTTTTGTATTACGTGTTCCATTTGTCATGATGCTGTTTAGCCAATCATCATGATATGTCTATGATATGATATGATCATAGAGATGAATTATATCAAGAATTATATAAAATTTTCCTACGAGTCACCAAGATCTATCTATGGAGAGACTAGCAACGAGGGGAAGGAGAGTGCATTGTAGATCGCTAAGCGGAAGCATTCAAGAGAACGGGGTTGAAGGAGTCGTACTCGTCGTGATCCAAATCACCAGAGATCCTAGTGCCGAACGACGGCACCTCCATGTTCAACACACGTACATCCCGGTGACGTCTCCCATGCCTTGTAGATCAATCTATGAATTATATGCCAAAGCTCGTAACTCAGATATAGTTTTTTATCATGATGCTATTTAGCCAATCATCATGTATGTGAATTATATCATGCTATCATTTTTTGTATTACGTGTTTCATTTGTCGACAACGTTTGTATATTCAACTACTCTTCCTGTGCATCAGCCATTTGAAGCGGTGATGGAAGTATCTGGAGTGAAAACAAGGTACACGGAGCAGACAATGCTACCTGCTGAAGTAGACATCTTGCTGGCTACAGAGAGCTCCTCAGAGGAGGATTCAGAGAATGATAACCAGTCGTATTTCCCCCCTGAGGTCGATGCTCAAACTTGGCAGGGTTATATTACCCATGTCATGCATGTTGTCTTGCATTGCTTAGTTTTTACATCATATATAGATTGCCATCTGCTTACTTGCTTACTATATAAATCATATATTTGAATTATATCATGCCATCATGTTTACATTGTACATACTGAAGGAAATATGCCCTAGAGGCAATAATAAAGTTATTATTTATTTCCTTATATCATGATAAATGTTTATTATTCATGCTAGAATTGTATTAACTGGAAACATAATACTTGTGTGAATACATAAACAAACAGTGTGTCACTAGTATGCCTCTACTTGACTAGCTCGTTGATCAAAGATGGTTATGTTTCCTGACCATAGACATGTGTTGTCATTTGATTAACGGGGTCACATCATTAGGAGAATGATGTGATTGACTTGACCCATTCCGTTAGCTTAGCACTTGATCGTTTAGTATGTTGCTATTGCTTTCTTCATGACTTATACATGTTCCTATGACTATGAGATTATGCAACTCCCGTTTACCGGAGGAACACTTTGTGTGCTACCAAACGTCACAACGTAACTGGGTGATTATAAAGGTGCTCTACAGGTGTCTCCGAAGGTACTTGTTGGGTTGGCGTATTTCGAGAGTAGGATTTGTCACTCCGATTGTCGGAGAGGTATCTCTGGGCCCTCTCGATAATGCACATCACTTAAGCCTTGCAAGCATTGCAACTAATGAGTTAATTGTGAGATGATGTATTACGGAACGAGTAAAGAGACTTGCCGGTAACGAGATTGAACTAGGTATTGAGATACCGATGATCGAATCTCGGGCAAGTAACATACCGATGACAAAGGGAACAACGTATGTTGTTATGCGGTTTGACCGATAAAGATCTTCGTAGAATATGTAGGAGCCAATATGAGCATCCAGGTTCCGCTATTGGTTATTGACCGGAAACAGTTCTAGGTCATGTCTACATAGTTCTCGAACCCGTAGGGTCCGCACGCTTAACGTTACGATGACAGTTTTATTATGAGTTTATAAGTTTTGATGTACCGAAGGTTGTTCAGAATCCCGGATGTGATCACGGACATGACGAGGAGTCTCGAAATGGTCGAGACATAAATATTGATATATTGGACGACTATTTTCGGACACCGGAAGTGTTCCGGGTGATTTCGGAGAAAATCGGAGTGCCGGAGGGGTTACCTTGGGCCTTAGTGGGCCAGAGGGGAGAGAGAGGGCAGCAGCCCAGGAGGTGGCGCTCCCCCTCCCATGGGGAGTCCTAATTGGACAAGGGGAGGGGGGCGCGGCCCCTCTTTCCCTCTCCCTCTCCCTCTCTTTCCTTCCCCCTTCCCCCTTCCTAGTTGGACTAGGAAAGGGGAGTCCTACTCCTACTAGGAGGAGGACTCCCCCCTCCTTGGCGCGCCCCAAGGGCCGGCCGGCCTCCCCCTTGCTCCTTTATATACGGGGGCAGGGGGCACCCCATAACACACAAGTTGATCATCGTGATCGTTCCTTAGCCGTGTGCGGTGCCCCCCTCCACCATATTCCACCTCTCGGTCATATCGTTGCGGTGCTTAGGCGAAGCCCTGCGTTGGTAGAACATCATCATCGTCACCACTCCGTCATGTTGACAGAACTCATCCCCGACACCCTGCTGGATCGGAGTCCGGGGATCGTCATCGAGCTGAACATGTGCTGAACTCGGCGGTGGCGTACGTTCGGTGCTTGGATCGGTCGGATCATGAAGACGTACGACTACATCAACCGCGTTGTCATAACGCTTCCGCTTACGGTCTACGAGGGTACGTGGACAACACTCTTCCCTCTCGTTGCTATGCATCACCATGATCTTGCATGTGCGTAGGAATTTTTTTGAAATTACTACGTCCCCCAACACAAACACATCATCTATCTGAATTATGGCATGACAACCCATTTAATAAAGACATCATATAGTTATATCATCTCATCTTGTTTAGTGTTTACAGTCATCATATTTAGAATCATGGCATTCTATCCATGACTGTATGTTAATTATGGCATGCCAACCTATTTAATAAACACATTATATAGTTATGTCATGTCATCCTGTTTACATAGTCTCATATTTTGAACTATGTCTTTCCATCTTTTTTAGTTAGCCATCATAATGTGAAATTGTGTCATGCTATCCTGTTTAGTTAGCCATCATATATGTGAAATCGTGTCATGCTATCCTGTTTGGTTAGACAACATAAATATGAATCATTTCATGCCCTCTTTTATTCCCCACTATCCATTGCACTTGTCTATCATACAATGTCTATACTTTCAAGTACTTTTCTTGTTTATCAGCCATTTGAATTGGAGAGCATGATGGCAGTATCTAAGGGAGTAACAACACAGTCTTCAAAAAAGATAGTGCTACCAGTTGATGCAGATAGAACCACGGTTGTACTTTCCCAAGGACCAGATCCACCACACATAACCCAGACTCTCGCAGATTGTACCCCTACCCAGTTGGACAGAGAACCAGCTACACCCCTTTTAACCCCAACCCCGGCAGATAGTAACCCAGTTCCAGTTGACACAGCACCGTCTCCACCATAGAGCACCCAAACAGGAGCGGTTAGTATGGGAACTGCAGTGCCCAAAGCACGAGGACCACCACTCTGAATCCCAACTCAACGCTTAAAGGAGAAGAAGATTTGTTCTCAAGTCAGGTTCTGTAGCTATGGTTCATACTCCTTTGCTCTTGCATTACTGTATTTACTCATACCAACTATTTTCAGATTTGAAGGATGGAATTGAAACTCCAATGTCACAACAGGTATGTTTTAAACCTGTTTCTTTAACTGGTTTGCTGTTGTAACCTGCTCTATGTTGATTTCAGTTTCAATTGAATAAACAGTTATGTTCTCATGTCATGCACATTACAAGTGTTGTTATTGCTCTATAGTTACCCACACTTATATTCTGTCTATTCTGCTTTGTCTTGAACAAATATTATTTGAACTGTGTCTCTATCTTGATTTGGCAACAAAAACTAGAATGATATAGACCATAAAGTGACCATGGCACATAGATATATGTTTGTTTCATGCTGTTATCCTGTCCACTTTACTACTGAACTCATTTACCAAAATGAGTTTCATATACAACATGGTAAACATGTGATGTGTCTGCTTGTTTCTCTTTTAGAATGCGGACAAAATATTGGAGAACAGTACCGCGTTATCCAATGGTAAAGGAAGTAATGCAGATAAGGTTCAAGATAATGAGACATCCCTGTTGGTCTCCAAGAAAGCTGATAAAAACTATCTTGACGATAGTGAGGGAACCCAAAAGTCCTGTCTTGATGTAGTGTTCGAGTTACTGTCCACTACTGCTGGCACAAGCTCTTCGAACTCGCTGCCTGAATCAGTTCGTCTTCTTGAGTCTCAACTTCAAGTTGAAAGACACCGATCAGATGTGCTGCGACAGGAAGCTGAAGGACTGAGGAAGTCCCTGCAGAATTCAGATGCATATTTTCTGGTGCAACAGCAAGCGCTGGAGGATTTAAGTGCCGAACAAGAGAAAGTTAATAAGCTTGCTAAGCATCTTGCCAGCTTTATGGGTACCCAGGATATTGTTTCTTGAGATCTTCTAAAGTGGTTTCAGTTCTGGATTTGTTTTGCTGCGGCGTTTATTTGCGCTGGTCGCCAACTTTGACAACCAGTGTATATGATATGCTGCTTTGTTCCCTATATTTGCACTGGAGGCGAACTTTGATGCCCAGTGGATGTAATATGTGTAACAACCATGATAGCCTAGCATAAGTTGCTTGCTTATTTATTTCCTTGTTGTCTTGTTTATTTGTTTGCTTGTAGTCAGTGCAGTTCTTTTTAAAACTAGGCCACAATAACCATGGGCTATTATTTACCGTAGTGACACTGGGCCTCCTACGGGCCGTAGAAACAGTGGGCCTTCTACGGGCCGTAGAAACAGTAGGCCTTCTACGGGCCGTAGAAACAATGGGCCTTCTACGGGCCGTAGAAACAATGGGCCTTCTACGGGCTGTATCATCAATGGGCCTTATACGGGCCGTATGACCATAATGGGCCATCGTTAATAGGCCGTATTTGATGACACTATGAAAACGGCCCAATGTATTAACAGACCACAAACGGGCCGATGTAACCACGGGCTGAATTTGGCCCACAAGGTGAAAATGACAGTAACGGGCCGTAAGTAAACGAATGCTAGAAATGAGCCCAAGAATAAATGTGCTCTGAGAAGCCCGAAAGATAACATTTGCTGGAAACGGCCCAACTGAATAACGGGCCCTTAATGGGTATAAAGTGATATACTGTTCATCACGGGCCAGTTTCACCACGGGCCGTTAGTGGGTGTAAAGTGATACACTGTTCATTGCGGGCCAGTTTCACCACGGGCCGTTAATAGGCCAAGAGTTACATAGGGCCTCATATGGGCCGAAAGACGTCATGGGCCATACATGGGCCAAAACTGAAAACGGGTTGGAATCATATTGGATGGCCCAGATGATGCTACTGGGCCTAATTCGGATATGGCGTAACGGGCCTTGGGTTAGCGGGCTGTAAATGGGCTATATGCGAACATGCCATTAACAGGCTTTCCATGGGCCGGCCCGCCACCTTTTGACCAAGTCAAACGGGCCGGCCTTTTCACAGGAATGGGCCTTTGTTGGGCCGTGCCACATGTCGACGTATCACAGGCGCCTTCTGTCCAATGAGTGGATGACATCTGTCCCAACGGTGAGCCGACACGTGTTTCCTCCAGCCAATGATGATTTTACATGTGGAAAATCCCCATTGGTCGGGGCTGTTAACGGGTTATCGGATCCAAAACCCGCCCCGATAGCTTAACGGCGTTCCGTTACGGTGGTTGCCACGTGTCGGTCACCCTTGACGAAAGCAGTTCTATGACGCGCGATTTATCGTCATGGAAGTGGACACTTTCGTGATGATAATTTTGGTAATGTCATCGAACACTTCTACGACAGCACAAGTATGACTATCTTGATTCTGTCATAAATTGGTCATGGATGTACATGCATGACAAAAAACGCGACCTACTATGACAAACACATATCATCACGGAAGTGTATTTTTTTGTAGTGATGTCACTTCGGATGGAGCATCGACCAACGCCTCGTCAGATCTGGCCACTCTAGACCAACACCTCTAGCAGCCCGGGCAGCCT
>NC_041393.1:746592375-746595172 GCF_002162155.2 Triticum dicoccoides | reverse complement strand
GGACTAGACGGCGGCTAGGGTTCCTTCCCCATTGCACGTGGGGCAACATGAGAGGGGCATTTTTCTTTTTGTTAGTATTACAATGCACCATTGAGAAAAACATTATCACCACTCGCCATGAGAGACACACCAGTATCCGAAGAGGAAAAGGAACGCGAAAGTTTCACGAAACAGTGAGATACATACACAAATTGGGCCTTTTTTTTTGAAACAATTGGGCCTTTTTTAGATACATACGACAAATTGGGTCTTCTCGTCTTGCGTCTATTGGGAATTCCCCATACAGAGAAGGTGCATGTTCCATATTATGCTTACAACATCGAATTAATTGCCACCTCCACAATAAAAATGTCGTGTCATAGATGTCTTTTTAGATGAAACATCTTTTTTCTCGATAGGCTCCACATCCACATCATTGCCACCTCCACATCATTTTTGTCCGTGAGTAATTTGGAGAATGAATAATTTCTAGTTCATCTCGTATTACACTCACATACGTTTGACATACACCTAAGAGTTCATGCATACACATCTTCACATGACAAGCCCACAAAGAGAATCAACATTTCAACTAAGATTATGAAGTGGGATTGCCCTGAGCTCCGGATATTAGAAGCCTAAGAATTTGGTCGGTCTTCGCTTGCTTCTTTCTAACTTCATCCATCTCTTGTTTGGTTTTGGTGAGGAGTGCATCTGATTGCTCTATTTGCCTCCTCATGATGTCAGTTGCATCTCGGAGTGCAGCTGCACCCTGTCTTTCAGCCAATAGTAGAGCCTCAAGAGCTTGAATAATTGGCAACTTCGGTGGGCTTGTCTCTAATTGGGAATTATGTTCAAACGTGCTTGTGGAACTTATGTGGGACGGTATCTCGGAAACAATAGTTTCAATTGCATCCTATTAAGTTTTAATTACTAGACATTAGTAGGGTTGAAATAAGTTACAATAGTGAGTCATGAAAAACAGACTTACTTCTATATGGTAAATTAAACATTAAATATTTTGCATCCTACAACTAGACATGGAAAGCTATATTTCTATACTTGAACATGCAATAGCCGAACATAATTTAACATGACATGATGCATCTAGACCAATAGGGATAAGATAAGACTCTTTTTTAGAAAGGATTGCCTAGACTTTATGTGCTTGTACGTCTAAAACGTAGCAACACTTACCAACCTAGACCTGACATTATACCTTGCTGGACATCAAATGGATGCATATTCTTTGTTGCTTGAGTTTTACCATTTTCATATATCCGCAAACACATAAAGCAAAGCATCGTCAAACATTCATCATGCCAAGGTTTTAAACATCATCATTGGCCTATGGACATGATGCAAACTTGTTCTAACATGATAAAGATTTTATATACAATAATACAAGAGGGACACACATTTACAAGATAATAGTCATGCTTCAGTCTACGGCCGTTTTGCTTCTTCGAGGTTTATACCAACAGTAAAGCAATGAATCCCATCAGAATAGCAAAGTTAAGTGTGCTTCGACAAGAGTAGTACTAGAATGGGTGACGCCCTGGGAAGTCCTGGTGTTGCATGCCTCATTTTTTGGTTAAAGGTTTCCTCCATGCCATCGCCTCGGTCCTGCTCTTCTTCCCCGTCCAGTCGCCTCGTCGACGGCAAGAGGAGTGGGGACCCATCTGTCTCATTTTTCTTTTCCCTCAGTTTTGTATACCTGGCTGCATCAACGAACTGGTGGCGGTGATGGCATGTTGGAATAAGTTCTCTTCGGCATCTCTCTACATCAACGACGTTCGATCTGGCACCGATGAAGGGCCTGTAAGAGTTTGCGTCGCCAAATTTGTTGACTGTCTTTGAATTTTGACAATTGATGTGCCTATCAAGGAGAGCAAATGGTTCGCTATTTGTGCAGCGACTTCCACATCTTCTTACGTGTTCTTCTACGGCATGATTTGGTTTCTCCAACTCTTGTACTGCATGGGGTGATGCACCAACTGATGCTTCTTCAGCGTGTTTTAGATCTTTTCTCAAGCAGAGAGTGGCTATTACGGTCTTTAAAGCCTATTATGGCGAGGATGTTTGTAGGCGTCGCTTTCCTTTATTGTCGGTTGAGTGCAATTTTTAATCTCCGAAAGATGGTGTACAATCTGAAGGAGGCTAGTATGATTTTTAAGGTAATTTATTTTCTACTTGTCATTCTGTGTCTAGTTGTCATTCCATTGTAATGTTTTTTTTATTTTTGTTGATAATTATCGGATCTAAGATGCCTTTTGGGTGTCTTTTTTCCAAGAAAGATAGTTTTGCTTCTTTGAGGTGACAACTCCAAAAAAAAATCTGTTTGCTTGTTCCAGTTGCCAACTAAAATGACATCTTTAGCCCAAAAGTAAGATTTGGTGATAATGGCGGGTTATTGGGGTACTAATGATATTCTGGAGTGCATGAGTCGTTTATTAGTCCCAAGGAAATGAAGCAAGGGTGGTTAGAGACCACTCAAGGAAAAAAAATACTCCCTCCGTCCGGAATTACTTGTCGCAGAAATGGATAAAAATGGATGTATCTAGAACTAAAGTAAGTCTAGATACATCCATTTCTTCGACAAGTATTTCCGGACAGAGGGAGTATAAAAGAAGACTACGTCTTTAAATTTAAGCATAGATTTTTTTTCATATCCTTGAGTCATAGGGAAGCTGTACTATTGATAGGAGTAACAAGAGTGGAAATTGACGACCTAAAATATCCTACACACTCCGAAAAAGCCTTGTGAGAAACTCCAAAAGATACCCTAGGAACTGAGGAATTGTCATTCTTGCCAGCA
>NC_041393.1:746545816-746592275 GCF_002162155.2 Triticum dicoccoides | reverse complement strand
AGAGAGTATTTCCCAGAAGGACCCATGATATATCTGGGATGCACAGGAGGCTACAGGCTGATCTGAATTGCCGAGTAACGTTCAAACATCGAGGACCATACGAAAGGTTGCCATTCTTCCCCAACTGAAGGAGGCGACCATACATGAGCTTTCTATTATTGTTGATCACTTTGAATTTCTATCCCCCCTCTACAACCATCAATCTTTGATTTGAGTGACAGAAAAAGGAACAGTAGATTTGTGATTCCACTTGGCCCCTTTTGAATTTCCCTTGAGTTCTTCCTGAAGCTTGTCACTCTAAAGTTTGTGGGGGAATCCTGGATGGTTGGAGTCATCCAAAAGCTTCCAAAGTTGTGGATTTTTTATGATCAATTATAGGTGACCGAAGCAGGTTCCAAGTTCAACACACCATCATATGTTTCCATGGCCATCAAGAGAAATGTCATAGTCTTATGGCCAACAATAGACTGAATATTTGTGTGAAGATTAAAGTTGTTGTTTCAACAGACCAACACGAAGTCAATGATATACAACACTGGACCCTTGGACATGCTACGGTCCGTAATACTCCCTCCGTCCCAAAATAATTGTCTTCGATTTAGTACAACTTGAGTACAAAATTTTACTAAATCAAAGACACTTATTTTGTGACGGAGGGAGTAGTTGGTTAATGGTTACTATGATCATTTGTCTGAATAGAATTGTGATAGGCAAAGAAGGTACTAAAAGTCATCCACCCAAGTGTTTACATTTGTTAAAATTTCCAACCATGCAAAGAAAGTCCCCCACCTTTGAACCATAAGTCCACAGAATAGCTACCCCACTCGAGAAAACATGCGCCCATGCACAACTACAAATGAGAAAGAACATACCTGATCTTTGTTCCTGTTATTCAAAGTCTGTGATATTCCACTCATTGACAATTCATGGGCATCTTTGTTTTTCAAGTAGTCGACCCATCTCTCTGGAATAGCCATAGCCTGGCGATAGTCAAACCCTACTCCACCTTCATCAACTGGCCGACAAAGAACTGGCATGCCTGAAACATCTTCAGCAATAATAGTTGCTTCTGGCAGGAGTTTGTGTATTAAATGGTTAGCCAGCATCATGTAAATGATTGCATCTACATTGGTATCCAAATCAAAATACTCCTTGTAATTTCCAGTGAACGACATATTGATACCATGGTGATTATATAGCATGGATGTAACCCCATCAAATCTGAATCCATCAAACATGAATTCGTCCATCCAATATCTCAGATTGGAAAGAAGAAATCTTAAGACCTCCCAATTGGTATAGTTAAATAGGCGGCTATCCCACAATTTATGATAGCCCCTGTCTCCTGTGTTGAAATATGACTCTTGTGCGCTTTGTCCAACATCATAGCCATTTAGACCATCTGTCACATTTTTGCTTGCATGGCTATGGACAACATCCATTAGAACACGCAATCCTAAACTATGTGCCTTGTCAACAAGATATTTGAGGTCCTCTGGAGTGCCTGATTTGCTGCTAACCGCGAAGAAATTTGTCACGTGATACCCAAAAGAAGCATAGTAGGAATGTTCCATGATTGCCATCAGCTGGACTGTGTTGTAGTTCTTTGCCCTTATGCGTGGTAACACATTCTCTGCAAATTCTCTGTATACTTCAGGCTTTTCACCACTCATCCCAACATGCGCCTCATAGATACGTGGAATATCAGGCTTACGTGGCCGAGGATGCTTAAACACGTACCTGCAAAACAAAGATAAAAATATCATGTCACCGCATTATTTTATTTTATCTTATTTGGGTTTTACTTAAATTTCCTGCTCTCAAGCTACTGAAATTAGACCTTTCACTAGTAGTTGGATCCCAGTGAACACCATCATATGGAGCTCCAAATTTAGAGGTATTAACAATTGCATAACGAATCCATGCGGGGATCCGTTCAACCCATACTCCATCATGCCTAAATCGAAATTTAACCTTGGAATTGTGAGGGATGGCAGCTCTCCCATCGACATGAGGGATCTTGATTGACCAAACTCCAAAATTATCCTTCGTCATCATGTGCTCAGAACCATTCCAGTTGTTGAAGTCACCAACAAGTTGTGCTTCCCTACACCCATAACGTAAAGACTTGCAAGTAAATACATATGGATCTACTAAATATGGTGAGAAGTAAGTATTTGTCAAGAAATGAGGACCAGTCAACTATGACCATGATCAGGAAATGGAAAACATTCTCATATGTTCTCTGTAGTGCATCAACTTAACAACCCAGGACAGTTTTGTCAGCATTTTAAATTTTTAATGATATGTACGTTAACCCAGGACCATTAACAAGTAGCTGCATGACAATATATATTTGAACTTACATTGCTGCAGGGGCCCATTCCCGGTATACCGTTGCACCAGGTTCTGCGTTGATCCCAAACTTCAAATAGCCTAATTAAGTATGTGCACATCAAAGGCCGGAGACACAGAGCTAAGCATGCGCGTTTGTGCTGTCGGCGTCACAAATTAAATACTAGCATTTCGAATGCATGAACAAGAGCTAACCTCTAGAGAATTCTTCAAGGCTTCCCTCATGTTTCTCAATCAAATGTTTCTGGTAATGATACCTTCTCATCCTATAATTGAAGTGGTTCTTGAATTCGGCCAACTTCGGATCCAGATCGTATATCGGAAGGTGGCTGACACCATCCTCTGTTGCCACAGTTGTGTTTTCTTGCGCAGTCTCGGCAACAGAAATCTTGCTATTGGCCTTGCATATACATGAATGACAATTAGAGCGAGCAGCAGATCAGAACTGAACAAGCAGCAGAGATACAACAGATGATCATTTGCAGCAATCTGCTGATAAATCATCACAGATTAACAGATTACACAAATTTGGGCTGTACAGCAAGTAAGTACTCCTAGTACGGTTGAGTTAGTGAAACAGAGGATACGGAGTACTATATATATATGGATCACACAGACGTAAAGGAATTTGATCGAAATCACATCCACTTATTGAAACAATTGGGACCCAAAACGGTGTTCATTGGACAAAATTCAGGTTAATTCAGTAGTAGTACGTAGTACAGTATTATGTTTTGCACAAGCATCATCTGATTCCGTTTGCTCAGCGAATTCCAGCGAAGAGGGTTACCTTACATGGCCACGAGCACCGTAGCGAAGACGGCATGGGCGCCACGCTCAGCCGCACGGCGCCGGCGCCACCCTGCAGGCGACCGGTCAGCATCGTCGCATCAGAGCCGTCAAGAACCTCGCCATGGGCAAGCAGAAGGGAGAACGTTATAAAAGAATAAAACAGAACAGATCTCGGTGGCTCACCGGGATCCCCGGACCGGGCCGGTCGGCAGCGGGACCGGAGGGGCGCGGCGGGACAGAGGGCGAGGAGGAGGAGGAGGCGAGGCAGAGCATCGTCGTCCACGGAACTGCGGGGGTGCCGGGGAGCTGTCAGCGTCGGCGGAGAATCTCCGCGGGGCTCGTGGCCCTGCGCGCTCTCAAGCGGCCGGAGGAGGAGCGTGGCGCCGGAGACGGAACGGGAGAGTGGAGTGGGTAGCAACTGACGAGGGGAGGCACGAGGAAGACGAGGCGGATCTGTGGCCCCGGCGGGCCGGGTGCCACGTGGACGGTCGTGGAGTGCCCGTGCGCAACGGGCCAGCGGTAAAGCCAGTGAAAAGGTCTGGGGCCCTCGCGTGTCTCTCTCCCAAGCCTTCGTCAGTTTGCGACTTGCCTCAAAAAGCAAAATTACGCTTGCAGAACATCCCTCCAAAAATAGAAAATTACAAGAAAGTCCCTAGTAGTGTTCCGCAAAAGTCGTTGTGGCGCGTCGACTGGGGGATGTCCCCGTACTCCTTCCATCGTGGAACCACTGCTTATGGACGACGTTGTTGAGGCACATCACAGGCACTACCATCGATACACATACCACATCCTAGTTCTTGGATTGTCGCCTTCCCACTCAAATTGACGATGCCATCTAGAGAAACCACCACCAACTTACCAAGGGACATCAGATCTGCTGCACCAAAGGAACAGCCAAAGACAAAGTCCCATGGATCCGTCCACCTTGTTGTCATGGCGCCACCAAGATGGAGCCAGTACGGGGGAAATCTATCCCAACTGCATACGTAGCTGCCATCTAGAAAACGACAAAGGAACACATATCCTGACCCCAACTACACAGCTGAGGCTGAGAGCTGGGGTCACCTCCCCAACTCGCTATCGGAGCAGCAGAGCGGGAGAGAGCCCGTGGCCTCGCTGGCAAATGTAGGAGGAAACTGGGTCATGGTTCTTTCACATTATATGGAAGAGAGAAAGGATCTGCTCAGTACATGTGAAAGAGGGATGATTAGTGTGTTAAGATATGCTGTTATGAATCTGTATGGTTAGATATCAAGCTAAAGCATGTATTTCTTTTAAATTGGAAAAGAATGTATTATCTTTTGTTTTATCTTCCTAGCGAAGACCATAATTCAGTTAATAAATATATACCATAGTCCATCATACTTTCATTTTCTTTTGTGGGAAGGCTAAATGCCATATATTAAGTAACATATACCCTTTCAAGAGCGCCCTTATACAAATTGAGAAATACCCCAAGTCATGGGGGTGCCGAATTGTTCTTACTCTTGAATCCATCTGCGAAGCGTCATGAATAAAGCTCATTTCCATCATTGGATCTTTGTCTCAACAAAGCGAACTTGTTCAAACCCAGTAGCTTGTAGAAGCATCATAGGAAAGTCATCGATGTAGACCAGATTACCTGTGGTGGTCATGGTCTACATAGAAAATCGCCGCCCTGGAGAAATAAACATTGGAGAGGTCTGTAGAACGCCCTAGGTCTAGCCAGACAGACCTGCGGAACACAAATCTCACACGCTTCCCGATGAGGCTGAGGCTGGCCAACCTTCGTTGGTCAAAACTGGATCAACTAGAGTACCAAGACACACAACCATGCCGTCTGCTTTGCAGGAAAACACGATTGATACAAACTTGCAAAAGCAAACGCCAAACCCTGGGCGCCAAGACACAAAATCACGTTGTTCGCTCTGCAGGACACCACGACTAAGACAAACCTGCAGAAGACAACACTACCCAGAAAACCAAATATGGGCACATCATCTTCCATCAACCTCACGACGATACAAGGAAGCATCATGGGATTGAGGACAAGGTGGGTAGACTTTATTCCATACCAATGGCGACATCACTGTCTCGCTACCGCCGGATGGAAAACACTATATATGATTTAGGCCTATATAAATCTACTTGAGTATTGCCGATCATAGGTCAGGACAACAAGGGAATCCACCCTAGAACCCCCTACCTATAGGGACATGATGTTTATGTCTATGTCACACCAGTGAAGCTATATAACTTATACATTCACTCCCTTTTGCTACTGTAAGAATGAAGTATGTTGACCCGAGGGGGTGAATGGGAGATTTAAAATTTCTTTCGAGAAACTTCAAATCTCTCATAACACTGCAACGGATAAAGTACTAAACAAATACAAGACAACGAAATAAAACTACTGAATCACATCAAGTACAACTACCAAAGGGTAATCGCATGACTGAAACTTAACCGAGGATAAACAACCGAAGGGATACTGGGCTAAGATGAAACCAGTGATGCTCGATGGCGACAAGGGATTTGGTAGACCAGTTCACTCTTATGCAAATGAGCTACGTTTGGTTGGAGGGACTTGTGATTTAACACAAAAGATAAACTCTCATCATCATGTTTTCCTCGACAACAAGTTCGTCAACTTGTGTCGGTCACTCCGGTTAGATACTTGAGGTGATCTCTATAACCTTCAAAGACTTTGTCTTCGTGAACCATAATTACTCTTGGTTACTGAAGAACTTGACACCTAACCATCTAGAGAGTTGGCAACTCTCAAGACTAATAAGTGGAGCGTACTAAACTTTGATTATGTAATCCTAAACCACTTATCTATTTTTTTGGCTTTGAGTTTCTCTTGATGAATTTTAAATTCAAATCTTTCAGAGAGTGAGCGCTCAAACAAACTAGTCAAAATCACATGGAGTAGCCAACGATTCACGTTGGAGTGGGGTGGCAATTTATAGTCGCTGTCTTCCCGAGGGGGAATGACCATTTTGGACATGACAACTAGACAATGACCAACCGACATGTTTCCAACAGTCGAATTTCAAATGCACCTGGCAACTTCACTTGAGGAACAAGTAAGCTAACTCCTAGGTCCTTAGCATATCTCTCGTAGCCCAGAAGCTCATCATCTCTAGCTAGCGAGTAATGTTTTGGAATACAAAGAGATTTCTCTGAACTCTCATAGGTTTCGGTTTAGCATAAGCGAAATACAAGTTTTGAACACTATGCCCCTCTTAGTAGTACGGTGGTCCCATAACTCAATAAAGACAAAATGGACTACAAAAGAAACTACTATGTCTTTTCTCCATCTTCATTCTTCTCAGCTGCAGTCAAATCCCTCGAACCAGGTACCAAAGCACTTGCTTCACTTTAGTAATTTTTTGGGGTCAACTTCGTCACGCGTAATCTTCGATGATAATATTCACTGCTATGCAGGTGGTTATCTTCAGAGTTTGTACCAAACTCCTGTTGACTCCTGGGACCTATAATCTCTATGTGCACTAGCAAACACATTAGTCCCTTATTGTTTCTGACAACAATCTCCAAAACACAAGGAGGAGAATTATTGGATGAACAGGTACAATAGTAAGTTTCCAAGCCGTCATCAAATGCACCTATTTGAGTATGCTAGGTTGGGTTGGTTCCATTTGTTAGCGGTCAAGTGATTTTCCTAGTTTAGTTGCAAAAACTACTTAGGCATGCTAGCCATATGTAGATTAAACCTAATTGGAAATAGAAGAATTTTCAATGGAAGGATGAAAAACAATGCCAAGTAGCAAGGAGTAGAGGGGAATTTAGTTTCATACAACTTGTTGACACCTTGTACGTTTTTCAAATATATATTTGTTAAAACTAATCTAAACTTCCTATTCTATGAACTTCTATCGGACTTCTATTACAATATTTGTTAAGTCACGTAGATCATAGAACCGTCTATCAAGATATTTATATATATATTAGTACACACACACACACCAAGGCCCTAACACACACAATACATCAAAGCGACACAAATATTTTTATATGAATATTATTTTTCATTGTTTTATGCTTTGCGTAGATTAAGACATAACATATCAGTGTATTTGTAATGATAGAGTTTGAATTTTATATCAATAAATTTGAGTTTAAACATTAATATGTTATGTGCTAATAGGTGTTGTACATACTGCAAAAGTTGTTGTTGAGATAGCATGATGAAAGTTGTGCCGTTTAGAAAAGCTAGCGTAAATTTAATAACGACATGCAAAGAAGTAAAAAATATTGGTATAAATAGGTGAGATATATTTTCCTCTCTACCCATCTCCGTCTTCTCAAAGCGTAAGCATGACATGATCAAAACCAGGAAAAATTGGGAAGGCAGTAAATATGTGAATGGTTTCATAACTAAACCATAGCAATACATGTATCACTCTAAACTGTACCAGAACCATACTCATGTAATACCATTTTCAGCCCAAGCAAAACGAAACTCACTATGTTTTCCACTCAAACTGATTTAAACCCAATACATAAGCATGGGTTTAAAACCAATGCATAACTTTAAACACTATGGTAGATATGTGAAAGTTACTACAACAAGCACATGGCAACACAATAAAAATATGATCTTTACAATACATGGGAAAACCACAAGATGAAGTTGTAATTGGAGTCCACAAATATAACATGATATCTATTGTATGAGTAATAATAATTAATTTAAATCAGTTAATAATGTCTAAAATGCATAACATGTTACATTTCTCAAGCATGACCACAAATAAATGCATCTTCTTGGGTGATACGTGAAGACTTCTTGAATCTTGTATGTATGAAGACGACCATGAACAAATCCAGCAACCATGGTATAATCATGAAAGAATACAGTCTCACTTAGTAGACAAAACACAAGACAATGTTCATTCCAAATTCATACATAAAGAATAGTGCACATACACGAAATCTTACATCTAAAAAAATATAAATTACTAGCCTTATGTTATATGAACACATACTCTAATTGTAGAGCAACCAGTGGTGTAAAAAAATGCAGAAAATGGTGGCAGACTGGCAGGGCTTTGCACAGGGCAGTCTTTGCCTTGGCTAGCCCACGCAGGAGCAGCCAGTGGTGTAAAAAACAACACAGAAAAAAGAGATGTTTTGGCAAGGATTTGAACTCGTTAGTCGACGCTAGTGGAGACAGCTACCTAACCACTGGAGCTAATCAGCGCTAGTGTTAAACATGCAGAGCAAAAACCTTTAGAACTAATTATATCGGCAGATCCAAATATTTTCTCCTTTTTCAGAAAAATAAAGAAAATTTCTATGCCCTTTTTGATCAATTACCCAACAGTAATTTATTCACCCAACGTATGCTATGTGCTCGAGAGAGAAGACTCTAGTGAACACTATGGCCCTTGGGTCTACTTTTATCACATATAAAAAATACTTTCCTGCCATTTTATTTCTTTTCATTTATTTTGCAATTTACTTTACTATCTAGCACTATGAGATTTAATCCTTGCAAGTAACCGCCAAGGGGATTGACAACCCTCTTGTTTGCATTGGGTGCAAGTATTCTCCTGCTGGACTGATAACCTTGGTTCTTAATTGAGGGAAATACTTATCTCTACTGTACTGCATCTCCTCTACTCCTCAAGGAAATCCTAATGCAGCTCACAAGTAGCAATTTGGCATTGGCATATCGTAAGACACATGATTTCAGTCAAGTAGCTGTCAGGCCACTTCCATTCGGCACAACATTGAAGAACAGCAAGGCAAATAGCAAGCGGTGGATAGAACGAATGGCCCAGTCTTGGTTAGCGGCAAAAAAACAGGGTGGGGGAAGAGAGCTGGGAGGAGGCACCTGAGGCTAGGCTAAGACGGCGACAATGGCGATGCGAAGAGCAACCAAATCCTAGTTCACCTATTAAATGCAGATGGAATCAATGACCCAACATGCTCACAGGAAAAGAATAGAGGGAGGAGGGAGAGAGAGCAATGCGAAGGCACCTATGGTGAGGCATAGACAGCGACGACGACTGCTACTTATGAGCTTCGTTGGGATTTTCCCCGAAGAGTAAGGTTGAAGCAATATAGTAGCAGATAATATTTTCCACAGGGAGAACCAAGGTTATCGAACTAATAGGAGAACCAGCAAACACCTCGTCAACAGTACCTACACACACAAGAGTAAATACTTGCACCCACCACGAGCAAGAGGGTTGTCAATTCCATTGAACTCGTTACTTACAAATGTTTCCTTACTAAATTCCACTCACGAAAGGCGCTTCACTCCCCGGCAACGGCGCCAGAAAAGAGTCTTGATGACCCACAAGTATAGGGGACCTATCATAGTCCTTTTGATAAGTAACAGTGTCGAACCCAACGAGGAGCAGAGGGAATGACAAGCGGTTTTCAGCAAGGTATTCTCTACAAGCACTAACATTATCGGTAACAGATAGTTTTATGATAAGGTAATTCGTAACGGGTAATAGGTAACAAAAGTAGCTAAGGTGCAGCAAGGTGGCCCAATCCTTTTTTTAGCAAAGGATAAGCCTGGACGAACTCTTATATAAAGCAAAGCGCTCCCGAGGACAAATGGGAATTATTTTCAAGCTAGTTTTCATCATGCTCATATGATTCACGTTCGTTACTTTGATAATTTGATATGTGGGTGGACCTGTGCTTGGGTGCTATCCTTCCTTGGAAAAGCGTCCCACTTATGATCAACCCCTCTCGCAAGCATCCGCAACTACGAAAGAAGAATTAAGGTAAACCTAACCATCGCATGAAACATATGGATCCAAATCATCCCCTTACGAAGCAACGCATAAACTAGGGTTTAAGCTTCTGTCACTCTAGCAACCCATCATCTACTTATTACTTCCCAATGCCTTCCCCTAGGCCCAAATCATGGTGAAGTGTCATGTAGTCGACGTTCACATAACACCACTAGAGGAGAGACAACATACATCTCATCAAAATTCATGTTCACATGATTACTTATAACAAGACCTCTCCCATTTCCTCAAGAAAAAACGTAACTACTCACAAAGAATATTCATGTTCATAATCAGAGGAGTATTAAATAGCATTAAGGATCAGAACATATGATCTTCCACCGAATAAACCAACTAATCAACTACAAGGAGTAATCACTACTACTAGCTACCCATAGGTACCAATCTGAGGTTTTGAGACAAAGATCGGATACAAGAGATGAACTAGAGTTTGAGAGGAGATGGTGCTGGTGAAGATGTTGATGGAGATTGACCCCCTCTTGATGAGAGGATCGATAGTGATACCATGGCGGTGATTGATACATCTCCATCGTATCTACTTTTCCAAACACTTTTGCCTTTGTTTTGGACTCTAACTTGCATGATTTGAATGGAACTAACCCGGACTGACGCTGTTTTCAGCGGAACTGCCATGGCGTTATTTTTGTGAAGAAATAAAAGTTCTCGGAATGACCTGAAACTCCGCGGAGAATATTTTTGGAATTAATAAAAAATAATGGCGAAAGAACCAAGGCCAGGGGGCCCACACCCTGTCCATGAGGGTGGGGGCGTGCCCTACCCTCTGGGCGCTCCTCCCTGCCTTGTGGGCCCCCTGGTGCTCCACCAACCTCAACTCCAACTCTACATATTCACGTCCGGGGAGAAAAATCAGAGAGAAGGATTCATCGCGTTTTATGATACGGAGCCACCGCCAAGCCCTAATCTCTCTCGAGAGGGCTGATCTAGAGTCCGTTCGGGGATCTGGAGAGGGGAATCCGCCACCGTCATCATCATCAACCTTCCTCCATCAGCAATTTCATGATGCTCACTGCCGTGCGTGAGTAATTCCATCATAGGCTTGCTGGACGTTGATGGGTTGGATGAGATTTACCATGTAATCGAGTTAGTTTTGTTAGGGTTTGATCCCTAGTATCCACTATGTTCTGAGATTGACGTTGCTATGACTTTGCTATGCTTAATGCTTGTCACTAGGGCCCGAGTGCCTGATTTCAGATCTGAACCTATTATGTTTTCATGAATATATGTGAGTTCTTGATCCTATCTTGCAAGTCAATAGTCACTTACTATGTGTTATGATCCGGCAACCCCGAAGTGACAATAATTGGGACCACTCCCGGTGATGACCGTAGTTTGAGGAGTTCATGTATTCACTAAGTGTTAATGCTTTGGTCTGGTACTCTATTAAAAGAAGGCCTTAATATCCGTTAGTTTCCAATAGGACCTGGCTGCCACGGGAGGGTAGGACAAAAGATGTCATGCAAGTTCTTTTCTATAAGCACGTATGACTATATTCGGAATACATGCCTACATTACATTGATGAACTGGAGCAAGTTCTGTGTCACCCTATGTTATAACTGTTGCATGAGGAATCGCATCCGACATAATTATCCATCACTGATCCAATGCCTATGAGCTTTTCACATATTGATCTTTGCTTAGTTACTTTACCGTTGCCACTGTTACAATTACTACAAAACTGTTACCGTTACTTATGCTACCGTTACCGTTACTTCCATAATACTTTGCTACTAATAATTTTGCTACAAATATTAAGTTATCCAGGTGTGTTTGAATTGACAACTCAACTGCTTATACTTGAGAATATTATTTGGCTCCCCTTGTGTCGAATCAATAAATTTGGGTTGAATACTCTACCCTCAAAAACTGTTGCGATGCCCTATACTTGTGGGTTATCAAGACTATTTTCTGGCGCCGTTGCCGGGGAGCATAGCTCTATTCTTTGAGTCACTTGGGATTTATATTTGTTGATCACTATGAGGAACTTGAAAGACGAAAGAACTAATATTTTTCCCTCAACTACGAGGGGAGGTAAGGAACTGCCATCCAGCTCTGCACTTGATTCTCCTTCTGTTTTGAGTAAGCTTGCGACACCTAAACCTGCTTCTGCTATTAATTCTGATATGTCACATGTTATTGATGATGCCACTTCTGCTATGCATGATGCTTATGATGAAACTACTTCTATGCTTGATAATATTGTGCCATTAGGTGAATTTCTTGATGAACAACTTGCTAGGGCTAGAGAGAATGAAATTATTGAAACTAATAATATTGATGAAAGTGATGATGAAGATTCTCCCCCTAGATATGAATTGCCTGTTGTGCCTGAGGGTATTTTCTTGCTTGCAATGATAGATCTGATCTTAAGAAATTATTAGCTAAGTTGAAAGAAAAGTCTTTGAATGCTAGAATGAAATACGACCCTGCTTTTGCTACTTCACCTATCTTCATTACCGATAAGGATTACGATTTCTCTGTCGATCCTGAGATAATTACTTTGGTTGAATCTGATCCTTTTTATGGATATGAATCTGAAACTGTTGTGGCACATCTTACTAAATTAAATGATATAGCCACCCTATTCACTAATGATGAGAAAACTCGCTACTACTATATCCTTAAGCTATTTTCGTTCTCGTTAAAGGGTGATGCTAAAACATGGTTTAATTCTCTTGATCCTGGTTGTGTGCGTAGTCCCCAGGATATGATTTATTACTTCTCTGCTAAATATTTCCCTGCTCATAAGAAACAAGCTGCTTTAAGGGAAATATATAATTTTGTTCAAATTGAAGAAGAGAGCTTCCCACAAGCTTGGGGGAGGCTTCTCTAATTACTTAATGCTTTTCCTGATCATCCTCTCAAGAAAAATAAAATACTTGATATCTTTTCTAATGGACTAACCAATGCTTCCAGAGACCACCTGGATAGTTGTGCCTGTTGTGTTTTCAGGGAAAGAACTGTTGATCAAGCTGAATTGTTATTGAATAATATGTTGACTAATGAAAACAATTGGACACTTCCTGAACCAACCCCTAAGCCAACTCCGAAGAAAAGGGGTATTCTATTTCTCAGTCCTCAAGATATGCAAGAGGCAAAGAAATCTATGAAAGAAGAGGGTATTAAAGCTGAAGATGTTAAGGATTTACCACATATTGAAGAAATACATGGTCCTGATAACCCGACATAGGTAGTAAAGGTAAATTCTCTCTATAGATTTGATGAAGGTGATATTCCTCGTTATAAGTCTGCTAGTCAATGCTTGCATGAGTTTGATAATTTTATTGTTAAACAAGAAAACTTCAATGCTTATGTTGGTAGACAATTGAGACGCAATGCTTATATGATTGAACACCTGAGTGATTATATGTCTACAGTTAAAGGTGAACTTAAACTCATTAGTGAACATGCTTCTATGGTTACCACTCAAGTAGGACAAGTACTTAAAGGTCAAAATGATTTTCTCAATGAATGAAATAATAAGAAAAAAGACAATGCCATTAGAGTTATGACTAGAGGTGGTAGAATTACTCAGGAACCTTTGTATCATGAGGGCCACCCTAAGAGAATTGAGCAAGATTCTCAGAGAAATAATGTTGATGCACCTAGTCCTTCTAAAAAGAAGAAGAAGAAAAATGATAGGACTTTGCATGCTTCTAGTGAACCTGTTATTGACACACCTGAGAAGCCCAATGATATTTTTATTTCTGATGCTGAAACACAATCTGGTAATGAACATGGACCAAGTGATGGTGTTAATGATGATGTTCATGTTGATGCTCAACCTAGCAATAATAATGATTTAGAGGTTGAACCTGCTGTTGATCTTGATAACCCACAATCAAAGAATCAACGTTATGATAAGAGAGACTTCATTGCTAGGAAGCACGGTAAAGAAAGAGAACCATGGGTTCAAAACCCATGCCTTTTCCTCCTAAACCATCCAAGAAAAAGGATGATGAGGATTTTGAGCGCTTTGCTGAAATGATTAGACCTATCTTTTTGCGTATGTGTTTTACTGATATGCTTAAAATGAATCCTTATGCTAAGTACATGAAGGATATTGTTACAAATAAAAGAAAGACACCGGAAGCTGAAATCTCCACCATGCTTGCTAATCATACTTTTAAGGGTGGAATACCCAAGAAACTTGGAGATCCAGGAGTACCAACTATACCATGCTCCATTAAAAGAAACTATGTTAAAACTGCTTTATGTGATCTTGGAGCCGATGTTAGTGTTATGCCTCTCTCTTTATATCGTAGACTTGAATTGAATAAGTTGACACCTACTGAAATATCTTTGGAAATGGCCAATAAATCAACTGCTATACCTGTCGGTATTTGTGAGGATGTGCCTGTTGTGGTTGCAAAGGTTACTATCTTAACAAACTTTGTTATTCGTGATATTCCCGAGGACGATAGTATGTCAATTATCCTCGGTAGATCCTTTTTGAATACTACAGGGGCTGTTATTAACTGCAACAAAGGCAATGTCACTTTTCATGTTAATGGTAATGAGCATACGGTACACTTTCCGAGGAAACAACCTCAAGTTCACAGTATCAATTCTAATGGAAAAATTTCATCGATTATTATTGGAGGTTTTGAATATCCTCTTCCTATTGTCAAGAAGAAATATGATATTCTTATTATTGGGGATGTACATATCCCCTTTGAGGTAACCTAGTGCTATTCGAAAATTCTCCGGTTTCATGCGATTCAGAATGAGTTTGTTAACAAGACTTGATCAACCTTGTTAGTGGATTCCTTTTGATGAGCGTGAGATGGATGAAGTTAGAAAGCACAACTCTCTGTACCCTCCTTTTACTTTCTGTTATTTAGATTAAATAAAGCAAAAATAGTATTTTTCTGTCCGTTTTTTGATTTATCCATGCAATAAAAATACCTCGAAAATAAAAGTTCTCCAAATGCCCTGAAAATGAAATATGATTTTTTTCTAGAATATTTGAGAATATCTGGCACTGAGAACACATCAAGGGGAGCCAACAACTGACCACGAGGGTCCAAGGTGCGCCCACCCCCCTGGGCGCGCCCCTGCCCCGTGGGCCCCTGGTGGCCCCCTCCATTTATTCCAGCAACCACACACTCCTTCTTCCTCCCAAAAAATCACCAACCAACTCAAGCACGAGTTCTAGCTCATCTTGCTGCCATTCACAAAACTTCTTTGGGGGATTGTCCTTCGGTATGTGACTCCTCCAATGGTCCAATTAGTTTTTGTTCTATTGCTTTACTCATTGCAAATTTTTACTGCTAAGGTGACCCTGTTCTTGAGCTTGCATGTCAAATTTATATGGCCCCAAGTAGTTCTAATGCATGATATAGTCTCTAGGCACTTGTGAGAGTAGTTGCTATCAATTTTGTTGAGTTTGGTTCACTTTTATTTTGAGTTACTAAAAATTTCAGAAATTTTAGAAAATGATGAAGAGATTTTTGAGGGGCTCTTCGAGCCAAAGCTCGAAGGATAAACAAAATGAGGAGAATAAAAAACCCAAATATAATCTCCCTCGCGTCGCGGAGGTTCGGCCGTGTGAATGGCCTTGTGATGAGTTCTTGAGAGCAGTCGGGATTCATTATCATTTTTATTATTTGGCTGAGAATGCATGCCTCACTGACTTCCTCCACGACCAGCTCGACCAGTATCTCCTACTCACTAATATTTTTGTGCAAATTTTTTACTTTCATGCTAAGAAATCACCACCTTCAGTGGAGTTTCATTTATATGATGAGGTTATGGAGATGTCACTATTTGATTTTTGTGGGATTTGCAAGATACCCTTTGCAGGCAGCATGGAGGAACCACATCATAGTGATGTGGATGGATTTATTGATATGATCACTGTAGGGGAGACGAGGAAAGTTTCCGATGCAAGAATTACTAGCATACACTTTCATGTTCTACGTTACTTTGCAATATTTGCTAGTAGATGCTTAATTGGTCGCGAGAACTGTGGAAACCTTAGTGCCCCTGATATTGTTATTTTGTGCCATGCTTTGTTTCGCGATAACACTTTTAGTTTAGGCGCTATTATTGCTAAATGATTAAGTCTGAACCATACAAAGGGCCCCATCTTTGGAGGCATCTTTGCTTCATGACTTGCTAAACACTTTAAGATACCTATTAGGCACTACGAGAAAGAGGAAAAGTTGCTGCCCCCTATTTTTCTAGATTATAAGAGTATGGTAGCACATGAATTTATTGTTAAAAATAATGAGATGATGCTTAAGTATAATTTGAGATTTAATAAAACTCAAAGTGAGACTATTATGTTGCCTACACCCTCTTTGTTTAACATATTTTCAGGCACGCACCTCATCTTGCCAGAGGCCGTTTACGCATACCGGAGCCTGACACCAGCTCTAGAGCCTGAGATGGAACCACTACTTGACCCTTATCGTTAGTCTGTTTATCGGTGGGGTCCGGGGAAGATCGCCAACCAGTGGCACCCAGATGACACTCCTCAGTACACCGGAGAGGGTAACTTTGATCCATGGGCATAGACCAACTTAGGCCAAAATCCTAGGCTTGGGGGAGTACGTATTTATCACCGACATTACATTCATGTTCACACACTCATGCTAGTTGTCGGTGCTCATACTTTTTCATTGTACTATCCATGCTAGTTTATTTTCTTTTTCTCGCTGTCTTCTTGTGTGTTTGAAAAACCTTAAGAAAAACCAAAAAAATTAGTTGTAGCTTTTAGCTAGTTTACTTTCCATGCTTGTAGTAGTAGTAATTAAAATAAAACCCCAAAAGATCTCTCGTTCTTCTTTTGCTTGTTGGGAGTTTTCCCATGTAAATAGTTTTATTTCTTTTCTTTTCTTTGGGGGTCGAGAGGAGAAGACCATGATGAAAATCTTGAGTGGCTCTCATATGCATTATTGTTGATTTAACCAAGAGCGCATATTACCTTGTATTCTCCCTTGAATTGAATGCTTGTAGATTCCAGCTTAGTCCAATGCACATGCACTATTATTATTATACACACCGTTCGGTCGTGCAAGTGAAAGGCAATAGTGACAATATATGATGGACTGATTGAGATGAGAGAAGCTAGTATGAACTCGACCTATCTTATTTTTGTAAATATGATTAGTTCATCGTTCCTGATTCAGCCTATTATGATAAACATGTTTGCAATGACAATTAGAGATTATAGTTGCTTATGGCATGCTTAATTAGCTAGGAGTTTATAATGGTTTACCTTGCGTGCCAACATGCTATTAAAATGGTTGTGATGTGGTATGATAGGGTGGTATCCTCCTTTGAATGATTCGAGTGACTTGGCTTGGCACATGTTCACACAAAATGAACATAACCTCCACGATATTTATGTTCATTGTGGATTATATCCTACTCATGCTTGCACTCAATGTCTATTAATTTTAATGGATGTTCATGACTGTTGTCACTCTCTAGTTGGTCGCTTCCTAGTCTTTTTCTAGCCTTCACTTGTACTAAGCGGGAATACTGCTTGTGCATCCACTTCCATAAACCCCAAAGTTATTCCATATGAGTCCACCATATACACCACTAGGGAAAACCTTATACACAGAATCTTACCAGTAGCGCGTGTTAAAATGAGGCGCTACTGCTACTTAGCAGTAGCATGTCGGCTAAAAGGGCGCTACTATTACCCACTTAGCAGTAGCGCGGCTGGAGCAAACGCGCTACTACTATAATTTTCCACACCATTCCCGACGTGCTAGGTATAGTAGTAGCGCCCTTCTAGAAACAGCACTACTACTATGGATTTTAGCAGCAGCATGTTTTCGCTCCCCACGCTACTGTTAAAGCTATTTTCAGCTAACCCCCCGTGCGGCCTGATTCCCTCTCCTCCGTTTCCTCCCTCAATTCCCCACTCTCTCTTCTCCCCCTCGTCGCCTCCGCCGGAGCCCCTCCCCTCGCCCTCGCCGGAGGCCCTGCCCTCGCTCTCCGCCCGAGTCTGCCCCTCGACGTCGTCGCGCGCCTGTGCCTCCTCCTCCTTGACCTCGACCTTGCCGGAGCCCCTGCCCTCGCTCTCCGCCGTCATCTCCCTCGACCCGCCTCGCCGCCGTCTCCCCCGACCCTGCCTTGCCACCGTCTCCCCCGACCCTGCCTCGTCGCGCCTCGGTGCCGCCGTCTCCCCCGACCCCATCTCTCACCCCGCCCTCTGTAAGCACTCTCCCCTTCCCTCTTCTCCGCTTAGTATGAACCCTGGCTATTTAGTGCTAGTTAGTATGAACCCTAGGCTATTTTTAGTGCTAGTTAGTTAATTACAATTAGTATTAACCCTATTTAATTAGGTAGTACGAACCCTAGTTAAAAATTGATACTTATATGGTAATTAGGGCAGTAGTTCCTTGGTACTAATTAGTTAGTAAGAACTAGGTACTAATTAGGTACTAGTTTATTTTTATTTATAGGAAGTTTATTTTTAGTAAGAACTAATTGAATTAATAGAACTAGTTAGTAAGAACTTGTTGCTATTTTTTTAGTTAAAGAAATTTTTCCCGCATCGACGTGGACGATGCCTATCTCGTATCCTCGTCGACGAGTCGGCGGAGGACGACACCTGCTTGACCAGATGGGCCATGTCCGGGACTAGGCTCCGCCAGGGTGGTACTGGGACGCGCTACCTACCGGGAGGCGCAGGTTGGTGAGGAGCCAGCCTGTCGTTGACCCAAACCTTCTTTGGTGGTGGTCGCGTGGGCCAGTGATGGTCCAGAGGCTCGAGGACTCCGCAGAGGTGGTGCGTCACCGTGTCAGTGAGGAGGACGCGCACGTCCGTTGCTACTTGTTTGCGTTGGAGCACAGGTTCTCCAGGGATCTCACTGGAGCTATGATCCCGTGATGGTTCCTTCTCTGTGGGTGTCCACCGCCCGCGCCGATACCGGTCGTGTGCTAGGGTTTTAGTTGTATTAGTGATGTTATATGTATGACACTATTCGAGATGTATTAGTGATAATATTCGACGATGTACGGACGCATGAGATGATTTACTTTTGCTTATTTAATGCATGCTAATTTGAGTCCTATAAGATATTTTGAAATATATATCTTGTGTTGCTCAAATAGGATATGTGCTTGCCCAAGTGGCCAGTCATGTTTGCAGGTTACACCTCCAAGTGGCCTATGTTTTGCCGGAGTGTTGATTCATTTCCGTTCCGGCAAATTTCAGGCGCTCGATATGCCCTATTTTAGCAAAGGTCATGCCAGATTTTTCCGTGAATTTTGGCCAGAATATGTAGGAAATATCGAGTGCCCCGGATTTGTGTGTTGAGTATCCTGGTAGTTGTCTTCGATCGATTTTCAATTAATGTTTTAACTATGAACATAGGAAATGTCTGACGACGAAAAGGATTTCGGTATTTGCAAATACTGCGAAGACGAGCGCGACCTGTGCGACAAAATCTTCCTAGATGATGATAGGCGCTTCAGCATCAAGCTGGATGAGAACTTCAAAGTGGATACAGTAAGTCACAACGACAAGTGTTTTTTCGTAATTAAGCATGACATCTGCTTCATTTGCTTCAACTTATATTTTTTTTTACTATTCTACTAGCGTATCCCCTGCTATGCATGAGTTTTTGTATTGGATAAGATAGGTTTCAGTTCTATGACAACTACTATGGAGGTAGAGAGAGTTTATTTGAAGACCGAGCATGGTTATATTTTCCATGCAAAATTATACAACGAAGACGACTACACATATTTTGGATGCAAAACATGGCGAGCACTTTGCAAGACTTATGCATTTGAGCCTGATATGGTTATCACCTTTGCTATTCGTACGAAAGATGGTATTGAAGGTAATACCGACATCTGGGTCGATGTGCAGACGCCTCCAGTTCTACCAAAATGTGAGTTTCTCAACCATATTTATGTCTTTGATATTGTTTATTCAAAAATAGTTGACAACTAATTTCTATGGACAGCTTATTTCCAATCAAGCAAACATGTCCAGCGCTTGGTAGACGGGACCTACTACTGTCCCGGGGCTGAACTAAACTGCGAGGAGATAAGTCATTATGTTTCATGGCTTGAGGATCTTCATACTGTGAAGACAAATTATTTTTTTGGACTTGCAAATCTTAGTACTCAAAACGTGCGACCAATAGTGTTTGTATTGAACTACGGTCACATCTATTTAGGAAAGATGGTAAGATTTTTACTATTTGTACTCAGTACATTTTCGCATACATTATTTTTTTAATCTAAACTTCATTGCGAAGTATGTTACTATACGATGTTCTTCAACAGGGACTCCCGCTGAATGTTGTGCCTCATTGGATCAAGACTAAAGGTCAGATGAGAATTGTTAGCTTACGTCCAAGATATCCTATAATGCACTTTAGTGCATTCAGGATTTCTAATAGTGAGGAATGCTTAATAGTGAAATATTGGAGCAAAATTGTGAACGATCGTAGAGAAGTACTAGGGGACAGCAATCAGAAGCGCAGCCCACGATTAGGAGATAGGTTCATCTACATGCTCCAACTTGATGAAGAACAAGTGCTACACATGTTTTATGTTATTTTACCTGAGAGAGAGAGCAGCAGGAGTGATTAGCTAGTGTTGGTGGCAATCACTCATGATTTTTATTAGCTAGTGTTGCTGGTGATTAGATAGCCACCGCAGTTAGTGTTGGTGGTGATTAGCTAGCTAGAATGAGTTTGAAGATGATGATGTGCTACACTATGACTATGATGATTAAATAACTACTGTTGATGTTATGACTGTGATGATGATTAAATAGCTTGTGCTGGTGGATTAGATTCAAGTGGAGGCAACATGTGGTGCACATCGAAAGTACTACTAGTCCAAACTAGATCAAGTTTGGTTTAGTAGTATACTTTGGCATGCACCACATATTGCCTCCACTTGAACCTAATACACCTTCATTTGACACACTGTTATGGACATAATGATGTAAACCTCATAACTGGTATTGTACCAATATTTGTATGATGGTGCATAAATACACTAAAAATAAAAAAATAAAAAAGAATACTAGTAGCGATGGAGAGAAAACACACTGCCACTAGTTACATTAGCAGTAGCGTGGGAGTGAACAAACGCTGCAGCTATTTGTCCTAGCAGTAGCGCGTGCGGGCACGTGTTACTGCTAAGCAATAGCTGTAGCGCCTTATTAGTAGCGCGCCCACCCGCGCTACTAGTGAGCACAAAACCCGCGCTACTGCTAGGGTTTTCCCTAGTAGTGACCTTCCTATATATGCCGTATCTACCTGCCGTTCCAAATAAATTTGTATGTGCCAAACTCTAAACCTTCAAATGAAATTCTGTTTTGTATGCTCGAACAACTCATGTATCAACTAGGGATGTCCATATCTTCCATGCTAGGTGGGTTATTCTCAGGAAGAGTGGACTCCGCTCCTCACTCACGAGAAAATGGATGCCCAGTCCCATGCTCAAATCAAATCAAAATAATTGCAAACAAAACTCCCCCAGGATTGTTGTTAGTTGGAGGCACCCGTTGTTTTGGGCAAGCCATGGATTGATGATTGTTGGTGGTGGGGGAGTATAAACTTTACCATTCTGTTTGGGAACTGCCTATAATGTGTGTAGCATGGACGATATCGAGATCTCTTGGTTGTTATGTTGACAATGAAAGTATACCGCACAAAATATTATTTATCTCTGTTTCAAAATCAAGCTCTGGCACCTCTTCAAATCTCTGCTTCCCTCTGCGAAGGGCCTATCTATTTACTTTTATGTTGATTCATCATCCTCTTATTAAAAAGCACCAGTTGGAGAGCACCGATGTCATTTGCATGCATTACTATTAATTTATATTGAGTATGACTATGACTGGATCTCTTTTACCGTGAATTACAATGTTTAGTCAGTCCTTGATCTTCAGGGGTGCTCTGCATTTATGTTTTGCGGTCTCAGAAAGGGCTAGCGAGATACCAACTTGTTATATCATATTATGATTGTTTTGAGAAAGTGTTGTCATCCAAGTTTTATTATTATTGCTCGCTAGTTGATTATGCCATTCATATGAGTAAATATGAGACCTAAGTATTATTGTGGATGTGGTTAGTTCATAATCTTTGTTGAAAACTTGAATGTTGGCTTTATATATTTGCAAGAACAAGAGCAAACAGAGTTGGTAAAAGTTTTTCATTATCACTTTCAGTTTGTCAACTGAATTGCTTGAGGACAAGCAAATGTTTAAGCTTGGGGGAGTTGATACGTATCCATCGTATCAACTTTTCCAAACACTTTTGCCCTTGTTTTGCACTCTAACTTGCATGGTTTGAATGGAACTAACCCGGACTGACGTTATTTTCAGCAGAACTGCCATGGTGTTATTTTTGGGCAGAAATAAAAGTTCTCGGAATGACCTGAAACTCCACAGAGAATATATTTGGAATTAATAAAAATAATGGCGAAAGAACCAAGGCCAGGGGGCCCAAACCCTGTCCACGAGGGTGGGGGGCGCGCCCTACCCCCCTGGGCGCGCCTTCCTGCCTCGTGGGCCCCTTGGTGCTCCACCGACCTCAACTCCAACTCTATATATTGACGTTCAGGGACAAAAACATCAGAGAGAAGGATTCATCGCGTTTTACGATATGGAGCCGCTGCCAAGCCCTAATCTCTCTCGGGAGGGCTGATCTGGAGTCTGTTCGGGGCTCCAAAGAGGGGAATCCGTCGCCGTCATCATCATCAACCTTCCTCTATCACCAATTTCATGATGCTCACCGCCGTGCGTGACTAATTCCATCATAGACTTGCTGGACGTTGATGGGTTGGATGAGATTTACCATGTAATCGAGTTAGTTTTGTTAGGGTTTGATCCCTAGTATCCACTATGTTCTGAGATTGATGTTGCTATGACTTTGCTATGCTTAATGCTTGTCACTAGGGCCCGAGTGCCATGATTTCAGATCTGAACCTATTATGTTTTCATGAATATATGTGAGTTCTTGATCCTATCTTGCAAGTCAATAGTCACCTACTATGTGTTATGATCCGGCAACCCCGAAGTGACAATAATCGGGACCACTCCCGATGATGACCGTAGTTGAGGAGTTCATGTATTCACTAAGTGTTAATGCTTTGGTCCGGTACTCTATTAAAAGGAGGCCTTAATATCCCTTAGTTTCCAATAGGACCCCACTGCCACGGGAGGGTAGGACAAAAGATGTCATGCAAGTTCTTTTCTATAAGCACGTATGACTATATTCGGAATACATGCCTACATTACATTGATGAACTGGAGCTAGTTCTGTGTCACCCTATGTTATAACTGTTGCATGAGGAATCGCATCCGACATAATTATCCATCATTGATCCAATGCCTATGAGCTTTTCACATATTGATCTTTGCTTAGTTACTTTAACGTTGCCACTGTTACAATTACTACAAAACTGCTACTGCTACTTTTGCTACCGTTACCGTTACTTCCATACTACTAACAACTCAACTGCTAATACTTGATAATATTCTTTGGCTCCCCTTATGTCGAATCAATAATTTGGGTTGAAGACTCTACCCTCGAAAACTGTTACGATCCCCTATACTTGTGGGTTATCAGTGATTTCCCCCTCTCAGAGGGATGTTTCCTGGGCAGTACAGCTCCGCCGGAGCCCTAGATTGGTCTTGCCCAAGTTCCGCCTTGAGACGGCGGCGCTTCATCCCGAAAGCTTCTCTCTGATTTTTCTTGGACAAGAGACACCATATAGCAGAAGATGGATGTCGGGGGCCTGCCATGGGGGCCCACGAGGTTGGGGGGGCTCCCAGGGGGTAGGGCGCACCCTCCACCCTCGTAGCTGACTAGTGGCTGATACGTCTCCAACATATCTACTTTTCCAAACACTTTTGCCCTTGTTTTGGACTCTAACTTGCATGATTTGAATGAAACTAACCCAGACTGACGCTGTTTTCAGCAGAACTACCATGATGTTGTTTTATGTGTAGAAAAGAAAAGTTCTCGGAATGTCTTGGAAATCCACGGAGGCACTTTTCAGATTTAATAAGAATTTTTGGCGAAAGAATCAAGGTCAGGGGGCCCACGGGCTGTCCACGAGATAGGGGGGCGCCCCCCCCCCTTGGGGCACGCCCTCCTATCTCGTGGGCCCCCCGGACCTCCTCCGACCTCAACTCCAACTCCATATATACCGTCTCGGGGAGAAAAAAATCAAGGAGAAAGTTTCATCGCGTTTCACGACACGGAGCCGCCGCCAAGCCCTAATCTCTCTCGGGAGGGCTGATCTGGAGTCCGTTCAGGGCTCCGGAGAGGGGGATTCGTCGCCGTCGTCATCATCAACCATCCTCCATCACCAATTTCATGATGCTCACCGCCGTGCATGAGTAATTCCATCGTAGGCTTGCTGGATGGTGATGGGTTGGATGAGATTTACCATGTAATCAAGTTAGTTTTGTTAGGGTTTGATCCCTAGTATCCACTATGTTCTGAGATTGATGTTGCTATGACTTTGCTATGCTTAATGCTTGTCAGTAGGGCCCGAGTGCCATGATTTCAGATCTGAACCTATTATGTTTTCATGAATATATGTGTGTTCTTGATCCTATCTTGCAAGTCTATAGTCACCTATTATGTGTTATGATCCAACAACCCCGAAGTGACAATAATCGGGATACTTCTCGGTGATGACCGTAGTTTGAGGAGTTCATGTATTCACTATGTGTTAATGCTTTGGTCCGGTTCTCTATTAAAAGGAGGCCTTAATATCCCTTAGTTTCCGTAAGGACCCCGCTGCCACGGGAGGGTAGGACAAAAGATGTCATGCAAGGTCTTTTCCATAAGCACGTATGACTATTTACGGAATACATGCCTACATTACATTGATGAATTGGAGCTAGTTCTATATCACCCTATGTTATAACTATTGCATGAGGAATCACATCCGGCATAATTATCCATCACTGATCCATTGCCTACGAGCTTTTCACATATTGTTCTTCACTTATTTACTTTTCCGTTGCTACTGTTATAACTAGTACAAAAACCCAAAAACATTTACCTTTTCTGTTGCTACTGTTACCATTACTATCATACCACTCTTGCTACTAAATACTTTGCTGCAGATACTAAGTTATCCAGGTGTGGTTGAATTGACAACTCAACTTCTAATACTCAAGAATATTCTTTGGCTCCCCTTGTGTCGAATCAATAAATTTGCGTTGTACTTCACCCTCGAAAGATGTTGCAATCCCCTACATTTGTGGGTTATCAAGACTAATTTCTGGTGCCGTTGCCGGGGAGCATAGCTCTATTCTCTGAGTTACTTGGGATTTATTTCTGTTGATCACTATGAAGAACTTGAAAGACGCTAATACCAAGATCTATCCCTCAACTACGAGGGGAGGTAAGGAACTGCCATCTAGATCTGCACTAGATTCTCCTTCCGTTATTAGTAGGCTTGCGACACCTAAACCTGCTACTGCTATGAATTCTGATATGTTGCATGTTATTGATGATGCCACTTCTGCTATGCATGATGAAACTACTTCTGTGCATGATACTACTTTGCCATTAGGTGAATTTCTTGATGAACAACTTGCTAGAGTTAGGGGGAATGAAAATATTGAAGATGTTATTGATGATAGTGATGATGAACGTTCCCCCAATGATTATGTTTTACCTGTTGTTCCTAAGGGTTATGTTATGAATGAAAAAACTACTATGGAAATTCTTGCTTGCAATGATAGATCTGATCTTAAGAAATTATTAGCTAAATGGAAGCAGCAGTCTCTTAATGCTAGAATGAAACCCGATCATACTTTTGCTAATTCACCTATCTGTGTTACTGATAAGGATTATGAATTCTCTGTTGATCCTGATATTATTACTTTAGTTGAATCTGATCCTTTTTATGGACTTGAATCTGAAATTGTTGTGGCACATCTTACCAAGTTGAATGATATAGCCACCCTATTTACTCATGATGAGAAGTCTCGCTATTTATATATCCTGAAGATATTTCCTTTCTCATTAAAGGGTGATGCTAAGACTTGGTATAATTCTCTTGCTCCTGGTTGTGTGCGTAGTCCCCAGGATATGATTTATTACTTCTCTGCTAAATATTTCCCTGCTCATAAGAAACAAGCTACCTTGCGGGAAATATATAATTTTGTGCAAATCAAAGAAGAGAGTCTCCCACAAGCTTGGGGGAGGCTTCTCCGGTTACTTTATGCTTTGCCTGATCATCATCTTAAGAAAAATGAAATACTTGATATCTTTTATAATGGACTAACCGATGCTTCCAAGGACCACTTGGATAGTTGTGCTGGTTGTGTTTTCAGGGAAAGAACAGTCGACGAAGCTGAAATTCTATTGAATAATATGTTAACTAATGAAAATAATTGGACTCTTCCCGAGCCAGTTCCTGAAGTAATCCCTGAACCAATTGAGCCAACTCCTGAGCCTATTCCTAAACCCACTCCGAAGAAGAGAGGTGTTTTATTTCTCAGTCCTGAAGATATGCAAGAGGCAAAGAAATCAATGAAAGAAAAAGGTATTAAAGCTGAAGATGTTAAGAATTTACCACCTATTGAAGAGATACATGGTCTTAATTTACCGCCTGAAGAACCACATTGTCTTGATACCCCGACACAGGTAGTAAAGGTAAATTCTCTCTATAGATATGATAAAGTTGAAATACCCTCTACTAAATTTCATAGCCCATGCTTAGATGAATTCGATGACTTTATGGCTAGACAAGAAAGTTTTAATGCTTATGTTGGTAGAGAATTAAAGAATAATGCTTTCGAGATAGGATACGTAGGTGATAATCTGGCTAGCGCTAAAGATGAACTTCACCGCGTTAGCATATATGCTTCTATGGTTGCTACTCAACCTGAGCAAGTACTCAAAGCTCAAAATGATTTGCTTGATGAATTGAATAATAAAAATGACTTTGCTGTTAGAGTGGCTACTAGAACTGGTAGAATGACTCAAGAACCTTTGTATCCTGAAGGCCACCCTAAGAGAATCGAGCAAGATTCTCAGAGAAATAATTTAGAGGCACCTAGTTCATTTAAGAAGAAGAAAAAGAAATACGATAGAACGTTGCATGCTTCTAGTGAACCTACTGTAGACACACCTAAGAATCCAAATGATATTTCTATTTCTGATGCTGAAACACAATCAGGTGATGAACATGAACCTAGTGATAATGTTAATGATAATGTTCATATTGATGCTCAACCTAGCAAAGATAATGATGTAGAGATTGAACCTGCTGTCGATCTTGATAACCCACAATCAAAGAATCAACATTATGATAAGAGAGATTTTATTGCTAGGAAGCACGGTAAAGAAAGAGAACCATGGGTTCAGAAACCCATGCCTTTCCCTCCTAAACCATCCAAGTCAAAGGATGATGAGGATTTTGAGCGCTTTGCTGAAATGATTAGACCTATTTTCTTACGTATGCGCTTAACGGATATGCTTAAGGTAAATCCTTATGCTAAACATATGAAGGATATCATCACAAATAAAAGAAAGATACCGGAAGCTGAAATTTTCCACCATGCTTGCTAATTACACTTTTAAGGGTGGAATACCAAAGAAACTTGGAGATCCAGGTGTTACAACTATACCATGCTCCATTAAAAGAAATTATGTTAGAACTGTCGTATGTGATCTCGGAGCCGGTGTGAGTGTTTTGCCTCTCTCTTTATATCGTAGAATTGAATTGAATAAGTTGACACCTACTGAAATATCTTTGCAAATGGCTGATAAATCAACTGCTATACCTGTCGGTATTTGTGAGGATGTGCCTGTTGTGGTTGCAAATGTCACTATCTTAACGGACTTTGTTATTCTTGATATTCCCGAGGACGATAGTATGTCTATTATCCTTGGTAGACCTTTTCTTAATACTGCAGGGGCTGTTATTGATTGCAACAAAGGCAATGTCACTTTTCATGTTAATGGTAATGAGCATACGGTACACTTACTGAGGAAACAATCTCAAGTTCATAGTATTAATTCTATTGAACAAGTTCCAACTATCATTTTTGGAGGTTTTGAATTTCCTCTCCCTACTGTCAAGAAAACGTATGATATTCTTATTGTTGGGGATTTTCATATCCCCGTTGAGGTAACTTAGTGTTTTTTGAAATTTCTCCGGTTCCGTGTTATTCGGAATGAGTTTGTTAACAAGACTTGATCAACCTTGTTAGCGGGTTCATTTTGATGATCACGAGATGGATGAAACTAGAAGGCACAACCTTCTGTACCCTCTTTTGACTTTCTATTATTTAGAATAAATAAAGCAAAAATAGTATTATCTATCTGTTTCCTGATTTATCCATGCAATAAAAAATAGTTCGAAAATATAAGTGCTCCAAATGCCCTGCAAATTTAGTATGTTTTTTCTGGAATATTTGAGGATTTTAGGCACTGGAAACACTGCAGGAGGGCCAAGCACCAGGCCACGAGACAGGAGGGCGCGCCCCCCTATAGGGCGCGCCCCCCTATCTCGTGGGCCCCTGGTGGCTCCCCTCCACTTATGCCAGCACCCACACACTTCATCTTCTACCCAAAAAAATCCCCATCCAGTTCATGCCCGAGTTCTAGCTCGTTTTGCTGCGATTTTTGATCTCTTAGCTCAAAGCTCCATTCGCAAAACTGCTTTGGGAGATTGTTGCTTCGTATGTGACTCCTCCATTGGTCCAATTAGTTTTTGTTCTAGTAATTTATTCATTGCAAATCCTCGCTGCCTTGGTGACCCTGTTCTTGAGCTTGCATGTTAAATTTTCGAGGTCCCAAGCAATTCCAATGCATGATATAGGCTCTAGGCACTTGTAGGAGTAGTTGCTATCAATCTTGTTTAGTTTTATCACTTTTATTTTGAAGTTACTAAAATTTCAGAATTTTCAAAAAATGTTAAGGAGGTTCTTTAAAGGCTCCTCTAGCCAAAGCTGTAAGGAAAAACAAGACAAAGAGAAGGAAAAACCCAAGTATAATCTTCCTCACCTAGCAGAAGTACGGTCATGTGAATGGCCATGTGAGGATTTCTTGAAGGAAGCCGGAATTCATGAAGACTTTTATGCTTTAATTGGGACTGCAGGCCTCACCGGTTTCATGAATGACCGAATCGATCAGTATCTCTTACTTACAAATACTTTCGTGCAAAACTTTTATTATTATCCTAAGAAGTCACCGCCTGCAGTATCATTTCATTTATATGATAAATACAAAGAAATGTCTTTATGTCATTTTTGCACGGTATGTAGGATACCTTATGAGGGAGAATTAGAGGAACCCCATCGTGATGATGTGGATGGCTTCGTTAAAACTATTGCTGTAGAAGAGCCAAAGAAGGGCTCTGAGGCAAAAGTCTCTAGCATACACTTTCCTATTTTACGCTACTTTGCCATATTTGCTAGTAGATGCTTGATTGGTCATGGGAATAGTGGAAATTTGAGCATTCCAGATATTATTATTCTTCAACATGCTTTGCTGGGAGACAATACTTTTAGTATGGGTGCCGTCCTTGCTAAACGGCTAGCCCTGAATCATACAAAAGGCCCCATATTTGGAGGTATCTATGCTGCACGTCTTGCTGAATATTTTCAGATACCCATTAGGCACCTTGAGGAGGAGGAGACAAAATTACCTCATCACATTTCAGATTACAAGAGCATGGTAGCACACAAGTTTATCGTTGACAACGAAGATAAGATGCTCTTGTATAAACTTAGATTTAATAAGAAACACATTGAGATTATTATTTTTCCTGCACCTCTGTTGTTTGATTTACTTGCATAAAATTTTCTCGTCACACCGGAAGCGGTGAACAACCATTTAGCTCAAGCTTTTACTCCAGAACCTGAACCTGAGCCGGAACCTGAGCTGGACCCTTATCGTGCATCATCTGTCCGGTGGGATCCGGAGATGACCAGCCAGTATTATCCTGATTACACCTCTCCTTACACCGGAGAGAGTAGCGGCGGTCCTTGGTATTAGACCAACTTAGGCCAAAAGCCTAAGCTTGGGGGAGTACGTATTTCTCACCGACTTTACATTCATGTTCACACACTAGTCGTCGGTGCTCATACTCTTTCATTGTATTATCCATGTTAGTTTAAATTTCTTTTTCTAGTTTTCTTCTTGTGTGTATGATAAACATTAAGAAAAACCAAAAAAATTAGTTAGTTTAATTTCCTTGCTTGTAGTAGAAATTAAAATGAAAACCCAAAAAGATTTCTCGTTCTTCTTTTACTTGTTGGGAGCCTTCCCGTGTAAATAGTTTTATTTTTATTTTCTTTTCTTTCTTTTGGGGGTCGAAAGACCATATTGAAAATGCTTAGTGGCTCTGATATGCATGATTGATTATTTATATTTAGAGCCCATATTACTTGTCTTCTCTCTTGATTTGAATGCTTGCAGATTCCAGCTTAGTCCAATGCACGTGCACTCTTATTATTATACACTTCGTTCGGTCATGCGAGTGAAAGGCAATAATGACGATATATGATGGACTTATTGGGATGAGAAAAGCTGGTATGAACTCGACCTCTCTTGTTTTTGTAAATATGATGATTCATCGTTCCTGAGTCAGCTATTATGAAGTAAACATATTTGCAATGACATTTAGAGATTATAGTTGCTCATGCCATGCTTGATTAGCTATGAGTTATAATGGTTTACCTTGCGTGCCAACATGCTATTAGAATGATTATGATGTGATATGATGGGATGGTATCCTCCTTTGAATGAATTGAGTGACTCGACTTGGCACATGTTCACGCATGTAGTTGAAACAAATCAACATAGCCTTCATGATATTTATGTTCATGGTGGATTATATCCTACTCATGCTTGTATCCGGTGTGAATTAATTTTAGTGCATGCTTACGACTGTTGTCGCTCTCTCAGTTGGTCGCTTCCCAGTATTTTCCTAGCCTTCACCTGTACTAAGCGGGAATACTGCTTGTGCATCCAAACTCCTTAAACCCCAAAGTTGTTCCATATGAGTCCACTATACCTTCCTATATGCGGTATCTACCTGCCGTTCCAAGTAAATTTGTATGTGCCAAACTCCAAACCTTCAAATGAAATTCTATTTTGTATGCTTGAGCAGCTCATGTTACAACTAGGGCTGCCTATATCTTCCATGTTAGGTGGGTTATTCTCACGAGGAGTGGACTCCGCTCCACATTCACGAGAAAGGGCCGGTAACCGGGATGCCCGGTCCCATGATCCAAAAAGATCAAAGCAAATCAAAATAATTAAATAGAACTCCCCCAGGGTTGTTGTATGTTGGAGGCACTCGTTGTTCGAGCAAGCCATGGATTGATGCTTGTTGGTGGTTGGGGGAGTATAAACCTTTACCATTCTGTTTGGGAACTACCTATAATGCATGTAGTATGGAAGATACATCCATCTCATAGTTGTTGCGTTGACAGTGAAAGTATGCCGCTCAAAATGTTATTCAATCTCTATTTTAAAATCGAGCTCTGGCACCTCTACAAATTCCTGCTTCCCTCTGCGAAGGGCCTATCTATTTACTTTTTATGTTGAGTCATCACCCTTCTTATTAAAAAGCACCCGCTGGAGAGCACACTGTCATTTGCATTCATTATCATTGGTTTATATTGGGTATGATTTGACTGGATCTCTTTTACCATGAATTACAATGTTTAGTCAGTCCTTGATCTTTAAAGGTGCTCTGCATTTATGTTTTGCGGTCTCAGAAAGGGCTAGCGAGATACAATTTTGTTATGTCATGTTATGATTATTTTGAGAAAGTGTTGTCATCCGAGTTTTATTATTATGACTCGCTAGCTGATTATGCTATTGATATGAGTAATTGTGAGACCTATGTCTTATTCTGAGTATGGTTAGTTCATAATATTTTCTGAAACTTGAATGCTGGCTTTTCATGTTACAACAACAAGAGCAAACAGAGTTTGTAAAAGTTTTTCTTTATCACTTTCATTTTGTCAACAGAATTGCTTTAGGACAAGCAAAGGTTTAAGCTTGGGGGAGTTGATACGTCTCCAACGTCTCTACTTTTCCAAACACTTTTGCCCTTGTTTTGGACTCTAACTTGCATGATTTGAATGAAACTAACCCGGATTGACGCTGTCTTCAGCAGAACTACCAATATGTTGTTTTATGTGTAGAAAAGAAAAATTCTCGGAATGTCCTGGAAATCCACTGACGCACTTTTCAGATTTAATAAGAATTTTTGGCGAAAGAATCAAGGTCAGGGGGCCCACGGGCTGTCCACGAGACAAGGGGGCGCGCCCCCCCTAGGGGCGCGCCCTCCTATCTCGTGGGCCCCCCAGACCTCCTCTGACCTCAACTCCAACTCCATATATACCGTCTTGGGGAGAAAAAATCAAGGAGAAAGTTTCAACGCGTTTCATGACACGGAGCCGCCGCCAAGCCCTAACCTCTCTCGGGAGGGCTGATCTGGAGTCCGTTCGGGGCTCTGGAGAGGGGGATTCGTCGCCGTCGTCATCATCAACCATCCTCCATCACCAATTTCATGATGCTCACCGCCGTGCGTGAGTAATTCCATCGTAGGCTTGCTGGACGGTGATGGGTTGAATGAGATTTACCATGTAATCAAGTTAGTTTTGTTAGGGTTTGATCCCTAGTATCCACTATGTTCTGAGATTGATGTTGCTATGACTTTGCTATGCTTAATGCTTGTCACTAGAGCCCGAGTGCATGATTTCAGATCTCAACCTATTATGTTTTCATGAATATATGTGTGTTCTTGATCCTATCTTGCAAGTCCATAGTCACCTATTATGTGTTATGACCCGACAACCCCGAAGTGACAATAATCGGGATACTTCTCGGTGATGACTGTAGTTTGAGGAGTTCATGTATTCACTATGTGTTAATGCTTTAGTCCGGTTCTCTATTAAAAGGAGGCCTTAATATCCCTTAGTTTCCGTAAGGACCCCGCCGCCACGGGAGGGTAGGACAAAAGATGTCATGCAAGTTCTTTTCCATAAGCACGTATGACTATTTATGGAATACATGCCTACATTACATTGATGAATTGGAGCTAGTTCTATATCACCCTATGTTATAACTATTGCATGAGGAATCGCATCCGGCATAATTATCTATCACTGATCCATTGCCTACGAGCTTTTCACATATTGTTCTCCGCTTATTTACTTTTCCGTTGCTACTGTTATAACTACTACAAAAACCCCAAAACAATTACCTTTTCTGTTGCTATTGTTACCATTACTATCATACCACTCTTGCTACTAAATACTTTGATGCAGATACTAAGTTATCCAGGTGTGGTTGAATTGACAACTCAACTGCTAATACTCAAGAATATTCTTTGGCTCCCCTTGTGTCGAATCAATAAATTTGGGTTGTACTTCACCCTTGAAAGCTGTTGCAATCCCGTACACTTGTGGGTTATCAGTGGCCCCCCTCTGTTGCTTTCTTTGCCCAATATTTTTTTATATATTCCAAAACTGATCTCCCTGAAGTTTCGGGACTTTTGGAGTTGTGCAGAATAGGTCTATAATATTTGCTCCTTTTCCAGTGCAGAATTCCAGCTGCCGGTATTCTCCCTCTTTATGTAAACCTTATAAAATAAGAGAGAAAAGGTATATGTATTGTGATATAATGCGTAATAACAGCCCATAATGCAACAAATATTGATAGAAAAGCATGATGCAAAATGGACGTATTAGCCACACACGAGGGACTATTGCTATTCAACGGACTGGATGGGATGGCAGTTGATGTATTACACATGGCAACCATCATAAAATATTGTGGTCCTGACTTGGGCGGGAAACCCCAAATTTTGGACAGCTTTCCCAAACCATATTAAAGTTCAGACCTAATCTTTATCGTGGTCAAGGACACCAGATAAAGTTTCAGTACCACATGAAATTGAGCATTCATAATGGAACATCATAGACTGGAAGAGATAGTATAGAGGGAAAACAGGGTCCTAGGCATTTCACTCAGACAACGAACCACAAACACCCGAAAGAATAGCTATGAGAGAAATGCATTCGGACAAACACAAAAACTTTCGATCGAATAGAAACTCAACGAAAGAAAAGTGTGGTGGCATGACCCATCGTATAAGAACTGTATGACCCCGAGCGTCGCACAATCATCATGGAACCCGGTTAATTTAGTTCTTTGTTGATGTATTCACTTTTAGAAAGAAAATTTTACTTTGTCGAAATTTTAAAACTCTCCGAGTGTTGTGCACCCATTCCTTCTAAGATGTGGAAGTGTTAGCATGGGTGCCAAGTCCAGCTTACTGCACATTTGCGAAATCCAGGATATTTAGCTCACACCATAACGTACATAATCTTTTCTCATCGAGAGGCTTGGTGAAAATATCAGCGAGATTGTCTTCTGTCTTGACGTGATTGATGACAATATCCTCTCGAGCAACATGATCGTGAATGAAATGATGTCTGATGGCAATGTGCTTGGTGCGAGAATGCTGCACTGGATTATGTGCGATTTTGATGGCACTCTCATTGTCACAATATAAAGGAATCTTCTTGACCGTGGTGCCATAATCCTTCGTGTTTGCTTCATCCACAATAAATGAGTGCAAAAAGTGCCAGCAGCAATATTGGGCCTCAGCCGTAGAGAGAGATACACAATTTTGCTTCCTTGATGACCAACAGACCAAAGATCTACCGAGAAAATGACATGTCCTCGAAGTAGATTTCCTGTCAACCAATTCACCTACATAATCTGAGTCTGAATATCCAACAAGATCAAACTATGCTCCCTTAGGATACCATAAACCTAAGGTGGGGGTGTCAGCCAAATATCTCAGAATACGCTTGACTCCTTGGTGATGCGATTCTTTCAGTGCAGCTTGATAGCGGGCACACATGCAAAAACTCAACATAATATCAGGTGTGGATGCACATAGGTAGATAAGAGGACCAATCATCAAGGACTAAGCCTTCTGATCATAATCCTTACCGTACACATCTGCGTCCAGCTTACCATTCATGGGCATTGGAGTTTTATAACCCTTCATTTTGGAATATTGCATTTTGAACTTCTTCAGACACACTTTCAGATATTTCTCCTGAGATACAAAAATTCTATTTGCCCGTTGACATATTTGCAGTCAAAGAAAGAACTTAAGTTCGCCCATCATAGACATTTGATATTTCTCGGACATCATTTTCCCGAACTCTAAGCTGCAAGCATTGTTAGTACAGCCGAAGATAATATCATCCACATAAATTTGACATACGAATAGAACATTATCAACAGCACAAGTGATAAGTGTGGGATCAGTGGATCCTGGCTTGAACGCTTTATCAAGCAAAAACTTCTTCAAGGTGTCATACCATGCTCGAGGGGCTTGCTTCAGCCCATATAGAGCCTCTTTCAACCTGAAAACGATGTTAGGAAACTGAGGGTGTTCAAAGCCAGGTGGCTATCTAACATATACTTACTCATCAATTTCACCATTGAGGAAAGCACTTTTCACATCCATTTGGTACAGCCAGATATCATTGAAATTGGCATAAGCGAGAAGAACACGAATTGCCTCAAGTCGAGAAACATGAGCATAAGTTTCACCGAAACGAATACCTTCTACAAGTGTATACCCTTGAGTGACAAGACGTGCTTTGTTTCACACAACAATGCCATTTTCATCTTGCTTGTTCTGGAATATCCATTTGGTGCCGATGATATTATGCTTCTTAGGATTCGGCTTGTCAACCAATTCCCAAACATCATTCAGTTCAAATTGCACCAACTCCTCTTGCATAGCATGCATCTAATCTGGATCATTCCTGGCTTCCTCATACTTGGTAGGTTCTGACAATGAAACAAAGGAGAAACTGCCACAGTAGTTAACCAAATGAGTGCGTGAACGAGTTGTGGGTCGATAACATAGATTCTTGAGTTTGTCGAGAATTAATGAAGGATCACCCCGATTAGCCACTCATGGATGGGGATTTTCATCATGATGATCATTATCATTCTCATCAGCATCAGCATTTGTATTGCCATTCCCTTCAGGATTGTCATTTTGCTCGGCATTTAGATTCGGGTTGCCATTAGTACTTGAAGTGTCATTTTCTTCGGCGGTGCCTTAGCGAGTTCTGCCTCGAGTCATAGGACCATAATAATTGGAAGACTCAAGTGCATTTTCTTCAACTGGCTTGACGCTCCCAATAGCCATTTGCCGAATAGCATCCGAGGTCAGCGGTTCATCTATCACATTTGGCAGGTGCTCCGTTTGGGAGCCATTAGATTCATTAAACCACACATTTACTGTTTCCATAACTTTCCGTGGTGAGAGTTATATACACGATAAGTATGCGAGTTCTAGCCATAACCAAGAAGAAAACCTTCATGTGCCATAGGTGCAAACTTGGAAGAATGATTCATATCAAGAATATAACAAGGTGCACCAAAAACACGTAGATAAGAAATGTTTGGTTTCTTGCCAGTGATAAGCTCATATGAAGTTTTCTTAAGGAACTTGTGAAGATAAACACGATTGATAACATGACAAGCATTATTAATAGCATCATCCCAGAAGCGAATTGGAGTTTTATACTCACAAAGCACTGTTCTCGCCATTTCGATGAGAGTTCGATTCTTTTGTTCAACAAGTCCATTCCGTTAGGGAGTGTATGCAACAGAGAACTCATGAGTAATACCATGTTCGTCAGGAAATTCATCGACATGAGTATTTTTGAACTCAGTTCCATTATCACTTCTGACATACTTAATTCGCACATGATATTCATTCTGAGCCTTCTTAGCGGAGCTTTTAAAGATGTCTTGGGTGTAGGTTTTGTCTTCGAGAAAGAATACCCAAGTGTAACAAGATAAATCATCAACAATAACCAGGCCCTAATGACTACCACCAAAACTTGCATAGTTTTGAGGACCAAATAAATCCATATGAAGAATTTCTAGAGGTCTTGTTGTGGTCATGACAGTCTTTGATGAATGATGCTTCTTGGCTAATTTACCAGCCTCACATGTAGCACATGGACGATCCTTGTCGAATTTCACAACAGGAATTCCATGGAGATGATTTTTCTTCACCAGAGTCTGCAAATTTCTCATACCTGCATGACCAAGTCTCTGGTTCCACATCCATCCCTCGGTTGCTTTTGCAAGCAAACAAGTTTGGACTGAGGGGCCCTTAGAGAAATACCTGCATGACCAAGTCTGGTCACCTTTTCTATTTCCCTCAAAGACGAAGGAATTGTTAGTGGCCATAAAGACATTGCATTTGGATATATAAAATAGAACTAGCATGCCTAGATCACATAGCTTGCCAACTGACATCAGATTGAATCCAAGAGACTCAACAAGTAAAACATCATCAATAGCCTTGTCTCTGGATATAGCAATTTCACCTAGCCCAATTACATTTCCGTTGGTGTTGTCGCCGAAAGTAATGTACTTCAAAGGTGAAGCAATTAAGTTGGGGTCGACAAACAATGACTTGTCTCTGGTCATATGACTCGTGCATCCACTATCCATTATCCATTCGGTATGATACACAACACAAACCCTAGATCTGAAATATATTGGATGCGAGGGATAACTACAAACCACATCCGCACAAGATGCCTAAGCAGTAAAGATCTAAGATATGCGGTAAAAATGGGGAATTTTAACCACGGACGAACTCGAACGAGAAGGACGGAAGACCGAGTTTGCACTACACATACCCTAGGTTGGTGATGTGCAGCAGCTACAGCAGTGCAGGGAAGAAGATGTCCCACGGCGGCAAGGAAAGACTCCGATGACCGCTTTCCAGCAGTGAAGCGGTGAAGGGATCGTTGGCGTTGATCTCATTGAGGGTTTCGGAGGAGACGATGACGAGGAGGAAGAGAATGAACATGGGAGCAGTGGTGAGATGGTATTTTTATGCGAGGAATAATAATCACGTCTAGTGAATCCAATCGAAGAACCACACATGAGGAACTATTGCTACTCAATGGACTGGATGGGATGGTAGTTGATGGGTTGCACGTGGCAACCGTCACAAAAGATTGTGGTCCTGACTTGGGCGGGAAACCCCAAATTTTGGACAGCTTTCACCAAAACAGATTATAGTTCGGACCTAATCTTTATCATGGTCATGGACACCAGATAAAGTTTCAGTACCAGATGAAATTAAGCATTCATAAAAACAACATAGACTGGAAGAGATAGGACAGAGGGAAAATAGGGTCCTAGGCATTTCACTCAGACAACAAACCACAAACACCCGAAAGAATAGCTACGAGAGAAATGCATTCGGACAAACACAGAAACTTTCGATCGAATAGAAACTCAACGAAAGAAAATTGTGGTGGCGTGACCCACCGTATAAGAACTGTATGACCCCGAGCATCGCCAAATTATCGTGGCACCTGGTTAATGTAGTTCTTCATTAATGTATTCGCTCTCAGAGAGAAAATTCCACTTTGTCAAAATTTTCAAACTCTTCGAGTGTTATGCACCCATTCCTTCTAAGATGTGGAAGTGTTAGCATGGGTGCCAAGTCCAGCTTACTGCATGTTTGCGAAATCCAGGATATTTAGATCACATCATAACGCACGAAATCTTTTCCCATCAAGATGCTTGGCGAAAATATCAGCAAGATTGTCTTCGGTCTTGACGTGATTGATGACTATATCCTCTCGAGCAACATGATCGTGAATGAAATGATGCCTGATGGCAATGTGCTTGGTGCGAGAATGATGCACTGGATTATGTGCGATTTTGATGGCACTCTCATTGTCACAATATAAAGGAATCTTCCTGACATTGGTGCCATAATTCTTTAGTGTTTGCTTCATCAACAATAACTGAGTGCAACAAGTGCTAGTAGCAATATATTCGGCCTCGGCCATAGAGAGAGATACACAATTCTGCTTCCTTGATGACCAACAGACCAAAGATCTACCGAGGAAATGACATGTCCTTGAAGTAGATTTTCTGTCAACCAAGTCATCACCTGCATAATCTGAGTCTGAATATCCAACGAGATCAAACTGTGCTCCCTTAGGACACTATAAACCTAAGGTGGGGGTGCGAGCCAAATATCCCAGAATACGCTTGGCCGCTTGGTGATGCGATTCTATCAGTGCAACTTCATAGTAGGCACACCTACAAACACTCAACATAATATCAGGTGTGTATGCACATAGGTAGAGAAGAGGACCAATCATTGAGCGATAAGCCTTCTGATCATAATCCTTACCGTACACATCTGCGTCCAGCTTACCATTCATGGGCATTGGAGTTTTATAGCCCTTCATTTCGGAATATTGCATTTTGAATTTGTTCGTACACTCTTTCCGATATTTCCCCTGATATATGAAAATTACATTTGCCTGTTGACATATTTGCAGTCAGATAAAGAACTTAAGTTCACCCATCATAAACATTTGATATTTCTTGGACATCATTTTCCCGAACTTTAAGCTGCAATCATTGTTACTACAGCCGAAGATAATATCATCCACATAGATTTGAGATACGAATAGATCAGTGTCAACATCATGAGTGAAAAGTGTGGGATCAGTGGATCCTGGCTTGAACCCTAATTATCAAGTAGAAACTTCTTCAAGGTGTCATACAATGCTCGAGGGGCTTGCTTCGGCCCCTATAGAGCCTCTTTCAACCTGAAAACTATTTTAGGAAACTGAGGGTGTTCAAAGCCAGGTGGTTGTCTAACATATACTTCCTCATCAATTTCATCATTGAGGAAAGCACTTTTCACATCCATTTGATACAGCCAGATATCATTGAAATTGACATAAGCGAGAAGAATACGAATTGCCTCAAGGTGAGTAACATGAGCATAAATTTCACCGAAACAAATACCTTCTACATGTGTATACCCTTGAGCGACAAGACGTGCTTTGTTTCTCACAACAATGGCATTTTCATCTTGCTTGTTTCGGAATATCCATTAGGTGCCGATGATATTATGCTACTGAGGATTCGGCTTGTCAAACAATTCCCAAACATCATTCAGTTCGAATAGCACCAACTCCTCTTGCATAGCATCCATCTAATCTGGATCATTCATGGCTTCCTCATACAAGGTTCTGCCAGTGAAACAAAGGAGAAACTGCCACAATAGTTAGCCAAATGAGTGCATGAACGAGTTGTGGGTCGATAACCTAGATTCTCGAAATTGTCAAGAATTAATGAAGGATCAACCCGATTAGCCACTCATGGATGAGGATTTTCATCATGATGATCATTATCATTCTCATCAGCATCAACATTTGTATTGCCATTCCCTTCAGGATTGTCATTTTGCTCGACATTTGGATTCGGGTTGCCATTAGTATTTGAAGTGGCATTTTCTTCGGTGGTGACTTAGCAAGTTCCGCCTCAAGTCATAGGACCATAATCATTGGAAGACTCAGGTGCATTTTCTTCAACTGGCTTGACGCTCCCAATAGCCATTTCCCGAATAGCATCCAATGTCAGTGGTTCATCTATCACATTTGGCAGGTGCTCCTTTTGGGAGCCATTAGATTCATCAAACCGCACATTTAACGTTTCCATATTTTTCCGTGGTGAGAGTAATAAACACGATAATTATTCGAGTTCGAGCCATAACCAAGAAGAAAACATTCATGTGCCTTAGGTGCAAACTTGGAAGAACGATTCATATCAACAATATAACAAGGTGCACCAAAAACACGTAGATAAGAAACATTTGGTTTCTTGGCAGTGATAAGCTCATATGAAGTTTTCTTAAGGAACTTGTGAAGATAAACACGATTGAGAACATACAAGCAGTATTAATAGCATCAGCCTAGAAGCGAATAGGAGTTTTATACTCACAAAGCATTGTTCTCGCCATTTTGATGAGAGTTCGATTCTTTTGTTCAACAACTCCATTCCGTTGGGGAGTATATGCGACAGAGAACTCATGAGTAATGCCATGTTCGTCGAGACATTAATCGATATGAGTATTTTTGAACTCAGTTCCATTATCGCTTCTGACATGCTTAATTCGCACATCATATTCATTTTGGGCCTTCTTAGCGAAGCTTTTGAAGATGTCTTGGGTGCAGGTTTTGTCTTCGAGAAATAATACCCAAGTGAATGAGAGAAATATGTTGGTGTACAAAAGTAGGTTCTCTGCTTTTGACCCCTTTACTTGTGCACGGGCAGTCAGAGCCACCCGCCACGGCCACGCAAAACAGGGAAGGAAAGGGAAGCCAGAGAGAAGCCGAAGGCACAAGACGAACAAAACAACATCAAGGACCAAGGCCACAAAGCGCAGACGGGCGAAGCAGGTTGCCACGGCAAGACCCTTGCCGGGGCAGCTCACCCACACTAGTGGAGCAGGCCACCCTCGAGCCACGGTCTCCAACAACCATGTTGGACCAAGGCTCGGGAGGCGCCTCCATGGTGGCATGCAGATCTTTTTGAAGACATAGAATACCCAAAATCTGATGAAGATTGGAAAGCAACGATCCTCACCCAGATCCTTACCGAAGGAATCCACAAGACCCCCGGCAAGGCACTTGCCGGGGATGCCAGCGCACCACGGCAGGAACCTTGCCGCGCCACCCGGCAAGACCCTTGTCGGGCCCCCCGGCAAGACCCTCGCCATAGGCGACGATAGGGCCACTGCCAGGCCCGCACCAAACAAACTCCCCGCTGCCGTTCACATGCAGCTGCCAGCCCAACCAGCTGGGCAGGCACCTACGTGGCAGCATGCAGCTTCCAGGCCAACTCAGCACGCACCCACATGGCGACATGCAGATCTTCGTGGAGGCTCCACCACCGCACCACCTCAGCTGCTTGCCTGCCTACATGGCACCACATGCATCGCTGGCCAGGGCGCGTGTCGGAATGAGGAGGAGCGGCGACGAACGGGACGGGCCTCGCTCCCGTCCCCGATAAAGCGAGGGACACCTAAGCCTCGCATTAAATGCCCTTTGTCCTGTAACACCAGCGATAAGCTCTCAGCACTGTAGCACTTTCCACCTCCTGTGTGCCACTGTGGCAGCCCCTTTCACCTATAAAAGGAGGCCATGGTGCACTAGAGAGGGATTCGACTCTTTGGAAGCTGGTAACACCCAGAGCTAGTTCAAGAGCCTAAGAACACTAATACATCCACCAAAGCAGGATCGTAGGGTTTTATGCATCTTTGCGGCCCGAACCTGGGTAAATCCCCTTTGTGCTGTCTGCTAGTCCTGCTCTTCTCACGATCTCGCGCCCCGCAACCATAGTAGGGATTCCAGTGATCCCATAGGTGTCGTTTACCACCGACATCTTTGGCGCGCCAGGTAGGGCATCTCGCGCAATTGTGAGAATCTGGCCTAGCGGTTGGCCTAGCAGTTCATCATCGCCACAGCCCCTGCGGAGAAGGTGGCCAAGAGAGTGGCGTTGCCTGCAAGTGAAAGGGACGCCAAGGCGGCGATGAGAAAGCTAAGTCATGCCAACCTTTTAACTCTTCTCCTTAATATAAGGTTATCATCCTCGGAGATTCTGCCAATGCATGGAAAACTTGTACGAAGAGGGGCCCTCCCACGATTGGCAATGCCCTTGTTCTGTTTCGAGTCCGCTCAACAGTCCAAGCGGCCGCGTCGAGAGCGGCAGGGTAGCCTTCCGCCGTCGGCAACGCTCTCGGCTCTGACTCGAGTCAAACTCGACAGGTCGAGCGGCCGTGTTGGGGCGGCAAGGTGGTTTGCTCGGCAGCGAGCACACACGGCAGGCTAATGGGGATCCATCCTCAAGACGCCATCCTGGGTTTACGCCCGGCAAACCTACCCAGTAACGTAGGGCGGACATGCAAAGGAAAATCAAACAGGAAAATAACATGCATCACGTCAGGAGTACTGCAGAGTTATATTACATAAATTGCCGCCGCGGTTCTAACTAAAGATAGCGATTGTCTTGGTCGTGAACTTGCAGCGCCAGTAAGGAACGAGGTGCCTAGTCTCGGCGCTGGACATCCAACCTCTTGATTTTGTCGATGTGCTTGAGGATGGGCTTGATACGCTCATTGAGCGCCGCGATGTCAGCATCCTCCGGCAAGCTCTTCAGCACAGCTTCAAAGTTGAGGTGAGGATGCCAGTGCGCTATCTTCGCAAGCACCCTAGTCGAGACACCCCGGCAAAGTATCCGGGACTCCTCGGCCAGGGAGGCCGTCCAATTAGAGTGAAGCCGCTCCAGGGTGCCGGCGACCTTCTCGAAGTACAGGGTCAGGCTGGCGTTCAGGCTCAGGCTCGTCTTCGGGGCGTACCTCATGTTCGGCATCCCCATGATGCCCAGTTGCGTGGCGGCCACCTCCGCGACGGCAGCGAGGCGTTCGAGCCAGTGTTTCTTACCCGCCACAAGGTCCTCAAGGTTGGCGGTCTCGTTCATCCGCAGCTACTTCTCTGTCTCCAGCTCCTTGGTCAGGATCCCCTCCCGGGTTTTGGCCTCCGACAGCATCTTCTTGAGATCTCCCAGCTTCAGCTTGAGGTCCCTGATGGAATTGTTGGCTTCGAAGAGTTTCCAGCCTTTCTGATGACCGCCCCCTGCGCCTCCACCAGGGTGCCGTTAAGCGTGTCCTTCTCCGTGGACAGCTTCAAAGCTTGCTCCTCTAGCTCCTTCACCCTGCCGGCGTAGACCTGAGCCTGGGCATTGAGTGCTTCCTGGTGCCTCTGCTCTAGCTCTTGGGTCCGCTGCACGATGAGCCTGCCCACCTCTTCATCCTTGCCGTGGAGCGTTGCGGCAAGCTTCTCCTTGCGCGCGGCAAGGTCCTCTTCCTAGGTCTTCAGTGCGGCCTCGTGCTGGGTCCGGGCGGCTTCGGCCTCGTCGGCCAACTTCTTCGCCGTGTCCTGGGCCTTCTTGACGTCGGCCAGCTTCAGGGTAAGCTCCACCTCACGGTTGGCCAGCTCGCCATGGGCGGCCTTCAGCTTGTCCTGAGCCTGGCGGAACCAGTCTTGCGCCTCGGTGATGCACCCTCCAAAGTCCGCCTCTGCCTTCTCCACCACCGTCGTTCTGGATTTGGCCTTGTCCAGACGGGCGCGGTGGAGCGCCTGAAGCTTCCGGAAGCTGGCACCCATGGCCTGGAGCAGTTGCTCCTCCTAGGAGCCGACACCGCCGATGCCCGGCTTGTCGACAACCTCGAGCCCGGCGGCGGCAAGCGCCTCCTCGTCAAACACCTCTCCCTCAAAGGGAGCCCTAGTGCTCGATGCGCCAAGGAGGTGGACGAAGAGGTCGTCGCTTACCCTCAGGTACCTGCCGAAGCCAGAGGCAGCGGAGAAGGAGGGCAGGTCGTCGAATGCCACCTCCTCGGCAGCGGCTTTGCCAGCTTCCCCGGCAGGCCCCTTGCCTGGCTCTTCGGCGGGCCCCTTGGCGGCGCCCCAGGCGCTCTCCTTGGCAGCAATCTTCTCCGCCTCCACCGCGGCATCCGCGGTGACGTCCTTAATGACGGTGTCGACGTCCTCTGAGTCCACCGAAGAGGGGTCTGGATTCTAAGAAGGAGACAGGGCGGAGCCAAGGTCGAAAGCCAGTAAAAAAAGAGAAAAAAACAACAACATAAGCAGAAGTGGAGAGTGAGTGGCTTTCCCGTGTCGGGCCGAGAGGCAGAAGTCCCTTCTCCGCCAAGATCTGGCGGCGAGGTGAAGCCATCGGCGCCCGTGTTCCCCTCCTCCTCCTCCGTGTGCATGGCCTCGGCGCTTGGTGCCCTTGCCGGGGACGCCCCTCGGGGCGGCGTGGTCGACGGGGGCGGCACGATAGGAGAAGCCCTCTGCGGCTCCCCTTGGTGTTGCTCCCCTCCTACATCCGCGACAGGGTCAGTACCAAAGCGTCGTGCATTACGCACGTTGATAAAGGATGGGTGATGGACTCACGCTGGGGGCTGGGCTGGGGGCTGCTGTCCGGGCTGCTCAGCACCACCAGTGGCGTACTGGAGGTGCCTGCCGGGGGCTGGCCACTCGCCAAAATCCTGGCCCTCTTCACCGTCTGGGCCAGCGTCTCCGTCTCCCTGCAAGATAAAGATAATTCAGAATGGACGACACCGTTGGAGAAAAAAAAGAAAGGGCAGGGAGAAAGCAGAGCTTACTCTTCCTCCTCTTCCTCCTTCTCCTCTGTTGTCTTCCTCTTCCTCTCCGGGTTGAGAGGCCCAAAGTCAAACGCAATGCCCGTGCCAGTTCTTGCCGACGAAGGGGGGGCGATGGCGTCCGGGCGCGCTTGGACGACGAAGAAGAAGATGCCTTCTTCTTTGATGCCGCGACCTTCGCCGTCTTCTTCATCGCCACCGCCCTTGTTTGGCGCACAGGCGTCTCCTGGGCTTGCCGGAGCTGCGCGGCCCGGTCGAGGCGGACCGGCTCGCTAGAAGTGGCCCGCCGCAGGACCCGCCCTCTTCCGGCGACTGGAGGATCGGCAGTCGCGGTCTTCTCCCCCTCGCTCTCCTTCTTCGACAACTCGTCGGCTGCGTCTTCGACGAGGGGAGCCCCGGTGTCGGCGCCGCTGGCTTTGTCCGCCACGCCGCCGGCGCTGCCAGCCTCCTCGACAAGCTTTGCCTCCTCCACGGCAAGCCTCGCCTCCTCCACCCTGGCGGTGATGTAGTTCAGCTCCGTCGGAGAAGTGTCCTGGATAAGCCGCGGTTCAGCGGTGATGTACACCTCATGCAAGGTGTCGAAGAACTCTTGCACCTTGAGCCCGTCTGGCTCAACCCAGTTTGGGTCAAGGCCATGCGCGTTGAAAAGCGGAATCATGGCGATGATCTCGGACCGGCGAGAGTTGTTGCTCAGCGGGACCACTCCCGCCGGCAGCCTGAAAACGAGTTCCTTGACGACCTTGCCGGCCTTCGCGGCGGCCCTGGCAACCTTGCCGGACCGCTCGACCTCGCCCTCGTTGTTAACCTCAAGCTAGAAGATCCGTTGGCAAAGGTGGGCGTGCCTCAGCACCATCAGATTGTTGTCGAGGCCGGGGTGGAGCCTCATGATGTCGGCGGCGTTCACAAAAAGCCAGGCCGGCCTCCCCTTGTCATGTAGAGGGGCAATTCGGCGGCGGATGAAGTCCGCCGCGATCATTTTGAGGGTGAGCCCGGCCTGGGTGAGCCGGATAATCTTGGTGGTGGCGATTGTGAGCTTCTCATCGTCAGTGTCAACATTGCCCCGGTCCTTCCCGTGGACCGGCGCCACTCGACGGACCTCGCAGAATGCTGACGGGTCCTCCTCTTCGATCCAGCACCATCGGCCCCGCCACTCTTCCCACCTCTCCTTCATGGTGCCATCCGGGTATGCTCCCTTGTCCCTCGGGATCCAAGCGACACCGCCGGTAATGGCGACCCCCTTTTGGATCCGAGGGGAGAAGTAATGGCGGAAGAGCGCCGTGCTGGGGTGCACCCCGGCGAAGCCCTCACAAAGATGAGCGAAGAGGGCCATGCACACGCCACGGCGTTCGGGGTGAAATCCAAAAGGTGGAAGCCATAGGTGTGCATGATGTCCTTGAAGAAATCAGAAAAGGGGGGACAGAGCTCGTAGGAGAAATAGTTGACGAAGAAGGGGTACCGATTTGGGGAGGCCCCGGTG
>NC_041393.1:746536928-746545392 GCF_002162155.2 Triticum dicoccoides | reverse complement strand
TGGGCACATCGACCGTCGAGGGGAAGAGGGCAAACTGCACCCGTCACGCTGCCAGCTCGCTCTCCGACGGCTCTGCCACCCCGGCATCCTTGGTTGCCCCTTTTCCCTTGGTGGACTTGGGCACCATGACGGTTGCGAGAAGAGAAAAGGCATAGGATGGCGGAAGACCGGCGGCGATGGATAAAAGCAGAGGAGCTCGAGAAGAAGGAAGGAAGGGGGCGACGGTTCTGAGATTGGAGGAGGCATGAGGAGGAGGGTAAAGTGAGCAGCACGCCCGCAGTTATTCCTTTTTACGGGGAAGGCGCGGGCCGCCTCCTTTCCCATTAACTGCGACGCGATGTGTGCAAGAACCGTCCCACGCACACCACCCACGTCATGCGCACGCGTGCACGACCTCCACGTCACGCGTTCGACGCGGGTCATGGGAAAGCACAGCGGATGGGGCAGTTACCGCGGTAAAAATCCACCCCGACTGCCCGCGACCGTTCTGGGCCTAGCCCAACAACGTGTTGCGCTTATGTATGGCCCAGGCCCGGAGGCTCCTGTCGGTGTACAAAAGTAGGGGCTCTGCCTTTGACCCCTTTACTAGTGCACGGGCAGTCAGAGCCACCCGCCACAGCCACGCATAACAGGGCAGGAAAGGGAAGCCGGAGAGAAGCCGAAGGCACAAGACGAACAAAACAACATCAAGGACCAAGGCCACAAGGCGCAGACGGGCAAAGCAGGTTGCCCCGACAAGACCCTTGCCGAGGGCAGCCTCCACAGCCTCGGCAGGCCCCTTGCCAGGGCAGCTCACCCACACCAGTGGAGCAGGCCACCCTCGAGCCACGGTCTCCAACAACCATGTTGGACCAAGGCTCGGGAGGCGCCTCCATGGTGGCATGCAGATCTTAGTGAAGACATAGAATACCCAAAATCGGATGAAGATTGGAAAGCAACGATCCTCACCAAGATCCTTACCGAAGGAATCCACAAGACCCCCGGCAAGGCCCTTGCCGGGGACGCCAGCGCACCATGGCAGGACCCTTGCCGCGCCGCCCGGCAAGACCCTCGCCGTAGGCGACGGCAGGGCCACTGCCAGGCCCGCACCAAACCAACTCCACGCCGCTGTTCACATGCAGCTGCCAGCCCAACCAGCTGGGCAGGCACCTGCGTGGCAGCATGCAGCTTCCAGGCCAACTCATCACGCACCCACGTGGCGGCATGCAGATCTTCATGGAGGCTCCACCACCGCACCACCTCAGCTGCTTGCCTGCCTACATGGCACCACATGCATCGCTGGCCAGGGCGCGTGTCGGAACGAAGAGGAGCGGCGACAGACGGGACGGGCCTCGGTCCCGTCCCCGATAAAGCGAGGGACACCTAGGCCTTGCATTAAATGCGCTTTGTCCTATAACACCATCGATAAGCTCACAGCACTATAACACTTTCCACCTCCTGTGTGCCACTGCGGCAGCCCGTTTCACCTATAAAAGGAGGCCCACGGGGCACTAGAGAGGGATTCGGCTCTTTGGAACCTGGCAACAGTGGCACCAAAGCAGGATCGTAGGGTTTTATGCATCTTTGCGGCCCGAACCTGGGTAAATCCCCTTTGTGCTGTCTACTAGTCCCGCTCTTCTGACAATCCCGCGCCCGCTACCGTAGTAGGGATTCCAGTGATCCCATAGGTGTCGTTTCCCACCGACAAAATCATCAACAATAACCAGGCCATAATGACTGGCACTGAAACTTGCGTAGTTTTGAGGACCGAATAAATCCATATGAAGAATTTCCACAGGTCTTGTTGTGGTCATGACAGTCTTTGATGAATCATGCTTCTTGGCTAATTTACCAGCCTCACATGCAGCACAGAGATGATCCTTGTTGAATTTCACATCAGGAATTCCACGGAGATGATTTTTCTTACCAGAGTCTACAAATTTCTCATACCTGCATGACCAAGTATTTGGTTCCACAACCATCCGTCGGTTGCTTTTGCAAGCAAACAAGTTTGGACTGACGGGCCCTTAGAGAAATCCACAATATACAGATCACCTTTTCTATTTCACTCAAAGACGAAGGAATTGTTAGTGGCCATAAAGACAATGCATTTGGATATGTAAAACAGAACTAGCATGCCTAGATCACATAGCTTGCCAACTGACATCAGATTGAATCCAAGAGACTCAACAAGTAAAACATCATCAATAGTCTTGTCTCTGGATATAGCAATTTTACCTAGCCCAATTACATTTCCTTTGTTGTTATCGCCGAAAGTAATGTACTTCAAAGGTGAAGCAATTAAGTTGGGGTCGACAAACAATGACTTTTCTCCGATCATATGACTCGTGCATCCACTATCCATTATCCATTCGGTACACTCGGAGACATATATAGTCCTGCAGAAGAATTAGGCTTTCTTAATCACCCACATCCTTGCAAGTGTCTTCGAAACAGTAGATCACACAGGATATGATTTCTTTGAGTAAACATAATTGTTGCTCGTGGAGGTGCGAGCATAATTGAAAGAATAAGAATTAAAGTTATTTTCGAAACCATGAGTGTAGTGATTGTGTGAGGTATGCATGTACTCATTCTGTCGTATAAAGTAGCAAGCATTTTCTGCCTGCATGGTTAGTAAGGAAGTGACAAGCAATGCATCGATAGTTTTCTTGGGCACCCAAATAACTTCCTGTAGTTAGGTCCAATTTAGCAAGCAAAAGCCTCACCACATTGATTTTTGAACAGTTTATAGTTGTCCAACGAATCATCATGTGAGTGTTCAGGGATAGGACAATCATATCCCGAAAGTAAAGTGGGATCAAGTGTTTTGCTCTTGGCAGGCACCCACACGGTGAGATGATATTGGTCAGGTTCCCAGTAGATGCCATCCTCATTTAGTTTCTTTTCAAAACCAACACCTTCTTTCCTGGGATTTTTGTGAAGAATGGATTTCTTCAGAACATCACAAAGGGTTTGATGCCCCTTGAGAGATTTGAACATTCTCGTCTGAACAAGATCATTCAGCCTAGCATTTTCATAAGAAACAAAACCATTTTCCTCGACAGAGGGGTTAGCATTCATAGAAGATTCGACATTTGATTCGGCATTGCTATGTTCAAGACATTTCAAGCAAGGTGGAACAAATACTTCAGGTTTTTCTTTAAGTTGTTGGGTGAGAAGAGAATTTTCTTTGATACTCATGAGCCTCTCTTTGCGCCTTGAGTTCCCGTTTCCTTTTCAGGTAATCATAGGTCAATCTTTCGTGGTCAGCTGAGAGAAATTCATGATGGTTTGTCAGTTCTTCCATCCGTGACTAGAGAGTGGAATACTCTTCGGTCAACAACTGATTTTCTCCATCTCCTCAACCAAAAACCCTTAAGATTTCCGAGGGTTCTCTCAATTTTCTCAAGAGATTTTTGTTGAATATTAGCAATTTTGATCAGTTTAGCATGGTTATCCTCATTAGAAGAATATTGATTTCTAGAGTGAACCTTGTGGTTTTTGGAGGATACCTTTTCTTTCGATGCTTTGCCCATGAAGTGGTAGGCAGAAGTTTAATCATCGCTTGACGGATTCCTGAAGAAGTTTGTAGCAAGGGACGAAGCACATGCAATGCCAGCCATGCCAGAGGCCGAATCCTCATCGGATTCATCAGCTTCTTCGGAGTCTGATGATTCTTCTTCACCAGTATACATTTCCTTGCCAATGTACGCCTTGGCCTTACGAGAGTTATTCTTGTAGTTGGAGGAGGACTCAGAAGGATTCCTTGATGAAGATCTTGACGAAGGCTTTGAGGAGTTGTCCTTCTTCTTGAAGAACTTCATTTTCTTCTCATCATCGGAATCATAGTTCTTGCTCTTTCTTTTGCTTCGATAGTTGCCCGAATCATATCTTCCACTAGCACGGATTTATACTTCCCAGAGAGGGCAGTCTGAAATTAAGTGTCCAGGATTTTTGCACTTGAAGCAGGTGTATTCTCTAGTAGGCTTTGATGAAGATTTTGAACTGCCAGAGTTGCTTGAACCTTTCTTCTGGAACTGACTCTTCTTGTGAAAGCACTGGAATCTTTTCATGATCAGTGCGAGATCTTTGTCGAGTCTTTCTGGATCATCAGAATCTTCTTCGGCATTTCCTTCGGAGGAAGAATCAGCCATAGCTTTGAGAGCATGGCTTTTGCGATGGTTTGAACCATATAGATCTCTTTTCTCTTCTTCTTATTCCTCGTGGGTGTTTAGCCTCTCTATGATATCTGCAGAGTCGAGATGTTTGAAATATGACAGTTCCGTGATCATCAGAACAAGTGTGTCGAATGAACTGTCAAGTGATCGAAGCAGCTTCGAAGCAGCTTCTTCACAACTTCATGGTCAGTGATGTCTTTTGCGCCGAGGCCTTGCAGCTCATTTGCGATGTCACTCAGACCATCGAAGGTTTGATGACAACTTTCATTTCCAATGCGCTTGAACTGATTGAAATTTGCTCGAAGAGTGTCAATATGAGCTTCTTTCTAAGTTGAAACACCCTCATTTATCTTCTCGAGTATGTCCCACAATTCCTTTGCAGTTTCACACTATAGATAGCGAAGAAATTGAGCACGAGAGAGATGGCCACCAATTACATCTTGAGCATGAGCATCCATATGAATGAGTTTCTTCTCATCATGAGTGGGAGCTTGAGGTGCCTCAATCGTGAATCCAAACTGCACCACATTCCACATGTCATCGTCAATTCCTCGGAGATGGATCTTCATCTTCTCTTTCCAAAAGGGATAGTCCATCCCATCAAAGATGGGAATCTTGAGATGCGACTTGTAGCTCACTGAAGACATAGGTGGTTAGACCAAAATGAGCAGTCAAAGAGTACCTTGCTCTGATACCAATTGTAGGAACGGAGTATGACTACCAGAGGGGGGTGAATGGGAGTTTCTAAATTTTCTTCAGAAATCTCAAAACTCTCGAAACCCAGCAGCGGAGCGAATGAAACACAAACTACGGCGAGCTAAAACTAAGTACCGAAGGGAAATTAAATCATGCATTTGAGACAAATCATAAGAAGGAAAACATGTCCAATGTAAACATGGGTAGCAGAGGTAACCAGTGATGCTCGATGGAGACATGGTATTTGTTCGACCAGTTCATCCTTCTGCACAAGGACTATGTTTGGTTGGAGGGGCTGTGACTTAACATGGAAGATAAACTCTCTTTGCCCTATTCTCCTCGACAATTGGTTCGTCACTTGTCACAGTAATGCTAACTCCTCGCAGCCAAGTGACAACGGTCGGATTTGGGCGGAAAGGTAACATTACTTGAGGAACAAGTAATGCTAACTCCTCGGTTTGAGACAAATCTCTCGCAGTGAAGAAGATCATAGTCTCTTGCTGGCAAGTATTTGCTCGGAACACAAAGATATTTCTCTCGCAACTTTCATAGGATTAGGGTTTAGCACCAGAGAATCAAAGTTTCGAACACTACACCCCTCTAGTACGTTGGTCTTATGACTCAATGAAGAGAAAAGGAACAACGAAATAAATGCTACATCTTCACTTCGTCTTCAATCTCCTCGGACGCAGTCATTATCCTCGGACACACACCAAACAAAATGCTTAACTTCAGCAACTTTTGAGGGGTCACTCTTGTCATCATATTCTTCGGTGATAACCTTCACTGTAGCGCAGGGAGATCACCTTGTCGTTTAACTCAAACTCATCGTGATCTCAAGGACCTGTTACTCTGTGTGCACTAGCAAACACATAAGTCACATACTGTTTATGTCAACAAACTCTAAAACATAAGGGGCCTATTATTGCACCAACAACCACTGCTACTGCAAGACTCCATGTGACTCCACCTGCAACTTGTAGTCCCTTCTTTTCTTTGAAACAGTCAACACTCGAGAAAAATTAAGTTCCACTTTACTCTAGTTTATGCTCCCAACTACCAGAGTATCCGTCCAACGCCATCACACACTGATCAGACCTGCGTGAATGTGAACAACTCACCTATTGGGTGTCACACATAAGAGTTACCTGAACTCAACATCACCGCTACTTTCTTTACTCTCTGTCTAAAACTTGAAGGAATTTCACCATTGCTTGTAGTCATCCCGAGGCAAATTCGCAGTTGTCTCACCACATCTATGACCACCAGAGCCCTGGCCCGTCTCCATGCTCCATGCATAACCGCACGCCTCACCGCTATTACCGCGTTGAGCCTCCGCTGCCCCGGTCGAGTCTCAAGGGTTGCGAAACCACTCCACTCAATCCCCATTGCAGAGTACCATCGATCTTCGCCGACCGATGACGAGTATCACGTTTCCATCAGACCACTGGGCTCTAGTCCGAACTATGTGTCACTTGCTTTTTCCCCGATGAATAAGCTTCAATTCTCTGAATCCTTACACCGTAGCCCCTCAATCTAGCTTCACCTTCAACATGACTCAATGGTAGATGATCAGTCCACCCTCGCGCCCCGTCGACTTCAAGCTCTCATGTGCGCACTGTTTTGAATCAACCTCGCGCCATAGTCTTCTCGAAGCCACACAAGTTCTCAAACCTACGCACGTGTTTCCACGCCCAGAAGTCGTTCACCATCAGTATCATGCTCCTATGTCGTTGTCGCCGATCCCGCATCGTCTTCTGTACCAACCGACTTGCGTCTATCCCGTCAGACTATCTAGTCTGACCCAGTCTCCGAGAGCATTCCACGAGTTTCCACCCATCACATGATAATTCCATCACAGCTGACATGACTTCCTGCAATGCCTTCAAGCATCCATGTTGTGCCAACAAATCTTTCACTCTTGTCTGCCGTAACCCAAAGTTTCTAGTTCCGTCAAACATTTTCACCTCAAACCTGGTACCCGATGGCGCCATGGTTCTTTGTACGGCTGACCCTGCGAAAAATTATCTTAGCTTTCCACACAATGCCCCAAGTACACGAACCGAATCTCCACGTACTAATAGCAAAACCAACCAAAGAATCACTCTTGAACTTCACGTGGTGTGGCTCCCGTGGCTCAACTCGAATGCTAGCTCTGCTTTGCCATGACCTTCTGCTTTCCAATGGATGCTTATCCTTGATGGATTTTCTCACGCATAAATCTGATCCATTGCCTCCAAGGACTCGGTCCCGATCTTTTTTTTTCAAAACAAATCATCCACGGTGTTGCATCTGTACGCACACGCCACAAGTCCATGCATACTCTAACCTGCTCTTGGGCAGCACCAGCACCGCTCTTCTGGCCAGCTTCGGCCTTGGCCCCCTGCTGCAGCCACATGTGCCGCACCGCCATGGGCCTTACCTAGGCTTCCACTGCTGCATGGACCAGCTGCCAGACACCATCGATCCCATCAACACGTATGCGCATTGCTCGCCCGATTGATCCATCCGATCGATCGCCGCACATCCCACGCACGCACCATACGAGCCTTGTGTTGATCCGACGCCCCTTGCAACTCGCCGCCGCTGATGCATCCATCATGCCATTCTTCTCGATCTCGTCTGATTACAATGATTCGACGACTTCAACGGGAGAATTCCCAGTCGATTTCGCTACAGATTTCTTTGCATACCATTTGCGCATGATCTGACAACGGTCCATCCTTTAGATCAGCAATCCAGCAACCTCCTGACAACCTAGCTCTGATACCACTTGTCAGAATAAATCGGAGGCGCTCTGTCGATCATCCGAGGATCAAGCAATCACACGATTACAACACCAAGATTTTTTAACGAGGTTCACCAATATGGCTACATCCCTGGGGCCTGATCGACTATGGGCGCTCCTTCCCATGACACCGCTACAATACCTCGCCCTGGACGCCAGCACATGCTGCTGGCTTCCCCCGCGTTCATGTGCTATTATGTTGGTATATGTTACATCGTGTGTCTACCCTCGCTATATATGAGAGGCCTAGGACACAAGTTTCCTACTAGGACACGACTATATTTTATCTATACACAATACTACCCAGAGTCCAACTTTAACCTACCTTGTACACAATATTCGACACAACTCTAACACAGGAAGCCCAAACAGTGTTGGGCCAACACAGTTTTGCCCAGGAAACAACGATGCGGGAGGTTGATTTGCCCAGTTATCTCACGACATTGTACACTGTCACATACGCGGCGAGCCCGGTAAAGTTCCCAGGCTGTCCGGGCACTGGCTCCGCTACTGCTCCCCCCTAAAGATTGAAAACTCTGTACATATACCCGGTTGGATCATTAGAGTGACAGTGGTATCCCCGGCCCACCAGGGTTCAAATCCTGGTGCTCGCATTATTCCTGAATTTATTTTAGGATTTCCGGCGATGCACTCACTAGTGCAGAACCGGGATTTAGCACTGGTTTGTATGGACCTTTAGTGCCGGTTCTGCAATCAGCACTAAAGTGTGGGGACTAAAGGTCCCCCCACCCCTTTAGTCCCGGTTCAGCACGAACCGCCACTAAAGGATCACCATGTGGCACGAGCCCACGCTGGGGAC
>NC_041393.1:746529551-746536546 GCF_002162155.2 Triticum dicoccoides | reverse complement strand
TTTCCTTTAATTTTGTGTTTTCCATTTAATTATTTTTTATTTGCTCGTATTTTACGATACTACATATTGTACACGTTATGATATACATAAATAGAGTTTCTCGTAAAACTGATCATATATATATATATATATATATATATATGCACATATGCCCATGCGTTGCAACGGGAGATAAAATAGTATGCATTTAAAGTCAGTGATAATTATATGTGCAAGCAAAACCCTGTGTGCACACAGAAAAGGAACATGTAGCTTCCCGGTTTCGCCGCGTGTGAAGGAATCAATCCACTTTTTTCCTATTCATTGATAGAGGGCATTTAAGAATTTTGTTACGTCATCGTACGCTAGAGAAGGCTTATAAGTTATTCAATCTACTTTTCCTTTCAATCCTTTCAATCAAGAGGATTTTAAGATATTAAGTTCCTGAATATTCTAGAAAACAAGAACAATTATATAAATCCTGAACATTTATTTAAAAATTATGTACACTTTTGGAAAAACGCGAACAAAATATGAAAGGGAACATCTTTTAAATTTACAAACATATTTTGAAAACACAATTTTTTTTATAAAAAACATAAACATTATTTGAATTTGTGAATATATTTTAAAATAGGAACATGTGTTGAAAAGTCATAAGATTTTTGAAAAATATGTACCTTTTATACACGAACATTATTTTTAATTGTGAAAATTTTGCTAAAGTAAGAGTATTTTTCAAATTTGGAGTACTTTTTGAAATGCAATTTTCATTTTAGAAATCTCAAACAATTTTGAAAAACATTTCAAAAAAAATCGGAAATTTTGCAAGTTCCAAATATTTTTCAAAATAGCAACAAAATTTTAGAATTCTGAACATTTTCCAAAAATAAATATTCTGAACATTTTTTGATTTTTTATTTACAAATAAATTATAAAAGAAAAATAAACATGAAAGGGAAAACAGATATAGGGAAAGGAGAATGAAAATAGAAGTAAAATACAGAACAATAGGGCAGCCCATTATTGGTTGTCCTCTGCGAAACTCTGACTATTTATCGTCTAGTGTGGAAAATAGTATTATTCCACCTACAGAAAAATAAGTTGGTTGGCTTCACTGGGCCACAGCACGTGGCCCACGAATGAAAATTCTTTTTCTAGCAGGAAAATACATAAGAATTTAGTACCACGTCGGATAGAAAAAAACTCTTTCGATGGTGAACGGATGAAAAAATCGATGAAACACACCTTGCTTTATTAGTAGGTATAGATATATACAATTTCTCCTACATATATGGAGGCATTACTGCAGTGGTAGCGGGTAATGGAATTCTCCTTTGGGATCTATGACCTGGTCGAGCAAAAATCCCACTATTTCTTCTTGAATTGCTCGTATGCGATCCGCTGGTAGGAGCTTCTCCCGCACGTCCTTGAACTTTAAAGAAGGAGATCAAATATGCCTGTATTAGTTGTGTGTATATATATTAGATATCGATAATGATGTAAAATTTGTGAATAATGCTCTGGCAAACGTACCCATTGTTGTCTATCTTCTTTGCTCCTTTCGGACGCCATCATGCGAATGTTCTCACAAACGTAGTATGCACATAGATCATTCCCCAGCAACTGCTTCATGCACTTTATGAGAATATAATTCGATTAGATAATAATTAATCAAGCATAATAACTAATGGTATTGAAACTAGAATTAAAGAGATGGTAGCTAGCTAGTACTACTTAATTAATTATACCTTGGGTCGATACCAATACAGCTTTTCTTTCCATGGACCTGGAACCTCTTTCCTGAACTTTTACCAAGCCCTGCCCGCCGGCAAAGAAAATGAATAAAGGAGTTATTAATTAGTTGATTTCAGGAAATGATGAACTAAAGAGGCTGGCATATAGTTCGATAATGATTGAAATTACCTATTGACTATCCCCTTCACGATTTTGTACTGCTCTGGTGGTTTAAGTAGCGAGTCCAGAAATTCAACTTCAGCATCTTCAACTCGAATGATTAACAAGATCCAGTGGAAACTGCATGCGCACACGTTTGCATGTATAAAAATTAAGTGGGCATGTGCATAACACTCATCAATTATCCTAAACCCTATACACTTACTAATTAACATCTAGCTAGTAAGCAAAAATAGAATTTGTAGTACAAGGCAGTGTGACTCACCCGAAGTGGTAAGGAAGTAGTATATCTCGATTGGTATTTAGGCACTTCAAGAACTCTTGGAAGCTAGTCTCTGTATCTTCTCGATAGAATGGCTCTGACCATGTCTCTTGATTAACAGTATTTGGGTCAATGAACCCAATGCCATAGCGTCCAGCTTTTTTCATTTCATAGATCTTCATTCTACATAGTACCATGGAAAAGAATATAGTGAGGATAATTACAGGTAATGATCAACCAGCACTACAGGTAGCTAGAGACTTAATTAAATTACAGAAAGAAATCACTTACAGACAATAGCAACCGATGAGAGATTTGTCGAGTGCGTCTTGATTGAATAACTGAAATAGTTCTATAAACTCGACATACAGATCATTCTCGTGGTGGTAATGATCCGCCTTGACTTTCACCATGAGGGACTCTTGATTGGTAGTCTTGGTAATTTTCATGTACCATTCATGCAATTCATACATTCTCGTTGAGAGCGTCTTGACCTTCTCAGGCTTGACCAAAGGTTCGTTGCGGGCATATTTCCTTTTTATTTCCACCTCTGTAATCAATGGTGTGGGCTCGAGCTCTAGGAGTTCTTCCACAGTGACACCGGCCTCTTCATCCATCCTTCTATGAGTGTCGGTTATTACCGATAGATCGTAGCCGGTACTCATATGTGTTGATGGTACAATTAGCGGGTGGATCGATTGCACTACCTGTTCTCCTAGCCGGGGAACAGTTTTCCCGCTTTTCTTGGCAGTTGCTTGGCTAGAGCTCGAGCTTGGCTCCTTCTTTTGGCGCTCATATGCCTTCCTGATTTGGCGCTCATAGTCTGAGTCAACATGCTTGAGAGCTAGTGATTTAGCCATACAAATAAAGTGCTCAATGGCATGCTCAGGCACTTTCTACTTTGGCGGTGGTGGTGGTTTCGGTCCAAAATGGGCGTCCAATTGTCTCCTGACTTTGGATGTCCACAGCTCGATACTGACAAGACATTGCACCAAATCGTTCTCCAACCTTGGTATGATTTCTGGATCGATTACCTTCTGAGAGATTACATTGAGGAATGCACACAGCTTCACAATGGCTAATCGAACATTTTCCGGTAGAAGCCCCCCCCCCAATGCAACCGGAAGCAGCTGCGTCATAATCACGTGGCAGACATGAGACTTTAGGTTCTGAAACTTTTTCGCTGCCATATTTATTATTCCCTTTATATTCGACAAGAAGCCAGACGGTACCTTCATACTGAGTAGGCATTCAAAGAAGATTTCCTTCTCTTCTTTGGTAAGAGCGTAGCTGGCATGACCCTGATGTATGTTGTCCTTTCCATGCATACGTTGCTGGTCCTCCCATGCCTCCGATGTACCTTTTGTCTTCCCATAGACGCCCAAGAAGCCAAGCAGGGTCACGCAAAGATTCTTCGTCAGGTGCATCACATTGATTGCAGAGCGGACCTCTAGATCTTTCCAATAGGGCAGGTCCCAAAATATAGATTTCTTCTTCCACATGGGTGCGCGTCCGTCAGCGTCATTCGGAACAGATTGTCCGCCAGGACCCTTTCCAAATTACCTTCAAATCCTTGACCATATCATGTACATCTTCACCGGTATGGTGGCGAGGCTTCGTCCGCTGATCTGCCTCACCTTTGAAATGCTTGCCTTTCTTTCTTAAGGGATGCCTGCTCAGAAGAAATCAACGATGTCCCAGGCACACATTCTTCTTACAATTATCCAAATATATATTGTCGGTATCATTCAAACAGTGCGTGCATGCGCGGTATCCCTTGTTTACCTGTCCTGAAAGGTTACTAAGAGCAGGCCAATCATTAATGGTCACAAACAGCAACGCATGTAGGTCAAATTCTTCCTGTTTGTGCTCACCCCACGCACGTACACCTTTTTCATTCCACAGATGTAAGAGTTCTTCAACTAATGGACTTAGGTACACATCAATGTCGTTGCCGGGTTGCTTAGGCCCTTGGATGAGCACTGGCATCATAATGAACTTCCGCTTCATGCACAACCAAGGAGGAATATTATACATACATAGAGTCACAAGCCAGGTGCTATGGTTGTTGCTCTGCTCCCCAAAAGGATTAATGCCATCTGCGCTTAGACCAAACCATACGTTCCTTGCGTCACCTGCAAAGTCCTCCCAGTACTTTCTCTTGATTTTTCTCCACTACGATCCGTCAGCGGGTACTCTCAACTTCCCGTCTTTCTTACGGTCTTCTCCGTGCCATCGCATCGACTTAGCATGCTCTTTGTTTTGGAACAAATATTTCAACCGTGGTATTATAGGAGCATACCACATCACCTTGGCGGGAATCTTCTTCCTGGGGCGCTCGCCCTCGACATCACCAGGGTCATCGCGGCTGATCTTATAGCGCAATGCACCACATACTGGGCACATGTTCAAATCCTCGTACTCACCGCGGTAGAGGATGCAGTCATTAGGGCATGCTTGTATCTTCTGCACCTCTAATCCTAGAGGGCAGACATTCTTCTTTGCTCGTACGTACTCTCGGGCAATTCGTTGTCCTTTGGAAGCATCTTCTTTAACATTATCAGCAACTTTCTAAATCCCTTGTCAGATACACCATTCTCTGCCTTCCATTGCAACAATTCCAGTGTCGTGCCCAACTTTTTCTTGTCAGCTTTGTAATTAGGGTACAACAATTTCTTGTGATCCTCTAACATGCGCTGCAACTTCTTCTCCTTTTCAATTTCGCAGTTTCTCTTTGCATCGGCAATGGCCCAACCTAGATCATCAGCAGGCTCATCTGATGCCTCTTCTTCAGCTTCTTCCTGCATTGCCGGCTCAGCTTCTTCCCCCATTGTTGTATCATCGTATTCAGGGAACCCATGGTCAGGATAGCTATCCTCTTCCTCTTCTTCTTCATTGTCTCCCATCATAACCCCTCTTTCTCCGTGCTTGGTCCAAACATTATAGTGGGGCATGAAACCAGATTCAAACAGGTGGACGTGAATGGTTCTTGACTTAGAGTAATTCGGATCATTCTTACAGTGAGCACATGGACAAGGCATAAAACCATCCGCCCGCTTGTTTGCCTCAGCCGCAAGTAGAAAGGTATGCACGCCATTAATGAACTGAGGAGAGCATCGGTCATCGTACATCCATTGTCGGCTCATCTTCATTTACACAGCACCGAAAAGACCAAATTAATACAAGTTCATACAACACTTATTCTCATAAAACAACATACAAATAACTCTCTAGCTAAAGCATTTAAATGCAACAACAAATGCGATCAAGCTCACAACTAAGGTAACAATTGATCCAACAGCATAATGATACCAAGCCTCACTATCGATGTCATATTTTCTAATCTTTCTAATCTTCAAGCGCATTTTCTCCATCTTGATCTTGTGATCATCGACGACATCGGCAATATGCAACTCCAATTCCATCTTCTCCCCCTCAATTATTTTCAATTTTTTTTCAAATACTCATTTTCTTTTTCAACTAAATTTAACCTCTCGACGATAGGGTCGGTTGGAATTTCCGGTTCACATACCTCCTAGGTAAAAATATCTATGTCAACTTGATGGGCATAATTTGTCATAAACATGAAATGCAAGAAATAGTTATAAAAGAGAATATACCACATTGGAATCATAAACCGGACGAGGGCCGACGGTGACGGATATCAAAACCATGGCACTATGTATAACAAACAACGTACGGGTAAGATAATTATACAAGTAACTATATATTTAAATAACACAAACATGGTTTTTTTTCTTATATTAAAAAGAGATCAAGAGGCTCACCACAAGGTGGTGCCGGCGACGGGATGGTGCGGGCGATCGACGGTGGTTAGGACAGAGACGGGAAGGCACTAAGTAAACCACACCTACATATGCAAACTAAGAGTTATTTTGACCTCAAATTTCATATAAATCAAATAAACTACAACATATAATTCCTCCCAAACTAAAAACCCACAAATCACTATACTTATAGAGCATTGCAAGAGCTAATCTAGTAATGAGAGATGAAAGTACAAAGTTGCTAACATTTGTGATCACTTGGATGGATGGGGTGCCTTCAAATGTTGGAAAATTTTGGCAAAAATGGAGGTGGAAGATCGAGCAAGAGGGGAAGAAAACAGAGAGGAGGGGAAGAACAGAGCGCTTCGGCTCGGGCAGGAAGAAGCATTATATATAGTGATATCTAAAGGTGAACTTCTAGTCCCGATTCGTGGAATGAACCGGTACTATAGGTCATGGTGGGGCCGCAGCCTGACACCAGCCTGCCACCACCTCTTTAGTACCGCTTTGTGGCACGAACCGGTACTAAAGATTTGCCACGAACCGGTACTAATGAGAGCCGCCCACCTAGCCGTTGGAACCGGCACTAATGTTCATATTAGTGCCGTTTCTATTACAAACCGGGACTAAAGAGTTGAACATTAGGCCCTTTTTCTACTAGTGACTTTCAGTGGGAGGAGACGTTCCCATCGACGAGGAAGCACCTACAATGTTCGTAAATCTCAAGATGATATGTCGGCTCAGTCTCTCAAAGATGCTCATAGGGATAGGGTGTGTGTGCGTGTTCATAGGGGTGAGTGCATGTGTGTATGTATGAGCGCTTGGATTTGTACCGTTTTTTAGAAAAACAAGCATTTTCTACTTGGCCCCCTCTAAAGTTTAGCGGTATGTATCTCCCTCTATCAGACTACGTCCCTGACTAAGACCCATCATAATTTGCATTGAGAGGTCAAACAGGATGTCAATTGCTCACGTGTAAAAAAAACGGATTCCACTAGTGTAGGTTTTTCTACTCTCCCAAGAAAAGAGTCATGGTCAATCGACGACCG
>NC_041393.1:746523777-746528999 GCF_002162155.2 Triticum dicoccoides | reverse complement strand
ACTTTGTACGTATGCCCTTCAACCCTAAAAGTAAAGAAACATGCAGCATCTACTTGCCCCCCTCTAAAGTTTAGCGGTGTGTATCCCCCTACTCATTCCAGCCTAATTCCCTGGACAAAATGGCATGCATTTGTTTTTTTTGTTGCATCCGACATTTTCCGGTTTTGCTTTGTTTTAATTACACTTTTTATAATTACTTGAATTTTTTATATAGGTGAAACCTTTTTTAAATATTACATGAACCTTTTACTAAAATGCGTGAATACTTTTTAAAGTTCCATGAATATACTTTTACAAGTTGTGAACACTTCCTAAAATTGCAGGACCGTTTTCAATTTACATGAGCACATCTTTTAATTACATGAACGGTTTTTTACAGGCTACATACAGTTTGTTGGTTCCCCTAAAAAAAATTGTACGGTCCGCTAATTATTCTTTACCTTCTAGTTGCTTCCTCTTGGTTTACATAATTGAAGAAAAAATGCACCAGTTTAATCAAAATACTCACCTGTATGGGATAAAACTTTTTGTGTGCGTGCGTTCACACTATTTTTGTTTCCATTTCCTTGTTCTAAGTATTTTTAAGGACAAATAATTATTTAAAATATAATATAAGATTTATTTTAATATAAGAATATTTTTGAAGGACAGGATGAACATTGTTACCATATGGGGTGGACATTTCTAAGTACCTCATAATTTTTTCTGAATTTGTGGTTAATATTTTTAAATATGCGATGAACATCTATAAATAATACGATGAACATTTAATCAATAAGCGATAATTTTTTTTGCAATATAGGGTGATTTTTTATTAAATATGCAATGAACATATTATTGATCATGCGGTCAACAATTTCGAAATACACAACAAACATTTTTCAGATAGGAAATGAACATATTTTCAAATATGTTACAAATAGTTTGTGAATAAGCGAGGAATATTTTTCAAATATAGGAAAATCATGTCTTGAATAAATGGTGTACATTTTTCAAATACATAATGTACACGTTTAAATACAGGACATACAAGTTTGAATAATGGAAAGAACATTTTCCAAATAAATTGTGAATATTTTTTAAATATGTGAGACACATTTTTTAAATACATGGCGATAATTTTATTAATACGTGATGAACAATTTTGAGGTATGCAAAGTTTGTTTCTACAATAGAATGATACACATGTTTTGAATCCGAGGTGAATGTTATTTGAATAGAAGTTATATATTTTGTGAAATATGCGATCAATACATTTTTTTAATATATGCTATGAATGAGTTTGAAATACACCATACGCCACGGAATAGTTTGCCATTCTTTTAATGTTTTTCATTTTAAGTTAATGAAAAATTAAAATTAAAAATAGTTTCCCCGAATATTTGTAGAGCTAAAAGTAGAGGGGGAAAATAAAAAGGAAAATACCAAGTAAAAATCATGAAAGAAACATAAAATATTTAAGTTAATGAAATATAAAAGTTAAGAAACATTTGCGTAATCCTCTATTATATTATTAAAATGATAGAAAACGAACGGTGATGATTGACCGCTGTAGATTTAAGTTATTTATAAACGGCTTAGATTCATCTGTACATGGACCAAAAGAAGAAAAAAAAACTCGGGCGCCTGTGAAAAAGGAAAAAAAATAAAGGAGAATATGACACGGACACGCATCTTTCCATGGCAAGCAGTCAAACAAGAAAAAAAAAGGCCAAGTAGCTCACGTCCACACAATGCCTATTTTAGCTTATGCATACGCATCAGCAAGTTTGATTCGGACCCCTAAAAAAAAGCAAGTTTGATTCGGGGTGAAAGCTAATAAGGCAGCCGGGAAAAAAAGCCAACGCACCTGTGTTTGAATCGGTATCGACATGCATGTTTGGCTCGGACCCAAAAGCTAGCTACCCACGTAAAAAGAGAAACTCTCTTTTCTGTCTAAAAAACGTAAAAAGAGAAGCAAAGTCCTACTAGGACACGTTTTGATGCAAAAGCCCAATTCATAAGAACGTAGGCACTGTCAGCCTGGGGACACGCACATGTTGTACACGCCCAAAAATTCATAGCTGTTAGGGAGACGGCCAGCTCTACACATTGTACACAGACAAGAATTTACTGGCCTATTTTTTAAGGTGGAATTCACCGGCCTAATTAATAAATTCTTACACGCAATTACATCATTGATGATGGCAGCAGCCCAATTGATCAAATCTTACATACAATTAGTGTTTTAGTGGCACTTAAGAAGATTGTGATATTTTTCATATGAAGAGAGGGAAATAAAAAATGCATTGGAGTTGGCACAATCTTCTTTTTTGCGGGGTGGCACAATCTTTCTTGACGGGCAAGTCTTACATTCTTAAGAAGTTGATCCCCACTACTATCAATTCTCTCACCATGCACAATGTCCACATCATCTTCATGCCAGGTAGCATCACATGACTCTAATTCTTAACATATATGATGCCATGTCATTCTGTCATTACGAACGTACAGAACTTATTAGGCTAGCGGGCCATGAAGCGTCCTCCGTTTTTACAGGCCGAACAATAGTTTTTTTTTCCTGCATCAGAGAATAAGAACAACCGTTTTTTTCCTCGGTCTCCCTTCTATACGTGCGCCGCTTGAGGTAAAGAAATCCACTAGCTAAATAACTGAAGGAAGAGAGCGCTTGAAATCAGGAACATGCGATCGTGCTTGTATGCACGACCCAAAGCAAATATCGTGCTCTGCTGCAGTTAACTAGGGAAGATAAATAACCGAGGCGTTAGGATGTGGAGCACAAAAGGTAGGTCCGAACTCCAGAGTTATGGATCTCCATGGTTGTTGTCTTTTCCCCTTCAACATTCACAGTCAGAGTTTAAATTGGAGCTCTCAAGCGACGCACACGCCAGGAACAGCGTCGACAGGACCATACTACCTTGCGACATCGCCGAGCAGCACCAGGAACAGCGTCATCGCGCGGCGATCGCCCGTGTCGCCACCGAGCTCTCCACGTTCTTCGTCTTGCTGTCGAACGTTGTCCAGAGGACCATACTACCTCGCGACCGCACTAACCGCTCGCGGCGCCAAAGGCAAGATGATCGTCGAGGGAGACGTTGATCCCTTGCTTCTTGCTCTGCTCGTCGTCATCAGCCCATTGCAGATCATCGCCGCGAGAGATGGAGACGTTGATCCCTTGCTGCTAGCTTCGCGCGTCGACGGCCGCTGTCTCACCGGCGCCGCCCATCATCGCCACTGGAGCCGATGATCTCTTGCTTCTTGCTCCGCACGTCGTCATCGGCCGTCTCACAGCCGCGGGTCCGCCGCGGATCATCGGCGCGAGAGAGAGAGATCCATTACTGCTTACTTCGCGCGTTGTTGTTGGCTGTCTCACCGGCGCCGCCCATCATCGCCACTGGAGCCGATGATCTCTTGCTGCTTGGTCCGCACATCGTTGGCTGCCGTCTCACCGCTATGCGATCTCAAGGTCGTGTACGTCGCCCACTGCCTGACCGAGGCGGGCTCCCATGTTGTGCGAGGTAGTCTTTTATTAACCATGCAAGTAGCAGTTTGATCTTATACTCAATAGTACTCTACATGATACAGAAAATACACACAGATTGTGCTACCTGTGTTTTACATCTTGCAGATTATGTTCATTCTTCCCTCGACAAGTTATGCGATGCTCTGAAGATAGTGATTATTTTACCAATCCTAAACAATTAGGCAGCTCATGTTGGATGGTTCAATTTGGTAATTTTGCACACTTCACTTTAATGACGGGTGCACACCTACTATTCATGTATCATAATGTTGCAGAGGTCGGATTATTCCCCTTAAAAAAACACCTACAGTCCCTTGCAAATGTATATGAGAAATAATACAGTACATGTTGATTGATAGAATTCTAATCTCCAACGTAAAATTCTTGCTCAGACCATATCCACAACCCCCTTAACAATCATCACCTATTGTAAATGAAAAACATTCTCATATTTCTAGGTGTTTTGAGGCATACAAAAGTACAAATATATCATTCGGACTTTTTCTGTAAACTTCCAATGTGAGGCATATGTTGACCTCTTGACCTTACCTTAGTTTAGATTGTCGGTTTCCTAGAATGTACTGTTTTGGCACTTCAGTTTGGATCCTACCTTTTCTTTGAAAATTTATGAAAAAAACCCGGCAGCAACGCATGGGGCATCATCTAGTAATAAATATGCCAACTACGAAACACTTACATTATATATAATATGAATTTTATAGAAGAAGAATATATAATATGAATTTTTTCAGGCTACAGAGTCCTTCCATGCTTTGTTATTGTCCTTAAGCCGTCATTTACTTACATTAAAAAATAATATTAAAGCAAATATATACTTCATATCACAATGGAATGGTACTACTATATACATACTGCTAATATTAAATCAACGCGGGGCATCAGTAATGCATACGTAGCATCAATATAGCATTCTTAGATCATATGTTTTATCACACCTTACAAATTTATTTAAAACAAGTTTTCTTTAATAAATTAAGATATAAATTTCATATTTCTGTTGCACAAAAATTAATTAAGTAATCTTTTATCACGCCTTTCAAATGAGTTGAATTTTACAATCATCCATTAATTTCAAATAATATTAAATGTATATCTTTAAAATATTACAATCATAAATGGAAATCTAGCCACGCAAATGTGCGGGTAACCCCGCTAGTTTCACATGGACACTAAAGATTTTACAATTTCAGTTTCTGGTCGAGAAGAGAAGCCACCCCTGGTTTTCGCAAAAAAAACGTGGGCTATTTATTAAAAGAGGGCACTCTCCTAACCCTCACACTGACTAGCATGCTTTCGGCGGTCGGATTTTTGAAACTTGCCATCGTTAAGGGTTCTAATATGGGGTCCACTATTGCATGGGCCATCTGGCCATCCTGTGTAGATTCGCAGGCCCAAATTCCGGACGGAAGCTTTTCAGAGGAAAAAAGTGGACCCAATAGATTAAATGGGCCTCTCTCTCGATCGCACGCAGTTCGTTTAGCTTATGTTTAGAGGAAACATAGCACCATCGGATCTCGATTTGCATTGAGAGGTCAACATGATGTTAGTTGCTCTGCTGTAAAGCAAACCAATTCCGCCGGTGTAGGTTTCCATCGAAACAACCTACTACCCGTCGTTTTCTCTCCCAAGAAAAGGGTCATGTTCAAGTGATAGCGGTACTTTTTGAGAGGATGGCCAT
>NC_041393.1:746516048-746523488 GCF_002162155.2 Triticum dicoccoides | reverse complement strand
ATTGAAAACTTTGTACATATACCCTTCAAGTCTAAGTGTTAAAACAACAAGTAGTTTCTACTTGCCCCCCTCTAAAGTATAGCAGTATGTATCCCACCTACTCAGTCCAGGCTACATCCCTGGACAGAATGACATGGATTTTTTTTGTTGCATCCAACATTTGCAGATTTTGCTTTGTTTTGATTACACTTTTTTTAACTACATGAACATTTTTTAAATATTAGACAAACCTTTTACTTAAATGCATGAACACTTTTTGCAGTTCCATGAATAGTATACTTTCACAAGTACACTTCCAAAAATTATAGGACCATTTTCAATATACATGGGCACATCTTTTTATTACATGGACACTTTTAAAATGCATCAACACTCTTTTAAAAATGGGAGAATATTTTTAAAAATATGAACGCATTATAATTACACAAACATTTTAAAAATGGCATTAACACTCTATTGAAACTATACGAACATTTTCTTAATGTACGAAGCTGTTTTTGAAACATACATCGGTATTTGGAGGAGTAAATGATTTTTTTTCATATGTGTGGACATCATTTATAACACTATTTTTTTACCCTTTTGGTTATTAATTTGATAATAATTATATGTTTTTGACAAAACAAATAATGAAAATGGAAAAAAATTGAAGCTGTTTTTTACATATAATGATGTCCCCTTTTCGGTATAATAAAATCGTTTGTCATTTAGGGTCCGTTTGGGCGACCAGCAAGCTTTCGATCGGCACGCAAGCACAAAGTGCATCTAGACCTTCATTTGTGTCAGCCTAGAAAGAGGGATCGCAGTCACCTACATTCGTGTTTTATCTCAATAAAAAAAACTATGTTTGCATCAATGGGCTGCCTCCATTTGCCCGTATAATTGCTAGTTTTTCATTTAAATTGATACCTAGCTTTTTTTTGCAGGCTACACACAGTATGCTGGTTCCCCTAAAAAAAGTGTACACTTTGCTGGTTATTTTTTACCTTCTCGTTCTTTCCTCTTGATTTACAAATTTGGTAAAAAAATATGCACCAATTTAATTAAAATATTCACTGCATGGGATGAAGCTCTTTGTATGCGTGCGTTCACACTATTTTTGTTTTCATTTCATTTTTATGAATATTTTATAAAATAAGTAATTGTTTAAACTAGAATACAATATTTTTTAAAATAAGAATACTTTTCAATGATGGGACGAACATCTTTTCCATATGGCATGGACATTTTCTATGTACTGGATGAATATTTTTCGAATATGTCGTCACTATTTGGAAATATGCAACGAACAACTATTAAATACATGATGAATATTTAATAAATATGCAATATGCGACGATTTTTTATTAAATATGCAATGAACATATTATTGATCATGCGGTCAACAATTTAAAAATACACAATAGTCATTTTTCAAATATGGAATTAACATATCTGAAACAAATAGTTTTCGAATAAGCGAGGAATATTTTTCAAATACAGGAATATCATTTTTGAATAAATGGTGTACATTTTTTCAATACACAATGTACAAGTTTAAATTCAGGACACAAGTTTGAATAATGGAAAGAACATTTTCCAAATAAATAGTGAATATTTTTGAAATATGCGAGACACATTTTTAATACATGGTGATAATTTTATTAATACATGATCAACAATTTTGAGATATGCTAAGATTGTTTCTGGAATACAATGATAAGAGCATGTCTAGCAGACCACTTATATCCCACCAAACTCTAAAATAACAGTCAGTTTTCAGTTTCGGGCGGAAAAAGTAGTCCGAACAGACCCCTTTATACACCTTTGACCTTTTAATTTTTTTTAAGGGGTGAGGTAGAAAACTCCTCCCTATCCGCAAAAACACAGTTTTCGTGTGCGCTTCTACGATGCCCTGTATCAAGAGAAAGCAGTTGGCGTGAGCCCAAACGCCATGGAAACTTCCGCGTGCACCGTCTGCACCGCCCCGCCTGTCCTGGACGCCGGCAGCCCGTCTGCGTCCGTCATTCGCGCCGCCCCGGTCAGTCGGCCCCCGGCCGTCCGCATCTCTCGCTACGGCGACGGAGGAGCTAGCTAGCTAGCTCGCTCCTGGATCGATTCAAGCTGAGCTAGCTAGCTAGCTCATGGATCGATTCGAGCTGAGCTAGCTAGCTAGCTCTACCCCGACGAAATATCTAGCTAGCACCTGGATTGGCTGCTTCGTGTGCTTCGTATTTGGTCGCGCGACGGCTTCGTATTTGGCCACTTCGTGCGTTCTTCGTTGGTTTCGTGGGAGCAAACTAGCTGACTATGGACATGGGCGAGAGGAAGAAGAAGACGTGGGGAAAGAATATAAAGGAATATTCGGTTTTACGGTTTAAGTTTGAGGGGTTTGTTCTATTGGGGAATGTAGTATTCAAAAAAAATTGTACGATCACGCAAGATCTATCTAGGAGATGCATAGCAACAAGATGGGAGAGTGTGTCCACGTACCCTCGTAGACCGAAAGCGAAAGCGTTTAGTAACGCTGTTGATGTAGTCAAACGTCTTCGTCATCCAACCGATCTAAGTACTGAACGGACGGCACGTCCGCCTTCAGCAAACGTTCAACTCGATGACGTCCCTCGTGCTCTTGATCCAGTTGAGGAAAAGGGTGAGTTCCGTCAGCACGATGGCGTGGCGACGGTGACGATGATGTTACCGGTGCAGGGCTTCACCTAAGCACTACGACGATGTGATCGAGGTGTGTAACTGTGGAGGGGGCACCGCACACGACTGAGGCAAAACTTGGTGTGTTCTAGGGTGCCCCCTGCCCCCCTATATAAAGGAGGGAGGGGGAGGCCGGCCTGCCAAGCTAGGTGCGCTGCGAGAAGGGGAATCCTACTAGGACTCTAAGTCCTAGTAGGTTTCCACCTAAAGGAGAAGGGGGAAGGAAGGGAGAGGGGGCCGCGCTCCCAACCCCTTGTCCAATTCGCACTAGGCTTTGGGGGGGGGGGGGTGCGGGCCACCTCCTGGCCGCTGCCTCTCCTTTGCACTAAGGCCCACTAAGGCCCATCAACTCTCTGGGGAATTCCGGTAACCTCCCAGTACTCCGCAAAATAACCGAACTTCACCAGAACCATTCTGATGTTCGAATATAGCCTTCCAATATATCAATCTTTATTTCTCGACCATTTCGAGACTCCTCGTCATGTCTGTGATCTCATATGGGACTTCGAACAAACTTCGGTCATCATAACACATAACTCATAATACAAATCGTCATCTAACGTTAAGCATGCGGACCCTACGGGTTCAAGAACTATGTAGACATGACCGAGACACATCTTCGATCAATAAAAAATAGCAGAACCTGGATGCTCATATTGGCTCCTACATATTCTACGAAGATCTTTATCGGTCAAACCGCATAACAACATACGTTGTTCCCTTTGTCATCGGTATGTTACTTGCCCGAGATTCGACCGTCGGTATCATCATACCTAGTTCAATCTTGTTACCGGTAAGTCTCTTTACTCATTCTGTAATGCTTCATATCGTAACTAACTCATTAGTCACATTGCTTGCAAGGCTTATAGTGATGATCATTACCGAGAGGGCCCAGAGATACCTCTTCGATACACGGACTGACAAATCCTAATCTCAATCTATGCCAACCCAACAAACACCTTCGGAGACACCTGTAGAGCATCTTTATAATCACCCAGTTACGTTGTGACATTTGATAGCACACAAGGTGTTCCTCCGATATTCGGGAGTTGCATAATCTCATAGTCTGAGGAACATGTATAAGTCATTAAGAAAGCAGTAGCAATGAAACTGTAACAATCATAATGCTAAGCTAACGGATGGGTCTTGTCCATCACATCATTCTCCTAATGATTTGATCCCGTTTATCAAATGACAACACATGTCTATGGTTAGGAAACATAACCATCTTTGATTAACGAGCTAGTCAAGTAGAGGCATACTAGGGACACTATGTTTTGTCTATGTATCCACACATGTACTAAGTTTCCGGTTAATACAATTCTAGCATGAATAATAAACATTTATCATGATATAAGGAAATATAAATAACAACTTTATTATTGAGGGCATATTTCCTTCATGTTTGGCCACAGCTAAAACCGACCTTTAAAACGCATTTTCAGCGAACTGTAAACGTGCTATAAGGGTCTGCGTTGTAAGGGGTCTACTAGAGTTGTTCTAAACATGTTTTAAACTAAGGTGAATGCTTTTTGAATAGAAGATGTATTTTTGTGAAATATGCTATTAATACATTTTTTAATATGTGCTATGAATGAGTTCGAAATACACCATACACCATGGAATAGTTTGCCATTCTTTTACTGCTTTTCATTTTAAGTTAATGAAAAATAAAAATAAAAAGTAGTTTCCCCAAAATATTTGTAGAGCTAAAAGTAGAGGTGGAAAATGAAAAGGAAAATACAAAGTAATGATCGTGAGAGAAGCACAAAATATTTAAGTTAATGAAATGTAAAAGTTAAGAAACATTTGCGTAATTTCAGATGGAGACTAAAGATTTGACAATTTCAGTTTCTAGTCAAGAAGAGAAGCCACCCCTGGTTTTTGCAACCGTGGGCTATTTATTAAAATAGGGCACTCTCCTAACCCTCTCACTGACTAGCATGCTTTCGGCGGTCGGATTTTGTAAACTTGCCATCGTTAAGGGTTCTAATATGGGGTCCACTCTTGCATGGGCCATCCGGCCATCCTGTGCAGATTCACAGGCCCAAATTCCGGACGGAAGCTTTTCAGAGGGAAAAAGTGGACCCCATAGATTAAATGGGCCTCTCTCTCCATGGCACGCAGTTCGTTTAGCTGAGGTTTAGAGGAAACAGAGCACCATCAGATCCGATCGGCACGCATGCACAAAGGGCATCTAGACCTTCATTTGTGTCAGCCTAAAAAGAGGGATCGCAGTCACCTACATTCGTGTTTTATGTCAAAAAAAAACTTCGTTTGCGTCGATGGGCTGCCTCCATTTGCCCGTACAATCGTTAGTTTTTCATTTAAATTGATACCTTTGTCTCAAAAAATTTAAATTGATACCTAGCTTATTTTTGCAGGCTACATACAGTATGCTGGTTCCCCTAAAAAATTGTACAGTTTTCTGGTTATTTTTTACTTTCTCGTTGTTTCCTCTTGATTTACAAATTTGGGGAAAAAATATGCACCAGTTTAATTAAAATATTCACTTTATGTGATGAAGCTTTTTTGTATGTGTGTGTTCACACTATTTTTGTTTTCATTTCATTTTTGTGAATATTTTGTAAAATAAGTAATTGTTTAAACTAGAATACAATTTTTTTTAAATAAGAATACCTTTCAATGATGGGACGAACATCTTTTCCATATGGCATGGACATTTTCTATGTACTTGATGAATATTTTTCGAATATGTGGTCACTGTTTTGAAATATGCGATGAGCAACTATAAAATACATGATGAATATTTAATAAATACGCAATGAATCTTTTTGCAATATGCGATGATTTTTATTAAATATGCAATGAACATCTTATTGATCATGCGGTCAACAATTTAGAAATACACAACATACATTTTTCAAATATGGAATGAACATATTGGAAACAAATAGTTTTCGAATAAGCGAGGAATATTGTTCAAATACAGGAATATCATTTTTGAATAAATGGTGTACATTTTTTAAATACACAATGTACAAGTTTAAATACAGGACACAAGTTTGAATAATGGAAAGAACATTTTCCAAATAATAGTGAATATTTTTGAAATATGCGAGACACATTTTTAATACATGGTGATAATTTTATTAATACATGATCAACAATTTTGAGATATGCGAAGATTGTTTCTAGAATACAATGATAAGAGCATGTCTAGCAGACCACTTATATCCCACCAAATTGTAAAATAACCACCAGTTTTCAGTTTCGGGCGGAAAAAGTAGCCCGAACAGACCCCTTATACACCTTTGACCTTTTAAACTTTTTTAAGGGGTGCGATAAAAAACTCCTCCCGATCCGCAAAAACACAGTTTTCGCGTCCGCTTCTATGATACCCTGCATCAGGAGAAAGCAGTTGGTGTGAGCCCAAACACCATGGAAACTTCCGCGCGCGCCGTCTGCACCGCCCTGCCCGTCCCTGGACACCGACAGCCCGTCCGCGTCCGTCATCCACACCACCCCGGTCCGTCGGCCCCCGGACGTCCGCGTCTCTCGTTACGGCAACAGAGGAGCTAGCTAGCTAGCTAGCTCTCTCCTGGACCGATTCAAGCTAAGCTAGCTAGCTAGCTCCTGGGTCGATTCGAGCTGAGCTAGCTAGCTAGCTCTACCCCAATGAAAGAGCTAGCTAGCAACTGGATTGGCTGCTTCGTATTTGGTCGCCGGCGGCTCAGTATTTGGACGCTTCGTGCGTTGTCCGTTGGTTTCGTGGGAGCAAGCTAGCTGACTATGGACATGGGCGAGAGGAAGAAGAAGACATAGTGAAAGAATATAAGGGAATATTCGGTTTTACGGTTTAAGTTTGAGGGGTCTGTTCAGCCACAGCTAAAACCGACCTTTAAAATGCATTTTCCGCGAACTGTAAACGTGCTATAAGGGTCCGTGTTGTAAGGGGTCTACTAGAGTTGTTCTAAACATGTTTTGAATCTAAGGTGAATGTTTTTTGAATAGAAGATGTATATTTTGTGAAATATGCTATTAATACATTTTTTTAATATGTGCTATGAATGAGTTCGAAATACACCATACACCATGGAATAGTTTGCCATTCTTTTACTGCTTTTCATTTTAAGTTAATGAAAAAATAAAAATAAAAAGTAGTTTCCCCAAAATATTTGTAGAGCTAAAAGTAGAGGTGGAAAAATGAAAAGGAAAATACAAAGTAAAAATTGTGAAAGAAACACATAATATTTAAGTTAATGAAATGTAAAAGTTAAGAAACATTTGCGTAATTTCACATGGAGACTAAAGATTTGACAATTTCAGTTTCTGGTCAAGAAGAGAAGCCACCCCTGGTTTTTGCAACCGTGGGCTATTTATTAAAACAGGGCACTCTCCTAACCCTCTCACTGACTAGCACGTTTTCGGCGGTTGGATTTTGTGAACTTGCCATCCTTAAGGGTTCTAATATTGGGTCCACTCTTGCATGGACCATCCGGTCATCCTGTGCAGATTCGCAGGCCCAAATTCTGGCCGAAAGCTTTTCAGAGGAAAAAAGTGGACCCCATAGATTAAATGGGCCGCTGTCTCCATCGCACGTAGTCCGTTTAGCTGAGGTTTAGAGGAAACAAAGTACCATCGGATCTTGATTTGCATTAAGAGGTCAACATGATGTTATTTGCTCTGCTGTAAAGCAAACCAATTCTGCCAGTGTAGGTTTCCATCGAGAGAACCTAGTACCCGTCGTTGTGCTCTCCCAAGAAAAGGGTCGTGTTCAAGTGACACCTG